>NC_053438.1:63554567-64154567 GCF_007990345.1 Gossypium hirsutum | reverse complement strand
ATTCCCAAATTGGAGAACGAGGAGAAAAGTAATCGGCGGCTAAGTTGGGCTGCTCTCGTTGAAGAAATAAAAAGGGTGGGTTACCTTGCAGGGCCTATGGTAGCCGTGACTTTATCACAGTACCTATTGCAAGTTATATCAACGATGATGGTGGGTCATCTGGGTGAGCTTGCTCTCTCTAGCTCTGCCATTGCCATATCTCTCGCCGGAGTCACCGGTTTTAGTCTTCTTGTAAGTCAATTTGCATTTTTCTTTCTACTTAAATAAAGTTAATATTGTCGTATTGATAGTGACGTTTTAAATAATCTTATTCTCAAATTATACGTGTCTTTGTTTGTATCTTCTCTTATTCTAATTGGTTCTGAACATCCACCGAATTTCTTCACAATTTTCAATACTTCCTACTGTTTTGGGTGGCTGTTCAACACCACAATTAGATATTTCCTCGTTTAAGATGGTTGTATCCAATTCAAAGTAGGATTCTGTCAACCTAACCATGGTTCATATAGAGTTGTTGGATCTGTTGACTCCCAACCACATGCTTTCCGTCCATATTTTTATATTTATAAGCCTTTATTTAATGGTTCTGGACCTTTCGGGATTACATTAATTAACTAGTGGACAGTAAAACTGCCGAGGAATGGATGCAGTCATACATGGTTTCCAAAACAAATTATTTAAGCAAAAGAGTCATCTCTTGTTTTTTGTTGTTCGGCTTATTCGAAGTGGCTCTCCATATGATCGAATAAGCTTTATTATTTGTTGATTGCATATGTTGACTTGAGAATTATTTATTGTTCAGTTAATCCCTTGGGCAACAAGTACTTGCTTTATGCTTTTCAGTTATATTTAGTGTGTTATAGGTGATTGATAATATTGGTATGGAAAAGCTTTGCAGTTGTGCTTACTGTTTAGGAAAGAAACCATCTAACATTTTAGCTTAAAAAGTAACATGACCGTATTAAACTTTTAGCTTTGTGCAATGAACATATGACTAAATCTGCCATGGCATGAGTCGGACAATCTAATGAACTTCTGGCTTGTATAACATGTTCACAGAAAATAGTTGATTCTTGCAGTTCAATCACGTAGTTACTCAATTAGTTTAACAAATAAAAGAAAGAAATCCAATAATTGAATGATTGGTTTGCTGCTGAGTCTAGATCAGTTGATACAGTAAATATCACCACTACCTGAACTTATATAATTTCCTAAAATTTGTAATTGAATGTGATTTTCAGCTAGGAATGGCATGTGCATTGGAAACGCTGTGTGGACAAGCTTATGGTGCACAACAATACCGAAAATTGGGAATCCATACCTACACTGCTATATCTTGTTTGATCTTAGTATGCATCCCTCTGTCGGTCCTATGGTTATACATGGGAAGGCTACTTGTATTCCTTGGTCAAGATCCCTTAATTTCACAAGAAGCCGGTAAATTCATTCTGTGGCTTATCCCAGCACTCTTTGCCTATGCTACTTTTCAACCGCTTGTTCGCTACTTTCAAACACAAAGTTTGATAACTCCCATGCTCATATGCTCTTGTGCTAGTCTTGTAGTACATATACCTCTATGTTGGGCTCTGGTATTCAAGTCTGGATTAGAAAATATAGGAGGAGCATTAGCAATTAGTATCTCAAATTGGTTAAATGCGATTTTCCTTGCACTTTACATGTGGTACTCTCCCACCTGTACAAAAACTCGTGCCCCCGTAACAATGGAATTATTCCAAGGAATTAGAGAGTTTTTCCGATTTGCTATCCCTTCAGCTGTTATGATCTGGTCTGTTATCTCCTCTTTTCGTCACCTGAATATATATGCCTAAGCTGTTGAAGATCCTTAATGTCTTCTTATTTGAACAATTGCAGCCTTGAATGGTGGTCATTTGAGCTACTTATCCTGCTATCTGGGCTTTTACCAAATCCAGAGCTGGAAACATCTGTCTTGTCTGTGTGGTACGTTCAGTTGCTATTGTTTTGGATTGATGCATCTTGTACCAGCCGAAGCTTAATTGGATATTGTAATTTTATGAATTTTCAATTCCATTGACTTATAATTATTCTACTAATAAGTTTTTCAACTTTCCCAAGCAGTCTCAACACCATTGCAACACTTTATGCCATACCATATGGACTTGGTGCTGCAGCAAGGTCTGCCCTGATATGCTTGCACAGACCTATTTTGTAATTGTTTACTGATTACAATTACAACTTTCTCAAACCAAAATAATTTAACTAAGAATAATTTTCAATTTGTGTATACAGTACTAGAGTTTCGAATGAACTAGGTGCAGGGAAACCCCAAGCAGCACGTGTAGCTGTATATGCTGCTCTAACGATTACAGTTTTAGAGACCCTTATAGTTAGTGGAAGCCTATTTGCAAGCCGACGTGTCTTTGGTTATGTTTATAGCAACGAGAAGGAAGTGGTGGATTATGTGACAACCATGGCTCCCTTGGTTTGTGTGTCTGTTATTCTTGACAGCTTGCAGGGGGTTCTTTCAGGTTAAACTCGTTATCCTTATGGTGAACAATTGGTATATTTCCATGAGATGAAGAATTATAGTAGTAGTCATACAAATGGTTACATGCTTGGATCAGGTATTGCAAGGGGATGTGGATGGCAGCATATAGGAGCTTATGTCAACCTGGGAGCATTTTATCTTGTTGGAATCCCAGTCGCTGCCATCCTTGCCTTCTGGTTACAGTTGAAAGGGGTTGGCTTGTGGATCGGTGTACAATCTGGGGCTTTCACCCAAACAATTCTGCTCGCTATTGTTACAAGTTGCATAAATTGGGAAAATCAGGTTTGTCATCCATTCTCAAAATCTTTTATAAACATAACCGAAAACAAAATCTTTTATAGCTTGATTATTTATTTTCATGCCAAAGGTTAGACTGGAAAAACAAATTTTGATTGGACTAATATTAAGAAGTTCAACTACTATTATTTGTTCAGCATTTTTACACTAGTAACTGTGCCTTCTAATAGATTGTTAACACTGAATTGACTTTGCTTGGTTTAGTCTCAATCTCTAATTTTTTACAACTGCAGGCAATTAAAGCAAGGGAAAGGCTATTCCAAGGAAGCTCTTCAATAGAGTACGGGACTATGTAAGCAAGCAAGCAAAATTAATGAGATAGTTTTGAAACAGATAAATTTTATTACTAAATGTGTATTACTGCAGTAATAGAGAATGCTGATTGAATAAAATTGGGTTTTGATCATACTCGTGCTCTCCTGAAATGCTTGAAGGCAAACTGAACCATGATTCATTTTATTATTAGTAAACTTTAAGTGAAATTGGGATACCAGTTCTTTAACATATTTAAGTGAAATGGTAACTTTTTTTTTTTTAAAAGATTCCAACCTTCACCATTCCTCCGTACTTATAGAGTCTTCCTCGATCTCTAGGAGCTCACCACATCTCTAGGAGGCTCGAACCCTTGTTCTCTTGAAAATCCCTCTAGTGGCTTGCCTGCCAAGTTGCCCTCACTATTGCACACCCGAAAGACCACTTTCAGCACGTACAGGCGATCTGTGACATAAAATTATTCTTTATTGCATTTTATGTCAAGACAAACTTTACCTTAAAACATGTCCTAATTAAGCATTGTCATGTCTAACATGTCCTCCTAGTCAAACATTGTCTTGTCTAGATAAGCATATCTTCTTTTTCATTTTTAGGCATCATTGTAATAGATTTCATCAAGTCCATTTCATTTCTTAGCTATTCCTTAATTGAAACTAAATTTAACTTAACATAGTGCCCGACCAATAAGATTCCTAGCCATACATCTTGACCACCCAATATGCTAGAGTCAATGTGATTTCTACGAAACCTTCAAGTGAATAGCTTTAATTGTGTATTTCTGTCCTCACACCAAAAAGTTTTGGAGACGTGGTAAGCATGATATGGTGTCTATTCCATGTTAGTTCTTATAGCACCTCCGATCATGAAGCACCGACACGGAAAAATTTCCTCTTAACTGTGTCATATTGGTGTTTGACAGAGACACACTATTGATATGGTTGGATATGCAATGCACATATCTCAATACATTATTTTTTTTTCTTTCAAACCAGACATAGTCTGGACACGGTTAAAATAAGTGCGTCACAAGGAAGACATGGTTGAATATAAGAAAAATAATTTTTTTTACCTGAATTACTCTTCAAAAACGAAAAGGCTCAAAAATTAGAATGGGAAAAAGAAAGGCGATTAGGGAAAAGAAGTGAAGATGATGGGGAAAAAAGAAGGAAAGATGTGGGAAATGAGTATGTGAAATAAGGAAATGTGGAAATGGTTATCAAGAAACGCGAGACATTGAACAATTGCTATTGGAAACATTAAGCGTTGAAAAAAAAGTTTTTAAGGGTTAAAAACCTTCAAATTTTTTATTGATTAACCCATTCTATTAAATATTTAAATTTTAAAATATATCAATTAAATTTATTGACTAACAATTTTCATCTTGACAATTACTATATTGATATGAGTGTTAATGACTGCTATATCAGCTATCCTGATGCTAACGTGGTACTATCATATCAACAAAAAAAATAAAAATAAAAACTATAAAAAAATGTTAAAAATTCAAGTCTATAATGAACTTGGACAAACCATCGTCCTAATTCATCTAAATCTTAAAACCCATTTGTTAAGGTTAATTTTGGATGCAATTTTTTGAATTACAAAAAAAAATTAAAAATTTTAAATATATATATATAAAAAGAAGAAGAAGAAATAATGATGGTTCTTAGATTGTGCGGTTGCAAACCAAAATAAATTGGATTTTCATAAAAGCTAATAAAATTTAGAATGCGGTAACAAAGGTTGAAGACTCTATCATCTATGCTAAACAAATTTGCTAAACAAATTTATTATTACAAATCTTATTTTTTATTTATTTCATGCACATGTTTAAACATAATAGTAAGTGTATTTTTCAACATTTCATATTGCATCGAAGTTAAAGGTTGAACAAGAAAATAACCTTAAAATATATGAAACACCAATTGTAATAGGCTAATTTTGTAATAGGCTAATTTAGCCCAGGCTCATAAAAAAAAATCCAAAATAATAAAACAAAATTCAAGTCCAGTCCAAAATTATATTATTTGGCCCAACCAGAATGACCCATTACTTGAAAAGGTTGAAGGTCTGTCTACAAGCTTGATGCATATGAAAATATAATTTTCAAGGATATATAATCTTAGATATGATATGCAATCTTAGAAGATATGATTTTGTAATATTAGAGATTTAATTTGTAGATACCCTTTAATCTTAGCCGTTGATGTAATTGATCTGTACCGTTGAATTTGGGGAGACTCAACTATAAATAGAGGCCTCTCCCTTCATTGTAAAAGACTGGAGTTTGGAGCAATAATAATTCTTAAGAGCATTCACTTAAATTTCTCCCTCTTTTGCGTTCTTATTTTCTGTGGCTTATTCTTATTTTGTTCTTCGTTCCTTTTTAAGTTGCTTTCATTTGAGTTAGATTTTAGTGGAGGAATTTCGTTGAATCTTCATATTGTGAGAGTTAGGCTGATTTAAGCATTTTTTTAACATTTTTTTATTTATCCATTTAATTGTTTAATCATTAATTATTCTTTTCCTTTTATTCGTTTATTTATCCATCAACTTTCTTATTTATATATTGTTCATTCATTTAACCATTATTATCATTCTTTTATTTTCTTCCAGTAATTATATACTTTATTTGTTTTTAATATTATGTCACACATGTTGTTTATTTTTTAAAAACTCGTGTTATAAATCATCTATTTTAAATTGTTTGATTATTTGCTTTAAATTTTTTTCCATATATTATCAATTGCAAATTTTTTTATACTATTTATTTTATATACCATTTATTTTTAAGATGTTTTGTGTATAATTTGTTCTAAATTCCTTATTACACAATATTTATTTTTAAACTCATTTATATATTATTACTTTATATATTACCTATTTTCATTTTTTATATATTATTTATTCCAAACTTATACATATATTACCTACTTTTTTATATATATAATTTATTTATTGATTTGTATATTGTTGATTTCAAATTTCATTTTCCCTTATTATTCATTTTCAAATTCATTATTTTTAAATTTGTTTACATTTTATTTTACCTTATATTTTTTTTATTTTATACTCTTTGTTTACATTTTATATTTTTTTTAAATTCATTTTCAAATTCATGTTTTATAAATTGTTTATTTGTATTTTCATATTGCCGTTTTTTATCAAAGTTTTTACTCATCGTTTTAATATTGCGTCAATTTTTCCCAATTTTAAAAAAGAAAACTTTTAAAAATAAGGCAATATTTGGTACTTTGGAGTTTTGAAAAAATCGTGCCTTAACTTACTGGGTTTCGATTTTTTTATCCAAATAACTGAATATCATTTTTAAACTTTAATGCATGAGACAAGCTTAGTTTTGAGGGTTAAAATGTAGTATCCTAACTTATTGGATGTGACATCTTATTACTTCGGGACAAGGAGGTCTTAACATCAAATTCGATTTATTCAGGTTTTTAAAGAGGATCGTATTTTAAAATCATTTCAAATTTTGACATTAGGACGTTAATTAATCAATTAGGTACCAATTTTTGAGCGTTATGAGAGTGCTAATCTTTTCTCGTGCGTAACCGACTCCCAAGCCCGTTTTCTCGAATTTTGTAGACCAAAATAATTATTTTAATAAATCAAAATGTTTTATTAATCTCAAGGTGACCCGATCACACCTTGAAAAAAGATTGGTGGCGACTCCATTTTCGTTTTAAAAGTCGACCTCGTTTTTCAAAATAAAAATGGTTTCGACACCAATACCACAGTTAGCAAATTAGATAAAAAAGAACCAACAACAATAACTTTAGAATCTTATAGAAAAATAATTTTTTATCTCCCCTAGGATACCAAGAAAAGTAAGGTCCACAATTTATCTCTCTTTTAAATTTTTATAATTATAAAAATTACATCCTTACTAAACTTGGACAGGTGGATACATGTTGAAATATTTTCAAAATATATATAGTATTCCAATAGTTGCAAATAAAAAATTATAAATAACCAAAAGTCATGTCATTTTGTTATTAATCAAAAGTTGTCACTGTATAGCCCAATTTTGCCCAGGCAAACCCAAAAAAAATTACAAAGGGCCCACACCAAAACCAAACCTGGCCTATACCCAAAAACAAAAACCCAAACCCATTACAAACCCAAATAACCAACAAACCCAATCAGCCCAAAACCTAAAAAACCCTAGCCCAAAACCCATAACAAAAAAAAAAACAAAAAAATTTTCAAACCCTAGGTGCGGCGCACCTAGGGTCTTCTTCTGCCACCGCCGCCCTAGCCTCTGCCATGCCAGCACCACCACGTTCATGTCGCCGCCCTCGACTTGCACCTGCTCTACCTGCAAAAGGAAAGGAAACACGCAAGCAGAAACAGGAAAGTAAAACAAAAATAAACTATGTAATATGGCTATAAAAGCCAGAATCAATTTGTAAAAATGGGGGGTTCTTCGAAAAAAAAATCTATTCAAAAAAAGGAAGAAAAAAGATTAAAAAGCAATAAAAGGTCACTTTTTTTATTTTTGTTTCGTTTTTATTGTTTTTTTATTTTTTATTTCGAAATTCAAAATAAAAACAAAGGGAAGGTCTTTTCGTACCTTTTCGTCGTCGTCAGAGTGCTCGAAGTCAGAGGGCTGCGCCGGAGGGAAAAAATGTAGACTTTTGGTCTCCTCGCCATCGTGCACGGCGGCACCGGCGTCGGCGACCGGCGGACGGCGCGACGGGAGATGACCGGACCCTTGGCCAGATTTTTGGAAGAGGAGAGGCTTTTGAGAGAGTTTTTTGGTTTTTTTTCAGAGGAAAAGAGAAAATGAAAATTTTAAAAAAAATATTGGATTTTATAGCCAAACAAAACGACGTCGTTTTGGTCGGCGACCTTAAGCCCCAAAACGACGTCGTTTTGACCCTGGATCGGGCCCACCCGACCCGCTCCGCCAAGGATCCGCGTGTTTTCTAAGAAGGGGGTATTTCCGTGCGCGGTCCTTCCGCTTTTGCAACGTTTTGCAATTTGGTCCTTTTTCTTTCATTTCTTTTATTTTAATTTAGCCGTATAATTTTAAGTTTGTTACATTTTAGTCCTGCGCAAAGTGATGCGTTTTGGAGGCGGGGTATTTACTGTTTTGGGTCCCTTCCCTTTTGGCTCGTGTTGCAATTTAATCCTTTTTATTTTGAATTCGCCCAGTATTTTCATTTTTATTTCGATTTAGTCCTTTTTTTAGCAATTTTATTGTTTAGTTAATTATTTGAATGTTATTATCATTACATTTATTATTATTATTATTGTTATTATTATTACTATTATTACTATTTATTATTATTAGTTTTATTTTCCTCTTATATATTCGTTACTATTGCATTAATATATTTATTATTTTAGCTTTATTATTATATATACATATATATATACTTACATACTCTTGTATTTTATAAACTTAAAGTATATATACATACATATCTTTGATTCATATATATATACTTATTTTTATATATTATAATTTATATATATATATTCATATATTCATAGCTATATACATATTTTCTAAATTTTTATAAGTATATATATATATATTTATATGTACATACTTATATTTATTTTTATATTTTTTAATTTGTATATACATATTTACATCCATATTATAATATATTTTAAACCTATATATAAATTATCATTATTTACTTGTACATTTATTTTTTATTTTCAAATTTTGATGTATGCTTACATATATATTCTTTTTTTTTATAATTTTATTCATTTATTTATTTATTTCATTTTCATCATTGATTTGAAGGAATGCTTTAATTTTATTTGCTTGTATACATTGCTATTTCGTATGTTATTGATTTGTACTTTTTTATTTATCTTATTTTCATTGCTATTACTCGTATTATTTTTACATTATTATATTCATCTTTGTTTAGTTACGCATATTAACATCGTATCTTATTTCTACTATTTCGTGTTAAATTATTTCATTCAATGTATGAATCATGACTTCCGAATAAACAAAATTTCGTGTTTAGATCTGAGAAAGTCATACCTTAACTTATTGGGTTTCGATTTTCACAATAAATTTAAATACGTGAATCTTTTCAAACTCAAATTTTCAACGATCTTGGGAATTAAAAAGAGATCGTGTCCTAACTTACTGGGCATATTTTTTTCCTCAAGTTTTAAATGATCTCGGGATTTATAAAAGATCGTGTCCTAACTTACTGGTCGTGATCCTTTTTTAAAATCCGAGATAGCTAAAAATCTTTTAAATAAGTAAATTTTTGACATTTATTCGTGTATCGGGAATTCGAGACATTGTGTCCTAACTTACTGGATATGATGTTTTTTTCGATTAACGTAAAATATACTTCTTTTTTCAAAATTTTTAACATTTTAATACAATGATCGTATTTTTTAAAATTCTTTAAAGTTATCAATTTTTGACATTAAGACATTAACTAATCAATTAGGTACCAATTTTGGGCGTTACGACGGTGCTAATCCTTCCTCGTACGTAACCGACTCCCGAACCCGTTTTCTGAATTTCGTGGACCAAAATCGTTGTTTTAATAAAATCAAACCGTTTATTAAAACAACCAGTTTTCGAGGTGATCCAACCACACCTCATTAAAAAGAATTGGTGGTGACTCCTGTTTTTTTCGTTTTCGTTAAAACACAAGTCGACCCCGTTTTCATCACAAAAATGGTGTCAACAGTCACTATTTATAATGATGCATTATGTCTATTAAATTCAAAAGTTATGTTACTTGATTATTAACAAATAGTCATAATTATTTAAGTATATATCTATACAATAATTATGTTTATTGCTAAATATATAAATATCCATTTTGATAGTTATGTTTCTATGAAAAGACATAAGACCTCCTATAAGTGGGAATGGAATTCCGTTTGTATGACAAACCAAAAAACATAAAAACAAAATTTCTTTCTATTCTCCCACCATATTTTATATTCGTAGATTGTTTTATAAAGAATTACTGTAAAAATTCTTTATAGAAATTGAATCCTTACTATGCTCCGCTCAATACTCAGTGAATTGTTTTCATCAATGCAAAACGTAGACAATCATTGGGCTACATTGTATCCTCAAGGTTTATTTGCCAGTAACTCATTTGCACACCATAATATAGTACCTCAAAGAAAGTGACATTGATACACACTTTGAAGTCATTATTAATTTCTCATAAGTTTATTATATACCCACACACCTACAATGTCAAGATTCAAATGAACTTGATTTTTCTTTCTCAAGTTCATTCTAGACTTAATTATTTAATAATTTTTGCCACATCATCAACAATTCCTTATACAGATTACCATGTTAACGTCATAACAATTAACTCAACAACAATTAACGATCACATCAGAACAATAACAATTAACAAATGTTATTATAAGTATACATTTTTTAATTAAATTTATTTATTATTAAAGAATGTGAAATTTAATTACATACCATATTTTGATTTTTTTTAAACGGATATGTTGTTTTGTCTGTATAATGTTATATCTGTACTACGTGTTTGTGCTCATGCTTTATAGGCACTAAATTAACTTTAAATACAATTTTTGGTCACTTGTCCATCTAGCAAGGAATCAAAAAAGTCTTCCTCTTGCCAAATTGAGGTCCTATTTCGTTCTCAATAGAATAGGTCTGTGATCAGACTTGATACGGGGAGGATGAGAAACTGAGCACTGCGGGAAAGCTGAAATCCATTCATCATTAGCTAACGTCCGGTCCAGTCTCTCAAAAGTACCACATCTTTACCAAGTAAAGGATGGACCTATGAACCCCAAATCTTGTAATTCACAAGACTGTATGAAATTTCCAAAAATGGATATGTTGTTGAGTTCGTATAATGCTATATTTGTACTACGTGTTCGTGCTCATGCTTTATAGGCACTCAATTAACTTTAAATACATTTTTTGGCCACTTGTAGTCAATTGTTTAGTCCTTATAGTTTACTATACTTTTGACTCTTTTAATTAATTTAAATCTAACATTATTATAAAATTATTGAGTGAGTTGATATCATAAGTTAACCGAGTATTAATTCAGTTGAAAAAAAGATGATTTTTTTTTTTACTTTTCAAAGTAAATTTTATTATTTTAGAGGTGTTTTTACCTTTTTTATATTTATTATATAAATAGGAAAATATAAACATATACTAGGATTTGAAGTCATACCTCACAAATTTTTCATATTTGTACTTTACCATTCTACTAAAACTTCATTTATTATTTATATAAACTTTTTACAAATATATTTGTCACATAATTTCTTTTTCACCAACATCATGGATGTGTCATAATCTAGTAAAAAATAAATATATTATGTCTCATTTGGTTGCTAGTGTAATTACACGAGGAAAAAAACTTATTTATTATATATGAAATACAATAGTTAGATAAAAAAATAAAGAATAATAATACAAATTTAAACTTAAAACTAAAAAGATGAGTAAACTCTAGAAAAAAAAATAAGATCTCTTTAAAATAAGCAAAAAATAATTTCCTTCTTTTTCCAAAAAGAAATTATGTAAATAACAGAAAATTATCAATTAAAATTAATTTATTACTGACTCATATACTAAAATATAATGAATAAATAATACTCATATAAACATAGCATTAATATTATATCACATGCATTCAAATGTTAAATAAACATGCCGTTCGAGTTTTAATTTGATTAAGATTGAATATTATTGTCAATTAAGGAGGACGTATGTTTAAGTGCGTTGAAATGCATTATCCTCCTATCTATAGGTTGAGGAAGAACTATGGATAGTTATAGACATTGTATTAAAAAAATCAGATAGGATTAAAGCTTATAATAAAATTATTAAAAAAATTAATTAGATAAACAATGCTATATATATAATCGTTAATTATGTTCTCTTTTGCATGTTAGATAAAAAGAGACTCAATCATCTCAATCTCAAACACTCAAACAAATTACAAAGAAAAGAACAACAACCCATCTACAGGAACACCTAAAAGAACCGAATCTACTTAAATTTTTTAAGTAAATAGCTTACATGTTAATTCATCTTTGTTACTGTTTGGTCTTTAAGGCAGAAAAGAAAGCCCTGGCTGGTTGCTCTTTGGGAATTTTGGGATCCAAAATTTTTAAGCATAATAAGTAGATAAGAATGGAAGGATAAATATTTTATCATTTTAGATAAAATAAAAATGTTGGAATGTTGTTGCCCATCTGTTGGCTGTTGAAGGATTAAAACGAGGGATACATCAATGCCTGCGAGATGGAGTTCCTGATTTTGCCAGAGAAGGGCACATGTTTACTGCTTTGAGCATATGTTTTATGATTCAAGGGAGGGGGGTCTTGGGTAGATGTAGGATCTGGAAAGGGCTTTTTTGCAGGAAATGAAAGGTTGAAGAAGGTTGAGAAGGGGACTATTTAGGTAACCGAAAGAAATTAATTACTGATTGTTGCTTTATAGGAGAGTTTACTTCTTTTGTTTCATTGGTTGAAGCATCGGTGGCTTCTAGATCTTTCTTCTGGATTGGGTTGCTGGGCTTTAGTTTGTTCTTGTTGATGGAAAATTTGGGTGAAAGGGAAAAAATAATGGGGAGAAGAAAGTGCTGACGGCAGGTGTAGTTTGGGATTTTGGTGAGTGGGCTTTGGTATTTAGTGGGTTTTATGGGTAAATTGCACTCAAGTAATTAAATTATTAGTAAGTTTATATTTTGGTCATTTAATTTTAAAAAATTACAAAATGATCACTAAATTAAAGGATATATTTTGGTTTTTTTTAATATTTTACAAAAATAAAAAAATAATTATGTTAAAATGTTATTAAATTATATATTATTAAATTATTTTTAATAATAATTGTAATAGGGCCCAATCGACCCAGGTCCAAACAAAATTAAAAAAACAGTCCAACAATTACAGGCCCAAAACTAACCTAAGCCCAAACAACTAAACCAGACCCCAAAACACCCAAACCCTAGCCGCATGTCCAGCACCGCAAGCCCTATCAGCCCCTGCACGTCGTGCCACACGTTCGATCGCTGTACGTCTCGGTCTCCACGCGCGCCATACTCTTCATGCGCACCTGCAAAAACGGACTAAGAGTCCACAAAGAAAAATATTGTAAAACTAATGTCTTTTCTTAGGCTATAAAAAGCCTAAATCTGTACATTGAAAAGGGACCGAAAGAAATTAAAAGGCAAATAGAAAAATTTTCTTTTCGAAATACAAAGGTTTTTTTTCCTTTCAGTTTTACCTCATTGAAGATTATCATTCTTTTATTTTTCATTTATACATATATATATATTATTTTCTCTATTTTTATTTATTTTTCGCTCAAAGTATAAAAAAAGGGGAGGGATCTTACCTCTTTCGTCGAAGGCGCCGGACCGTTGCCGTATCCGTCGCGATCGGGGCACCAGCATGGGATGAGCGGCGGCGCAAGGACGCTAGGGTTCCAAACCCTAGCAGAGCAAACAGGGGGGCCTTTGTTTTTTTTTCTCTCTTCGGTTGTAATTGATTTTGAAAGGAAAAATTTTGTTTTAAATAACAGATCAAAACGGCACCGTTTAGTCCAGGCCTCGACCCGCGCGGTGACCCGACCCGAAGGGGAGGATCCGCGCGTTTGGCTTTTAAGGGGTAAATTTCGCAATTGGCCCCCCTTAGTTGCGACACGCTTCAATCAAGCCCATTTTGCTATTTTTTAAATTAAGCCGCATTTTTCGTTTTTGTTTTAATTTGGCCCTTGTTGCGCAGTGTTTCGGAAGGAGGGAATAATTTCCCCTTTGGTCCTCTACTGTTACGCGCGCACTCAAGTTGGTCCTTTTTTTAATTTCTTTTAAATCCCCCTATTTTTCGTTTTTAATTCAATTTAACCCTTTTTTTAGTTTTTATCACAATCACGCCATACTATTATTTTGTTTTATTTTATTTATTACTATAATATTATATATTATTATGCCTACATACATGTGCATGCTCTCTGTATAATATATATGCATGTTTTAATATATTTTCTAGGTTTTCTACGCATATATTACATATATACATACTCTTTATGTTTTTTATTTTACTTTCCTCTTTTATATACTTTATATTATATATACATTTATACATTTTTTTTTGTAAATATATACATATGCGTATTTTTATACTTTCATTTTGTTTTCAACACATGCATTTTTATTTGTTTTATTTGATATATCCCATTCCCTCTTTTTACATGGATGTTGGTATGTGTGTTTGATATATGTATACATATGTTTGCAACTTTACTGTTATATTGTATTTGTATATATATATTTGCAAATATTTATTCGTATATGTTGTAAATTAAAGTATCTGTACCATATTGAACATTAACTTTTTAACATACCCTTTTAAAAATATATTTTAGTTTTAACCATTCATCAAGGTTATTTTCTTGATTCAAAGGTTTTTTTTTGAATAAAAGCATTATTGGTAGTTTGGGATTTTTGAGGGAAATTGAGCCCTAACGTATTGGGTTCTGATTTTTTTTGTCAGTCTTAAATGACCGAGAATATTCTTTATTCAAAATGCATGAGCATAAAAATTATTTTTGGGAACTTTACTTGTCGTGCCCTAACGTATTGGGTGTGACCTGTTACTTTCTCGAAATGAAAATTTTTGCATAAAATAAAAGTGATATTCAAAGTTCGGGGATTATGAGGAATTGTACCCTAACGTATTGGGACTCGATTTCTTTACATGACTTGAACAATTTATTATCCTTTTTCAAATTCCATCATTTGAGCTGATTTTAAAATCTTTTTAACCTTCGACACTAAGACATTAAATGATCAATTTGGTACCGATTTTGGGCGTTACGAGGGTGCTAACCCTTCATCGTGCGTAACTGACTTCCAAACTCGTTTTCTCAAAATTCGTAGACCAACATAATTTTTAAGATGAGCCGATCACACCTTAATAAAGGATCGGTGGTGACTCCAGTTTTGTTTTTAAAGTCGAAAACTAAATTTTTGTTTTTTTAAAAAACGGTTTCGACAGCTTGGCGACTCCGCTGGGGACTTTGAGAGTTGAGCCATAAACTAATTGTATTTGTCTTTGTGTCGAAAATCAAAAGTTTTTAGAAAATTTCATGAGTCCTTTTTGCATTCATTGATTTCTTTTTTTTCATCTTGGTATGTTGGTAACTTTGCATTTGCATTTTGCATTGTACCCTTTAGGTGGGAGCAGGAAACTAGTCCTTCGTGAGGTTTTCACCTCCGTGCAGGGTAGTGGACCGCTTCCGGGATACATCCGTACCTATGTCTTCGTGAGATTTTCATCTCCGTACAGCCATAGGGAAATGTATCCCCTTGAACTAAAATCGATCCATATGAGCCTATAATGGGTGAGGATCGAGGAATCTGCTGGTTCGGGTACCCTTACTCTAGAAACTAAACCTCATATAGTGAGCTTTAGGAACTTGACCTAGGTAGAATTATCCCAAAACCCTAGTGGATTCCAGATTAAGTGTTTCTTGCTATTTCATATTTGTATTGGATTATATCTCTATATGTGATACTGACTTGGGTTTCTTTTGTTTTGATTGCATAACATCATGATTACATAGCATTTCATCCTAAAAGAGCGTTAGTTCATATTCGGTTGCTAGATAGAAAGCTTATCGTGAAAAAAGGGTTTCTTGATAAAGTGGAAGATAATGCGACTGTCCAAACTTGGTCAGAGACAACACAACAAGAGAAAGGTGATAGTTTGGCCAATGGATATGTGTCAGAGTTGTGGGACTTCACTCATGTTAGTGTGACTCAGAATAGCCTACATGAACTAAAGGAAACTTGGGAAAGGTGGAATGATGAGGTTAAACAGCTCTTCTACTCTAGCTATGGAGACCTACCTTACTTGCTCGACTTAAAGGTGGATAAGCACTTATTTCGTGCCTTAGCCCAATTTTGGAATCCTGCTTATAGCTGCTTTACCTTTGGAAAAGTTGACTTAGTACCTACGGTGGAGGAATATACGGCCTTGCTTCGTTGTTCGAAGATCCAAGTAGATAAAGCCTACTCGAGAGCTGCTAATGTTCCAACCTTTTTGAAGAAATTGATGAATATTACGGGGATGAGTGAGCAATGGGTCGCAGCACGAATCAAACAAAAGGGAGATAGTAAATGCATTCCTTGGAAGAGCTTGAAGGATTTAATTCTAGCACACCCGGATACGAGGAAGAGGGTTGATGTCTTTGCCTTGGGTATTTACAATTTAGTTATCTTTTACAAAGCCTTGGGACATGTTGATGAAGCAGTCACTGATCTTTTCGATCGACTTGGTAAAGGAGTCACACCGGTTCCAGCAATTTTAGCAGAAACTTTCAGGTCACTGAACGAATGCTGAAGAGTAGGTGAAGGAAGATTTATTGGATGTGCGCAGCTTTTCTTGGCATGGTTTCACAGTCACTTTTGGAAGGCTGATAAATTTTCCTATCGAGTTTTTTCTGAAACTTATTCACCTTTGAAAGAAATAGTGGCGATACCGAGGCAAGATGTTGTTTTAGAAGAAAGATGGATTGCAATTCTTCAGAATCTTCAAGAGGAGAACATCGACTGGAGAGCTCCTTGGATGCTGCCAGATGAGATCTTGTATAGGTGTGGAGATTTCGATCGGGTCCCTCTACTTGGGATTTAGGGAGCTATCGGCTATGCACCGTTACTGGTATTGAGATAGTATAGATTGAGACAGTTCGTACTTACAACTCAAGGATTAGCTCAAAGTGAATTCTCGTATAAGTATGATGGTTACAAGAAGAAGATTCGAGAAATGACAAATGCTTGGAGGCAGACTCGACGAATGAAGAGATTGGCAGTAGGTCCATCGACGACTCCTGAATATATCAAGTGGCTAGGTAAGAGGGTTAATGATAATATATCTGCACCAGGTCAAGGAGACAATCAATTAGTAGAAAAACATGTACATGTGGTCCCTTCTGAGCTAGAAATTATAAATCAAGATTTTGAAAGAAGAAACTCAGAGCTCGAAAGGAAGATAGAACAGATAGAAGAGGAGAAGATGAATTTAAAGTTGGACATAGATGTTCAGAAGCTGGAAACCGAAGGCCTGAGAAAAGAAAAGCGCAAAGCCGATGAAGATTTGAATAGCTTGAAGACAGATTATAAGAGACTACGTATGTCAGTGAGAACTGCTGGGTTGGGAAAAACCTCAGAGCAGTGGGGTCAAGAAGTTCAAGAAGAAAAGGTCAAGGCTGATAGGTGGGAAAAGAGATTTTAGGAGGCTCAAAAGCAAAATAAGTCCTTTGAGAGGAGTTTGTCAGAAAGCCAGAATGAAAAGGATGAATTAAAAGCTAGGGTGGCCAAACTGGAGGAAACTATTCATCAATATCAAAATCGCAATGTTGTGATGGAGTTGTAAGCAAGCTTGAGCAGGATCGAGCAGATGAAGAGAACAGTAGAAGGATTAGAGGTGGCATTACAGAACTGTGAAGCCAGGATTGAACATCTGGAAGCAAATGAAGATCATCAAAGTGAACAACTTCACTATCTCCAAGATTAAGTTGCAAGAAGGGATCACATTATAGGAGAAGCCGTGGTACAAATTCAAGGGGTAGCTGAGCACCTGCAGACTTTAGCAATACAAGCTGATATACAAAGTGTGAAGTACGAGTCAGAATCAGATCAGAGGCAGAAGTTGGCATCATTACTTAAGGAGATTAAAGTTCTAAGTGTTAGGCAAAACCCTATTTATAGCCATTTTATGTAAAGAAATTTTTTCTCTAGTAAAGTTTTCTGAATGTAATTGAATTATAATTAACGCATTTTTTGCATTCATCTCATGCATCGCATCATATGCATTAGCACCGCATTATATACATTAAAGATCTTTACTTAATCCTAATAAGTCAAAATCACTGCTCAGTTAACCTGGAAACCAACCAACCAACCCAACACCGATACGGCACTCGAGCAAAGACAAAAGATATGGATCAGAGATTGGAAAAACTCGAACAATGTCAGAAGGAGATCCAAGATCGACTTCAGCTATAGGTGCAGGAGCGGTTAGATAAGATGAAACAAGAGATGTCTGAGAAGATACGAGAATCTCAAGAAGATATAGTGGCAAAGTTAACCCAACTGATAACTAGGGGAAGTGATAAAAGAAAGGGCCCCATGACAAATGTCGATGAGGGAAATGATGATGAACCTCTCTATCCTCCAGGTTTCACCCCTCCACATGTGCGAACTCAAGCTGAATACCTGTGCAAATCTACTGTCACCATTATGCCGCAGCAGTTTCGGGCTGGTGTTTCGAGCTTTCAAGCTGGACCGGGATCGAACCCCAAAAATAATCCTATTAACTCAGCCATTCCTGACTTTGATGAAGTGGTTGAGAAGGAAAGAGTGAATGAGGAGTTACTGAAACAGTTAGAGGAAAGATGCAAGTGGCTCAAGGAGAAGTTCAAGGCAATGGAGGTTGCTGAAAGTTATCGAGGCACTGATGCCAAAGAGCTGAGCTTAGTTCCAGACTTGGTGCTCCCTCATAAGTTTAAGATGCCGGAGTTCGAAAAGTAAAATGGGACAAGTTGCCCAGAAGCTCATATCACCATGTTCTGCAGACGAATGGTGGGATATGTTAGCAACGACCAACTCTTGATACATTGTTTCCAAGACAGCCTTGCAGGGGCAGCATCCAAATGGTACAATCAGTTGAGTCGTGCCACAATTGGTTCATGGAGGGACTTGGCACAATCGTTCATGAAATAATATAGTCATGTGACAGACATGGCTCCTGATAGAATCACCCTTCAAAACATGGAGAAGAAGCCGAGTGAAAGCTTCAGGCAGTACGCACAGAGATGGAGGGAGGTCGTGGTCCAAGTTCAGCCACCGCTCCTGGAAAAAGAAATGACCATGTTGTTCATTAACACCCTGAAGGCACCACTCATTACACATATGTTAGGAAGTGCCACAAAAAGCTTTCCTGACATTGTCATGAATGGTGAGATGATTGAGAATGCCATCAGGAGTGGAAAGATTGATGCGGGAGAGAGTAACAGAAGATCAGCAAGGAAAACGAGGTGAACAACTCGAGCATATACAGCAAGGGTTACTCGAAGTCAGTAACAGTGAGTCAGCCAGGAAAGGTGGCTGCGAATCAGCAAAGCTCGTCGAGACAGGAGGTCGATACAAGGCGAAATACTGAGAGCCCCCAATTCACGCCAATTGCCATGTCGTACAGGGAACTATACCGAAATTTATTTGACGCACACGTAGTTTCCCCTTTCTATTTGAAGCCCTTGCAACCCCCGTATCCCAAATGGTATGATGCGAATGCACAGTGCGACTATCATGCGGGAACAACAGGACATTCTATAGAAAACTGTACGACCTTTAAGAGGTTGGTTGAAAGGCTCATTGGTATGGGTGTCGTTAAATTTAATGACTCGACCAAGGCAGAAAACCCATTACCAAACCACACTGATGGTGGGGTAAATATGATAGGCGAAGATAGAAGAATCAAGGCAGACATTGCGGATGTGAAAACTCCTTTGAGATGTGTCTGGAAGGAGATGGTGAAAAGGGGACTAATTGTCTCAGAAGGAAGTTGTGAAAAGAGGGGGAACTACTGTGAGTTCCACCATGAAGTGGGGCATGAAATCCAAGAGTGTACGGAGTTTAGAGCCATGATACAAGGTATGATGGATAATAGGGAGATGGAACTCTATGAAGGAGTTTAAGAGGAGAGTCATGTATGCGCGTCAGAGTTGGCATTGGGAGTTCCGAAGGCTAACCATCATGTGGTCATCATTTCACGACCTCAGAACAGTGAGGTTGGGGCACGTATAACACCAAAAGTAATCATTCAAAAACCAGCTATGTTTGCATATAAGGATAACAGGAGGGTTCCTTAGAATTACGATTGTAATATGATAATCCCGGGGAAGGAGGATATAATCAGTAAAGAGGATCAGGATGAAGGAAGGCACTACGAACATATGAAAGCTCGAGAAGGGCTAATAAGAGAAAAAGAATTCGGTCGAACCTGAATTATTGGTCAATGAATCAATCAAAGATGAGGAAGCTAGAGAGTTCTTGAAGGTCCTAAAGCATAGCGAGTACAGCGTTGTGGAACAACTGCACCAATAACCAGCTCGCATATCTGTGCTAGCTTTACTCCTGAACTCAGAGGGAAATCGAAATGCACTACTGAAGGTGCTAAATGAAACTTATGTTGCCGACGATATCTCTGTTAACAAGTTGGATCGACTGGTCGGCAATATAAGCGCTGATAACTTCATCTCCTTTAGCGATGATGAAATACCACCTGGGGGTGTGGGATCTACTAGAGCTTTACACATCACTACAAGGTGTAAAGGGTGCATATTACCAGGAGTTCTGGTAGACAACGGGTCGGCACTGAATGTATTGCCTCTGTCCACGCTCAACAAACTACCTATAGATAGTTCACATATAAAGTCGTGCCAGAATGTGGTGAGAGCATTTGATGGCACCGAGAGGAAAGTCATGGGAAGAATTGACATACCCTTGTTAATTGGCCCAACTATCTATGAGGTAGACTTCTTGGTTATGGACATCAAGCCTTCTTACAGTTTCCTATTAGGAAGGCCATGGATTCATTCAACAGGAGCAGTATCGTCATCGTTACATCAAAAACTGAAGCTGGTGTCAGAAGGTCGGCTAGTGACGATAAATGCTGAAGAAGATATCATTGCATCTGTGACCAATGATGTGCCTTATTTGGAAAAAAATGATGATGCAATTGAGTGCTCTTTTCATTTCTTGGAGTTCGTAAATGCAACATTCATACTTGAGGGAAACAAGATCCCGATGTCGAGAATATCAAAGACCACAAAGATGGGTCTGTAATTGACAGTTGGAAAAGAAGCTTTGCCGAGAAAAGGATTGGGGAAATATCTTCAGGGCCGAGTTGAGGCTCCAGTGTTAAAAGACAAGCAGGACTGTTTTGGCTTAGGATACAAGCCAGATGCTAGGCAGAAGAGGATAGAGAAAGAAAAGAAGCGAGAGAGAAGAAGGGCTCGTTTGACAGGTGATGAAGTCAAATGGGAGCCCATGACCTTTCCTCACCTATCCAAGACTTTTGTATCGGGAGGATTCATCTATCAAGGAATGCTAGGAGTCGGAAGTATTAACACAGAGTTAGAAAGTATTCATGCCGTGTATGAAGAAGCGACGAGAGGAGGAACATTGCATGATATTTAACCTTACGGACCGGGAAGTGTGCTAAACAACTGGACTGCAGAAGAAATACCTGTAGTTTTTAGGATTTCCTCAGAGTAATGTCTAGAACACCCTTATTGCTTTTAGTCTATAAGTGATAAGGATTCCTTTGTGAAATAGGCTCATGTCCAAAAAATCGTTATTTTAATAAAGTTCATTTTTGCAGTCATTTTTGGAGCAAATATTTCTTTCCATAAGAGCAGTTATTTTGAATTTCTCTCAAACTACACTTGCATTTCATCCATGACCATATTGCACCAAACAAATTCCTGAATCTATATTGTTTTTCATAACAGGTCCTACGATATCAATGATACGAATGTCACTCTTACAAATTTAGAGTATCCTTTTGAACGAAACATGTGTTTAGAAGGATCGTATGATTTTGAAGATGATGAAGACTGTGGTTTGTCTCCTGACTTGTTGAAGATGGTAGAAAGGGTCGAGAAACAAATCCTACCTCACAGGGAATCAATAGAAATTGTGAGCTTGGAGGAAGGAAAAGAGGTGAAGATCGGATCCGATATTTCTGCAAAGACAAGACAAGACCTCACCAGACTACTCTAAGAATTCAAGGATGTCTTTGCATGGTCATACCAAGATATGCCTGGGTTAAGTACTGACATTGTAATCCATCGCCTTCCTATAAAAGAATATTGCAAGCCAGTGCAGCAAAAGCTCAGAATGATGAGACCTGATATTGGGTTGAAGATAAAAGAAGAGGTCCAGAAGCAGTTTGATGCCGGATTTCTGCAAGAAGTCAAGTATTCTGAGTGGGTGGCCAACATCGTACCAGTTCTAAAGAAAGATGGGAAAGTACGAATATGTGTGGATTACAGGGATTTGAACAGGGCTAGTCCAAAAGATAATTTGCCATTACCTCACATCGACATATTGGTAGACAATACGGCGAGCTTTTCATTGTTTTTCTTCATGGATGGTTTTTCTGGGTATAATCAGATAAAGATGTATCCCGAGGACATGAGAAAGACTACGTTCATTACGTTATGGGGACGTTTTGTTATAAAGTGATGCCGTTTGGATTAAAGAATGCGGGTGCGACATACCAAAGAGCCATGGTAGCCTTGTTGACAATATGATCGCGACATAAGGAGATCGAGGTTTATTTTGACGATATGATTGCGAAATCTAGAATGGAGGAGAAACATGTGCAGGTCTTGAGAAAGTTATTCTTAAGATTGAGAAAGTTCCAGCTCAAGCTTAATCTAGTAAAGTGCACTTTTGGGGCCAGGTCAGGAAAATTGCTAGGCTTTATAGTCAGTGAAAAGGGAATCGAGATTGACCCAGACAAAGTCAAGGCAATACGAGACTTACCTCCACCTCGCACTCAGAAAGAAGTTTGTGGTTTCCTTGGAAGACTGAATTACATCGCTAGGTTCATTTCACAACTAACTGAGAAATGTGATCCTATATTTCGTCTTCTGAAGAAACATAATCCTGGTACTTGGGATGAAGAATGCGAAGAAGCTTTTAACAAGGTGAAGCAGTATTTGTCTAATACTTCAGTGCTGTCACCACCTAGCCCGGATGGGCCGCTGATATTGTATTTGACAGTATTTGATAATTCCATGGGGTGTGTGCTAGGCCAGCATGATGAAACGGGGAGAAAAGAAAGGGCAATATATTATTTCAGTAAGAAATTCACTGACTGTGAAATGAGATATTTGCCCATTGAGAAGTTGTGTTGTGTCCTGATTTGGACAACCCGAAGATTAAGGCAGTACATGTTATACCATACAACTTGGCTAATTTTAAAGTTAGACCCGTTAAAGTATATGATGGAGTCAACTGCTTTGAATGGGAGGATGGCCCGGTGGCAGATTTTACTGTCTGAATTCGATGTAGTCTATGTGAGTCAAAAAGCTGTAAAAGGGAGCCCAATAGCTGACTTTCTGGCTAGCAAGGCTGGAAGATTACTAACAGTTAATTTTTGATTTTCCGAATGAGGACTTGTTGTATGTAGCCGCTATTGAAGAAAATCCCCAAGAAGGTCACAATTGTAAGCTAAACTTTGTTGGAGCCTCGAATGCTGTGGGCAATGGAATTAGGGCAGTCCTAGTGTCCCCGAATGGTGATCATTATCCTTTCACTTGCAAATTGGATTTTGATTGTACAAACGACATGGCAGAATACGAAGCATGCATCATGGGTATTCGTGCAGCTATAGAGCGAAGAATCAAAGTGCTAGAGGTCTATGGAGATTCAGCATTAGTGATATATCAGCTCAGGGGTGAATGGGAAACGAGAGATCCCAAATTAATCAGTTATCGAAAGTTGGTCCTCGAATTGATTAAGGAGTTTGAGGACATCACTTTTTGCTATCTCCCACGAGATGAGAACCAGATGGCTGATGCACTAGCTACTTTAGCCTCCATGATCAAGGTGAATAGACATGAGGATATAAAGCCTATCCAAATGAGTATCTATGAAGACCCGGCTCATTGTTACAATATTGAAGAAGGAGAAATCAATGATAGTACTTGGTATCAAGATATACTACGATATGTAAAAAATCGTGAGTATCCTGGCCAGGCAACGGAGAATGAAAAGAGAAATCTGAGAAGACTAGCCATTGATTACGTTTTAGATTAGGAGATCTTATACAGGAGGGGAAAAGATCAGGTACTGCTAAGATGTGTGGACGCCATGGAAGCAAAGAAAATCCTGGAGGAAGTCCATAAGGGCATTTGTGGAACGCATGCCAGTGGGTTCACAATGGCTCGACAGATTATGAGATTCGGGTATTACTGGTCCACCATGGAAGGGGATTGCATCAATTATTCCAAAAAGTGCCATAAATGTCAAATCTATGGTGATAAAATGCATGCACCTCCTTCGCCTCTACATGTCATGACTTCTCCGTGGCCATTTTCCATGTGGGGTATGGATGTTATCGGACCAATATCGCCGAATGCTTCAAATGGGCATCATTTCATATTTGTGGTTATTGACTACTTCACCAAATGGGTAGAAGCTGCTTCATATGCTAACGTTACAAAGTCATTGGTCAGTAAGTTCTTGAAAAGGGAGATCATATGTCGGTATGGAATTCCTGAAAGAATCATATCCGATAATACGTTGAACTTGAACAACAACTCAATAGCAGAAGTCTGCAGTCAATTCAAGATCAGACATCACAATTCATTGCCGTATTGCCCAAAAATGAATGGTGCAGTGGAAGCGGCTAATAAAAATGTAAAAAAGATTATTGGGAAGATGACTGAGACTTACAGGGACTGGCACGAAAAATTATCATTTGCCCTTCTGGCTTATCGAACGTCAATCAGGACCTCTACCGGGGCAACGCCTTTCTCCCTAATTTATGGTATGGAGACAGTCTTGCCCATTGAAGTTGAAATCCATTCTCTCCAGGTTTTGACTGAGCTACAATTGGATGAAGCAGAATGGGTTCAATCTCGATATGATCAGTTGAACTTGATAGAGGGAAAAAGGCTGAAGACTATTCAGCATGGTCAGATATACCAGAAAAGAATGATGCAAGCCTACAACAAAAAGGTCCGAACCAAAGAATTTCACGAGGGGAACTTGGTGTTTAGAAAAATTCTTCCTCTACAAAAAGATTTTAGGGGGAAATGGATGCCGAATTGGGAGGGTCCTTATGTTGTAAAAAAGACCTTTTTCTGGAGGAGCCCTGATCCTGGCTGAAATGGATGGAAGAAACTTGCCTAATCCAGTAAATTTAGATTCGGTCAAGAGATACTTTACTTGAAGAAGGGAAGGAACCAAGGTGAAAACCCGCAAAGGGCGCTTTGATTCCAAAAAAAAATGGAGAGGCTAAGGTAAAAACCCGCAAATGGCATCTTAAGACCAAAGGGGTTTAAGTTAAAAACCTGACAAGGGCGACTCAAAGTCTGATTGAAGCACGTGGTAGTCTTGTTGTACCTAAATCGGCAGGAAGGAATAGATGACATCTTGGGGCATCAACAAAATACTATGAATCTTCTAAACACGTGTTGAATTCAGAAGGGTCCTCAGAAAGTTGTATAGAGCAATTCAAGCAAAGATATCTGGGGCACTTATCCGTAATTTGTGTTTCTAAAACACTTCATTCTTTTTCAATATAAGTGTTTTAGTCAATTTCTTTTTTTACTTGTTTTCATTTATAATTTATTGCAAGTTATGATCTTAAGTCAATTTCGTTTTATCCATCGTTATGATCTTTTCGAAAGCATGTTGTATTAGAATAACGATTAAGGGACTAATAAAACTTTCACAAGGGAAGTTTTTCATATTACTTTAGAAATTTCTAAATAATACAAGAACCTGAAGCAGGACTATTGTTTAGACTTCACCAGGTTAAAAGGTCGAAGATATATAGGAGTAAAAAGTCGGATCAAGAATTTTTAAGTTTTTGTCGAAGCGCTGTTATCACAAAGGAAGCCTTAATAAGTAATAACGACTTCAATGTTTAGCATTAATGAATCATTTTCATGACATAGCATTTAGATGTCATTCATACACGCCTAGTTAGGAGCATGTGATTCATTCCAATCATGATATTCTAATCACTAGGCATAATTAGGTTCATCATACAGGTCATGATCTACAGAGAACAGGTCGGTGGAATCATAAAGCCCTATCTCCCTGAGTAGCAGTGGAACAGGTTGAAAGATAACAAATCTTGTCTTCATGTACTGGCGTGAGGTAGATCAGAGAAACCAAATCTTGCCTTCCCATACTGGTGGTGAAGTAGATCAAAGACAGTAGACTTGTCTTCATGTACTGGCGTGAAGTAGATCAAAGATAACAGATCTTGTCTTCCCATACTGGTGACGAAACAGATCGAAGAAAGCAGATCTTGTCTTCATGTACTGGTGTGAAGTAGATCAGAGATACCAGATCTTGCCTTCCCATACTGGTGGCGAAGCAGATCGAAGAAAGCAGATCTTGTCTTTATATTGGCGGCGAAGTAGATCGAAGAAAGCAGATCTTGTCTTCATGTACTGGCGTGAAGTAGATCAAAGATACCAGATTTTGTCTTCATGTACTGGCGTGAAATAGATCAAAGATAACAGATCTTGTCTTCCTATACTGGTGGTGAAGTAGATCGAAGAAAGCAGATCTTGTCTTCATGTACTGGCGTAAAGTAGATCAAAGATACCAGATCTTGTCTTCCCATACTAGTGGTGAAGTAGATCGAAGAAAGCAAATCTTGTCTCCATGTACTGGCGTGAAGTAGATCAAAGATACCAGATCTTGTCTTCATGTACTGGCGTGGAGTAGATAAAAAATAACAGATCTTGTCTTCCCATACTGGTGACGAAACAGATCGAAGAAAGCAGATCTTGTCTTCATGTACTAGCGTGAAGTAGATTAGAGATACCAGATCTTGCCTTCCCATACTGGTGGCGAATCAGATCGAAGAAATCAGATATTGTCTTCATGTACTGGCGTGAAGTAGATCAAAAATAACAAATCTTATCTTCCCATACTGGTGGCGAAGTAGATCAAATAAAGCAGATCTTGTCTTCATGTACTGACGTGAAGTAGATCAAAGATAACAGATCTTATCTTCCTATACTGGTGGTGAAGTAGATCAAAGAAAGCAGATCTTGTCTTTATGTACTGGCATGAAGTAGATCAAAGATACCAGATTTTGTCTTCATGTACTGGCGTGAAGTAGATCAAAGATAACAGATCTTATCTTCCCATACTGGTGGCGAAGTAGATTGAAAAAAGCAGATCTTGTCTTCATGTACTGGCGTAAAGTAGATCAAAGATACCAGATCTTGTTTTCCCATACTGGTGGCGAAGTAAATCGAAGAAAGTAGATCTTGTCTTCATGTACTGGCGTGGAGTAGATCAAAGATAACAGATCTTGTCTTACCATACTGATGGCGAAGTAGATCGAAGAAAACAGATCTTGTTTTCATGTACTGGCGTGAAGTAGATCAACGATACCAGATCTTGTCTTCCCATATTGGTGGCGAAGTAGATCGAAGAAAACAGATCTTGTCTTCATGTACTGGCGTGAAGTAGATCAAAGATAACAGATCTTGTCTTCCTATACTGGTTGCGAAACAGATCGAAAAAACAGACCTTGTCTTCATGTATTGGCATGAAATAGATCAAGCATAGCAGATCTCATTACTCTGAAGTCGCAGAGAACAAATTATATCTGTTCTATCCCCCTGGGCAGCAGTGGGATAGATCAAAGATTACAGATCTTATCTCCCTAAGCAGTAGTGGAGCAGATCAATGATGGCGAAGTTTACCTCCCTGAGGTTACAGTGAAGTACATTGAAGCCAATAATTCTATCTCCATGGGCAACAGTGGAATAGATTGAAGATTACAAATCTTATCTTCCCATACTGGTGGCGAAGCATATCGAAGATGGCGGATTTTACCTCCCTGAGATTACAGTGGAGTACATTGAAGCCAGTTATTCCTATCTCCTTGAAGTTGCAATAGAGTGGATTAAAACCGCAGATCTCATCTCTCTAAAGTTGCAGTAGAGCAGATCGCATCAGACTTATCTTTAAGTTGTAGCAGAACAAATTGAAGCTATAAGTCTTATCTCCCTGAAGTTGCAGTGGAGCAGATTAAAGATAGCAGATTTTGTGCTTTTGAGAAGCTACAACGTATGAATCCTATCTCCCCGACATCCCAGTTGAATACATTAGGGCACCAGTTCCTATACCTCTGAAGATGCAGTAGGAAGCAACGAGGCTACTTAAAGAAGAGAAGCATTAAAGAAGTTGAGGCTCAATAAGACCGGGCACAATTGGGCCTTGTAGTCTTTGCTCTATTCCCGTTACACGACAATGAGCAAAGAGGGGCAGCTGTAATAGGGCCTAATCGACCCAGGTCCAAACAAAATTAAAAAAACAGTCCAACAATTACAGGCCCAAAACTAACCTAAGCCCAAACAACTAAATCAGACCCCAAAACACCCAAACCCTAGCCGCATGTCCAGCACCGCAAGCCCTATCAGCCCCTGCACGTCGTGCCCCACGCCCGATCGCTGTACGTCTCGGTCTCCACGCGCGCCGTACTCTTCATGCGCACCTGCAAAAACAGACTAAGAGTCCACAAAGAAAAATATTGTAAAACTAATGTATTTTCTTAGGCTATAAAAAGCCTAAATCTGTACATTGAAAAGGGACCGAAAGAAATTAAAAGGCAAATAGAAAAATTTTCTTTTCGAAATACAAAGGTTTTTTTTCCTCTCTGTTTTACCTCATTGAAGATTACCATTCTTTTATTTTTCATTTATACATATATATATATATATTATTTTCTCTATTTTTTTATTTATTTTTCGCTCAAAGTATAAAAAAAGGGGGAGGGATCTTACCTCTTTCGTCGAAGGCGCCGGACCGTTGCCGTATCCGTCGTGATCGGGGCACCAGCATGGGATGAGCGGCGGCGCAAGGACGCTAGGGTTCCAAACCCTAGCAGAGCAAACAGGGGGGCCTTTGTTTTTTTTTCTCTCTTCGGTTGTAATTGATTTTGAAAGGAAAAATTTTGTTTTAAATAACAGATCAAAACGGCGCCGTTTAGTCCAGGCCTCGACCCGCGCGGTGACCCGACCCAAAGGGGAGAATCCGCGCGTTTGGCTTTTAAGGGGTAAATTTTTCAATTGGCCCCCCTTAGTTGCGACACGCTTCAATCAAGCCCATTTTGCTATTTTTGAAATTAAACCGCATTTTTCGTTTTTGTTTTAATTTGGCCCTTGTTGCGCAGTGTTTCGGAAGGAGGGAATAATTTCCCCTTTGGTCCTCTACTGTTACGCGCGCACTCAAGTTGGTCCTTTTTTTAATTTCTTTTAAATCCCCCCATTTTTCGTTTTTAATTCAATTTAACCCTTTTTTTAGTTTTTATCACAATCACGCCATACTATTATTTTGTTTTATTTTATTTATTACTATAATATTATATATTATTATTATGCCTACATACATGTGCATGCTCTCTGTATAATATATATGCATGTTTTAATATATTTTCTAGGTTTTCTACGCATATATTACATATATACATACTCTTTATGTTTTTTATTTTACTTTCCTCTTTTATATACTTTATATTATATATACACTTATACATTTTTTTTGTAAATATATACATATGCGTATTTTTATACTTTCATTTTGTTTTCAACACATGCATTTTTATTTGTTTTATTTGATATATCCCATTCCCTCTTTTTACATGGATGTTGGTATGTGTGTTTGATATATGTATACATATGTTTGCAATTTTACTGTTATATTGTATTTGTATATATATATATTTACAAATATTTATTTGTATATGTTGTAAATTAAAGTATCTGTACCATATTGAACATTAACTTTTTAACATACCCTTTTAAAAATATATTTTAGTTTTAACCATTCATCAATGTTATTTTCTTGATTCAAAGGTTTTTTTTAATAAAAGCATTATTGGAAGTTTGGGATTTTCGAGGGAAATTGAGCCCTGACGTATTGGTTTTTGATTTTTTTTTGTCAGTCTTAAATGACCGAGAATATTCTTTATTCAAAATGCATGAGCATAAAAATCATTTTTGGGAACTTAACTTGTCGTGCCCTAACGTATTGGGTGTGGCCTGTTACTTTCTCGAAATGAAAATTTTCGCATAAAATAAAAGTGATATTCAAAGTTCGGGGATTATGAGGAATTGTACCCTAACGTATTGGGACTCGATTTCTTTACATGACTTGAACAATTGATTATCCTTTTTCAAATTCCATCATTTGAGCTGATTTTAAAATCTTTTTAACCTTCAACACTAAGACATTAAATGATCAATTTGGTACCGATTTTGGGCGTTACGAGGGTGCTAACCCTTCCTCGTGCGTAACTGACTTCCGAACTCGTTTTCTCAAAATTCGTAGACCAACATAATTTTTAAGGTGAGCCGATCACACCTTAATAAAGGATCGGTGGCGACTCCAGTTTTGTTTTTAAAGTCGAAAACTAAATTTTTGTTTTTTTAAAAAACGGTTTCAACAATAATCTTATTAAAATTTAATAACAATAACAATAACAATAATCATCTACCTAAAAGAAATTTTGCTAAGGGTATTCTAGTCATTTTAGTTTTTTTTCCTTATGTTATTACAACATCATTCCATTCAACCAAACACAATAATACTATTATAGTTCAATTCAATTCCATTCAACCAAAAAATTGAATTACTGATTACAACTTTATTCCATTACAGCTCTATTCATTTACAGCTCTATTCCATTACAGTGAACCAAACGTACCATTAGAATTTCGCAACGCTTATTAGATGCACAAATAAACATATTGTATGGGAATTATGTCAAATTCGATTATTATTATTATTTAATGGTTAAAGAGTTTTTAAAGCATATGTACTTTTCTAAAAAAAAAGTTTTTATAATTTTTTTACTGAATTGAGTTGATGAAAATTAATATTTTATATTTAAAATTATAAAAATTATTTTAAAATTGAAAAATATTAAAATAACAAAAAATATTTAAAATATACAAATTATGAAGAATAAAAAATTGTAAAAATGATGAAAAACATTTAAAATAACAAAAAAATATTAATAAAAATAATAAAATTTGCAAAATATCATAAAAGCATAAAATTATAAAAAAAATAGTTAAAAATGTATGAGAAAAATTCTAAAACCCATTTTTTTTCATTTGCACACTAATCATTATTAATACTACAACAGTTATTAAAAAATATAAAATATTTATTTGATTTTTAAAATTATCTGTTGTGCTCATATAAAGTTTGCTCTTTTTGTCCATCGTTAATGAAATACAAACTAAGGTGATATTTTACTTTTTGGTGTACACTTAGCCTAATTATATTATCAATGATTATCTAATATTAATTAAAAATAGCATTTTGGGGTATTTTTTAAGAACAATGATGAGTTAATAACATATTATTACAATCATTATCTATTTTGATAAAATACTTTTTTGGTATTCAGCCAAGTGGGGTTAGATCCAAATTTTCTTACTTCATATCAGAAAGTTATCAACTTCAGAATTCAATTTGATTTAATCATAAAAAAGATTACAAACCTCGGCGTGACCGCCGGGATTATTACTACTAGTTTAGTTTAAAGCAAGTTAGGGCCGTCCAACTCAGTTGTAGCGAAACGCTGGGTTGAAGTTTGCAGTGAGTCTATGTGCCTAATTTGTTTGTTTGCAATAATAAATCCAAACAATCACACACTCAACTCTTTCATCTTTCTATTGTCTCCCGCATTTTCGTAAGTGAACGACGCTGTTCAAGGTTAAGGAGAGAAGGGCATCATGGTAGACTCGCTGAAGAAGAACATCATGGAAGAGAGTTTGATTCCCAAGTTAGAGAACGAGGAGAAAAGCACTCGGTGGCTAAGTTGGGCTGCTTTTGTTGAAGAAATAAAAAGGGCGGGTTACCTTGCGGGGCCTATGGTAGCTGTCACCTTATCACAGTACCTATTGCAAGTTATATCAACGATGATGGTGGGTCATCTGGGTGAGCTTGCTCTCTCTAGTTCTGCCATTGCCATATCTCTCGCAGGGGTCACCGGCTTCAGTTTTCTTGTAAGTCAATTTTCATTTTTCTTCTACTTAAATAAACTTATTGGAACCATGATATTGATATTATATTAACACGGTGTTGTCCCTTATTGTGTTGATAGTGACGTTCTAACTAATCTTATTCTCAAATTTTACGTCTCTTTGTTTGTATCTTCTCTTATTCTGAAACTGAGTCTGAACATCAACTGAATTTCTTGACAAATTCCAATACTTCCAATAGTGTTTAGTCATCTGGAAAGTGATGCCAACCTAATCAGATTCTCTTTGTGATTGGATCTGTTGACTCCTAACCACATGCTTTCTGTCTTCTCTTTTTATATTTATAAGCCTTTATTTAATGGTTTTGGACTTTTCGGGCTTACATTAATTAACTAGTGGACAGCAAATTATGTAACGAGGAATGAACAAAAAGAAATTATTTACGAAAAAGAGTAAACTCTTGTTTTTTTGTTGTAGGCTTCTTGCAGAGCAACTCTCTGTGATCAAGATGAGCTTTACTATCTGTTGCTTAAGTTGACTTGGGCAGCAAGTACTTGCTTTATGCTTTTGTGTTATATTTAGTGTGTTCTAGGTGATCGATAATGTTGGTATGGAAAAGCTTTGCAGTTGGGCTTACTGTTTAGGAAGGAAACCATCTAACATTTAACTTAAAAGTAACATGACCCGGTTACACTTTTAGCTTTGCGCAATTAACATATGACTAAATCTGCCATAGGATGAGTTGGACAAGCTAATGAATTTCTGGTTTGTATAATATTTGGAAAACATCCATCAAGGTGAGCTACACGTTGACAAAAAATAGTTAATTCTTGCAGTTCAATAACATAGTTATTCAATCACTATTAGTTTAACGAATAATAAGAAAAAGAAATCCAATAATTGAATGATTGGTTTGCTGCTGAGTGAGTCTAGATCAGCTGATGACCTGTGTTTGGGATACAGTAAATGTCAACTTATATAATTTCCTAAAATTTGTAATTTGCATGCGATTATCAGCTAGGAATGGCTTGTGCATTGGAAACACTGTGTGGACAAGCCTATGGAGCTCAACAATACCGAAAACTGGGAATCCATACCTACACTGCTATATTTTGTTTGATCTTAGTATGCATCCCTCTGTCGGTCCTATGGTTATACATGGGAAGGCTACTTGTATTCATTGGTCAAGATCCCTATATTTCACAAGAAGCCGGTAAATTCATTCTGTGGCTTATCCCATCACTCTTTGCCTATGCTACTTTTCAACCACTTGTTCGCTACTTTCAAACACAAAGTTTGATCACTCCCATGCTCATATGCTCTTGTGCTAGTCTTGTGGTACATATACCTCTATGTTGGGCTCTGGTATTCAAGTCTGGATTAGAAAGTATAGGGGGAGCAATAGCAATTAGTATCTCAAACTGGTTAAATGTGATTTTCCTTGCACTTTACATGCGGTACTCTCCCACCTGTACAAAAACTCGTGCCCCCATTACAATGGAATTACTCCAAGGAATTAGAGAGTTTTTCCGCTTTGCTATTCCTTCTGCTGTTATGATCTGGTATGTTATCTCCTCTTTTCCTCACTCAAATATGTATGTGTGAGCTGTTAAAGATCCTTGGTGTTTCTTTATTCAAACAATAGCAGCCTTGAATGGTGGTCATATGAGCTACTCATCCTGCTGTCTGGGCTTTTACCAAATCCAGAGCTGGAAACATCTGTATTGTCTGTGTGGTATGTTCTTTTGCTATTGTTTTGGATCAATGCATCTTGTATCATCCAAAGCTTAATTGGATGTTATAAATTTATGATTTTTCGATTACATCATATTGTAATTATTCTACTAATAATTTTTCAACTTTCCCAAGCAGTCTCAACACCATTTCAACACTTTATGCCATACCATATGGACTTGGTGCTGCAGCAAGGTCTGCCCTGATATGCGTGCACACACTTATTTTTTTATTTCTTTACTGATTAATGTTTCAAGTTTTTCAAACTATATGAATTTAACTAAGAATCATTTTCGATTTGTAAATATAGTACTAGAGTTTCAAATGAACTAGGCGCAGGGAAACCTCAAGCAGCACGTGTGGCGGTGTATGCTGCTATGGCTATTGCAGTTTTAGAGACCCTTATAGTTACTGGAGCCCTGTTTGCAAGCCGACGTGTTTTTGGTTATATTTATAGCAATGAGAAGGAAGTGGTGGATTATGTGACAACCATGGCTCCCTTGGTTTGTGTGTCTGTTGTTCTTGATAGCTTACAGGGGGTTCTTTCAGGTTAAACTCGTTATCGTTATGGTGAATAATTAATATATTACCATGAGATGAATGTTGGAGTAGTAGTCATACAAATGGTTTACATGCTTGGATCAGGTATTGCAAGGGGATGCGGATGGCAGCATATAGGAGCTTATGTCAACCTGGGAGCTTTTTATCTTGTTGGAATCCCTGTCGCTGCCACCCTTGCCTTCTGGTTACAGTTGAGAGGGGTTGGCCTGTGGATCGGTATACAGTCTGGGGCTTTCACACAAACAATTCTGCTCGCCATTGTTACAAGTTGCATAAATTGGGAAAAACAGGTTTGTCGTCCATTCTCAAAATCTTCTATAATACTACAACTTAGTTGTAGTTGCACCTTTTAATAGATTGTTAACACTGGAACACTTCAATTTTGCTTGCTTGGTTTATTCTTCTTCATCTCTTCTAGTTTATTTTTGGGCTGTGACACTACTGCAGGCAATTAAAGCGAGAGAAAGGGTATTCCAAGGAAGCTCTTCAATAGAGTATGGAACGATGTAAGAAAACAAAACTAATGAGATATAGTTTTGAAATAGAGAAATTTTATTACAATGTGTGTATTAATGCGGTAATAGAAAATAGGGATTGAATAAAATTGGTTTTCCACCATCCTCACGCTCTCCTTGAAAGTAAGAATGGAAATTGAACCATGACTTCATTTTGTCATTAGAATAGAGGATTGGGATACCAGTTATCTAACGTTAACCCATTCTGCAAGTTTCACTGATGATTAAAGGGATGGAGCTGCATGCAAGTGTAAAACAAACGTATGGTTTAAGTCCCGCTATTTTAGAATTCCAACTCCAAAAATCTCATGTCCAACATGTCGAATCTACAAAATTTAGTTTCTCACTTTTTAAAGTAAAATAAACTTAGGTATTAGCGTCGAATTCCACAAAAATGAGATGAAAAAAAGAATTAAAATTTACTATGTTAGATTTTATATAAAACTTGATATATCAAGATTTATCATGTCAAATTATCAAATTATATACGTAAGAATATCTAAATCCATCGACATCTTGAAATCTTTAAATCTTGTGATTTCGATTTCCTAATTAACATACAAGTATTTAGAAAAGATGTCTCTCTCTTTACTGAAGATAGGATGTCAAAAAAAGAGAGTAAAAGGTATGTCTAATTTGGAGATTATAACATTAATATATAACTTTTTCACATTAACTTTAATTTCTAATTAACTCATCATCAATTAGAAATTAGTTACTAGAGTAAGTCTTAACTAAATTAAATTAATTTTAATTTAATTTGGACTAACTTTTTATGATTATGATAATAAATAATAATACATAATTATTCTTATTATATATGTGATGCAGATAATTAAAAAAGTTGCGAGAAAAACAAATAAAAGAGAGTTTTTAATTATTCTAAGAATAATAAATATGAATATAAATATAAATACGCGAGCTTCTAAATATAATGAAATAAATATAATAAGAGAAAATTGAATGTAAAATAATAAAAATTCAAAATAAAAAGGAACCAATATAATAAAACTCTAGCTTCAAGAGCAAGGTCATTTTTAGTATCGAGATTAATAATTAATTATATAATTTTTTCTATTCAATGACAAGTCAATTATAGCAATTGAAAAACAACTTCAAACAATTAATCTTTCCTTAGATTGAAAATCAGTTGCAATAATAATTTGATAATTAACACCAGCCAGCCACGGGAATTCCTAAGTAATCCCCAGATTCCTTAGAACATTCCACGAATCACTTCTATTTCTCGCAAATGGGGTTCCATAAAAAACAGTAAACCTCCAATCCTTCTCCTCCACACTCCCTTTAACCAACACATCAATATGGTTTGTGGAGAAACTAAGCAAAATTATAGTAAGAGCCTTCTTCTAGGCTAGAGACAAGCCCCCTTGTGATCCATTAGTTGATATCTCTATCCCATTTGAGAAATCGCATCTCCTCCTCACTATTTCCATTCGTCTACCATCTAGTTTTGTCTCCGTAAAAAAGACCAGTTAGGGATTATCACTAAGTACTGATCTAAATTGCCTTCAAATGCAAAATAAATAAATAAATTAGTCAAGAACTAAAACAATAGATAAATGTAGAAATAATAATATGCAATAATTAAAGACACTACTAATAAATAAATCCTCGTGAAATTCATAGACATTGAATGTTGAATGAATACGAGGATTAGGGGGCTAATTCAATCTTATAGGTATTCTTATTGTAACACCCTTAACTCTTATTCGTCGCCGGAGCAGGGTTACGAAGCATTACCAGACTTTATGGGTTAAACGCGAACATTTCATAACATTTAACATACATATCAAGAACCAATCATAAACACTCATATTGTCCCTTATATGGCTTATATGGGTCCTCGAGGCCCAAAATAAGTGTTAGAAATAAATCTGGACCAAACCGAAAACTCAGAGAATTTTTCCCAAAATTTTAAAAATTTTCCTAAGAGTAGGGGGCACATGCCCATGTGGCCGGCCATGTGGCTCACACGGCCAGGAGGCACGCCCGTGTCTTAGGCTGTGTGGGCATTCGATGTGGGGCACACGGCCTTGTCCCAGCCCATGTCCATACCCGTGTAACTCTCTGACTTGAATCACACGGCCAACCACATGCCCATGTGCTAGGTTGTGTGTAAGGTGCAGGGGATATACAACCAGACTACACGCCCATGTGCCAGGCCGTGTGTCACACATGGCTGAGACACACGCCCGTGTCTCTGCCCGTGTGGAAAAAAATAGGCCATTTTAAGGCCATTTTTCTAACCCTTTTTGATATAAACCTATACACAACATTTTAATACATCAAATACCCACAATCAAACATTCAACACAAACCAAAAATCATTTTTTAAATAATATATCAACACAAAACTCAATTACCTAAATCTACCAAAATAACTCCATTAATTGATTTACCAAAACCTACTACTAAACACATGCATACAAACATATATATAAAATTCACAACCATACTTCAAATTTAGCTCTTTTCCAATCCAGCCCTAGACATGCCATATAAACCATAAAGCGTATAAAAAAATTTACCGGAGCAGCTGGATAGTGTGACCCGACGTGTTGATCCGATCCTCTAAACTTCTTGAAAATCTACAAAGAACATTAAACGACACAAGTAAGCTTAATGAAGCTTAGTAAGTTAGTTGGCTTTAACATAAATATTACTGAACATACTATAATAATTCATTTAGGTAATTCATTTCATAAACATTTCCTGCCAATCACAACTCAATTGATGAATTCATTTATTTGAGCTCAATATCAATAATAACTTAAATTCTTCCACATTTATTGCATGTAACACTTACCAATCCTTATCAAACCAAATAACGTCTTACGGATTTGAGTACATCGTAAACAGAAGCCCGAAGGCTGCACAAAAGCACATAAGTGCTAAACGAAAATCCATAAGGGTTGAACGGAAGCTCATAGGAGCTGAATGGAAACCCATAAGGGTTAATCTAAAGCTCAGAAGAGCTAAACTGAAGCTCAAAAGAGCTGAACTGAAACCCAGAAGGGTTAATCTGAAACCCAGAAGGGTTAATCTGAAACTCATACGAGTTAACTAAAGCTCATGAGAGCTAAACGGAAAGCAAACACGAGAGTTCTCAACAATTGCTAAACTCCAGTTTACTTGAGAAATTTACCGTCAATTCCTCTTTACACTGAACGGCTGCACTCAATCCTGCGTTCCATTCACTTCGAACATTTGATTCAATTTCATAAATTTAATAATAATTTTATTTTTAACAAATGTTACAAATAAATACAAAATACCATTTATTATTTAACAAATAACATTAAAATTTAACCATACGAACTTACTTGGACTAAACTATAAGTTTGTAATAGTTAATGACTACTTTGCTAATTTCCTTTTTTCTCGTTGATCTACGGGCTATTGATCTAAAATATAAAATTATTCATTCATCAGTATATATTTCAATCCTAATTCACTTTACAATTTATACCCCTCAATTTTCAAAATTGCACAATTACCCCAACTTTTATAGTTTTTGCAATTTAGTCCCTCACCAATTAGCCCATCAAATAAGCTAAATTTTCTCAATTAACATTTTAAATAAATATTATAAGCTATTACACAACCTTTTATAAATATAATTTAATACAAAACCCTAAGATTTAATATTTTTTACAATTTAGTCCTAAAATCAATTTCTATTGAAATTACTTGATAAAATCATCATATAAAAAAATTATAGCTTCAATTACATGTGAATTCATCATAAAAATTCAGCACTGATCAATGGTAACTTTCAAAATTATCCATGAAATCAAAAACTAATGAAATAAGTAGTTGGACATTATTGTAAAAGTCTTAAAAACACAAAAAATTCAAGGAAAAAGCAAGAATTGAACTTACATGAAGTAAAATAAATAAAAACCAGCTTAAAACCTTCTCCTATGGCGTTTTTGGCTGATAAATTGAAAAAGAATAGCCTAGAAAAGTTTAGAACTCATTTTATTTAAGTTAATTTCAAAAAATTTACAATTTTGCCCTCTAATCACATGATTTTTGTTTTTTTTTCTGCTTATGTCGCCTCATGCCTTTATTTTAGGCATAATTCCTCCTTAAGTCCTCCTTTGTTCATTAATTAAGCCATTTAATCACTATTTCGTTAATTAGCAAGTTTTGCACCTTTTTCAATTTAGTCCTTTTTAGTAAATTAACTATCGAAACGTTAAAATTTTCTAATGAAACTTGACTACTACCTTAATGACACTCCGTAAACATTTATAAAAATATTTACAGCTTGGTTTATAAAATCGAGGTCATGATACCTTGTTTTCAAAATCAATTAATCAAACAAATATTTCTAAAGCATAATTCACTAATTCATAAGCATTCCTCAATTCACAATCAACTCATAAATACTATATAATAAAATTTACGAGCTCACTTGTTGGATTTAGTGGTCTCGAACCACTGTTTCCGACACTACTGAAAATTGGACTATTACACTTATTGATCTTCGTAAGAACTCAACAATGTCCAATCTTCTTTTCATAAAGTAGACAAGATATTCTTCATCAAGTATTTTAACACGATGTACATCAATAAATGACATTTCTTATTGTTTTCAAATTTTTAAATATTGCAATTAAAATGAATAGTGAAATAAATCTAAGTCTGAAATAGTCATAGTCACAAATGCAACACCAAACACCTACCATCTTGATGGCAAGAAGACAGGACAATAGTAGGCAAAAAGGAAGTGATTGTTGCCATTACCAAATAAAGAGGAAGTTTAGAGGGATCAAACCTACCAAACTAGTGTGTGGAAGTCACTTCACTACTGCATCTAACTCTGAACAACCATGTTTCTCTAGTCATATTTTCAAAACTTACAATTAATCTTTTCAAGACCAAACCGATAATTAAATAGATTAGATCACCAATTTACAATTAGATCGATTCAACTAATTGAACCATATATCATAAGTTATTTTTTAAACGTATGAATACCTTTTCAGATTACAACTAAAAGACTACGATATTAGAAAATAAAAACCAAATAAATAGTTTTTCCACTCAATATAATCTTTCATCTCTCTTCCCTTTTCCTCCCCCACTTCCCTTTCCTTCACTCTCAATCTTTCAAAAAAAATATTTATTTTCTTTTGATTCTCAATTTTAAATTTTAATTTCCTTTCATTGTAAGAATAAAGCTGACATGCATTATTGGAAAAAAATTAACATATAAAATAAAGAAATAACTTATTTTGGTTTTGGAAAAAGAATATAACTCAATGCATGATTTGATAAGTTAGTATAATCTAATTTTGAATTCTCTATTATTTCAGTGGTGAAGTTAATATGGAGCCCGGCGTAACCGCGGGGTTTGTTACTAGTTTACTTTAAAGAAAATTAGGCGTGTCCGACGACTCTCTACCTGCCCAGTTTGTTTGTCATGTCGTATGGGTCCTTAGATCTATCGTTTACAATAATAAATGTATGTGGCGTTCACCCTTGCATGTCTTGCTTTCGTACGCCAATATGTTTGTCTTTTACTTATAAATTCAAACAAATACGAAAGTCTTTCATCTTTCTATTTTGCCTCCCATTTCAGTAAGTGAGAGAAGCTATTAAAACTAGTCACACACAAGAACAGCATGGAAGAGAGTTTGATACCCAAATTAGACAATCGGTGGCTAACTTGGGCCGCTTTCGTTGAAGAAACAAAAAGGGTGGGTTACCTTGCGGGGCCTATGGTTGTTGTCACCTTATCACAGTACCTATTGCAAGTTATATCAACGATGATGGTGGGTCATCTGGGTGTGCTTCCTCTCGCTAGCTCTGCCATTGCCATATCTCTCGCTACAGTCACCGGTTTCAGTCTTCTTGTAAGCCAATTTGCATTTTTCTTCTTCTTAAATAAACTTATTAGAACACTAATATTAATATTATATACGCCATGGTGTTGTCTCTTATTGTATCTTATCTTATTCTAGAATTGCTTCTAAACTACTATTACATCCAACGTGGATTGTTTCGATACTGGAAACATAAATCTCGAATTGTTTGACACATCATTTTACATAAGCAATTTTCTTCATGGGAATGATTTTTTTTTTTAAAACTTAAACATATATATTTTGCATTTATATAAATACCTAACTCTCAGTAAATAAATTCTAAAGTTTGTGAATAGTTTATTTTGCTCAATAATTTTATAATAATATTTCACACAATAGAGAGAAAGTAGCTGTGCAGAGAATCGAACTTGTAGGAGACAATTGGACAGAGTTTTAGCATCCAAAAAGGGTCTTGGTTCCGATGGTGGAGGAGGGCGTCTATAAGGCATGGTTGGTCGCTAGCTACATATCCTCAAGCATTAACACGTGTTTGTAAGGGTCATGTCTCGATAAACCCCTTAGGTGAAAGATAGTCTCTTAGCCAGATGGCAATTAGATTGATGGGTTTAGTGACCATGTATCAATTAGACTTGAGTGAACCAGATGAACTCTCACGAATTGTTCATGCATAGAGGAGACTTAACGATGCTAATAAGAGATGTTCCATAAGCACACTATACATGAATGAGGTTTATGATCTGACAAGGTAACATAAGTGTGCTATTTAACATTAGGCACAATGAGTGAGACATGTACAAGGAATAAAATATATGCTAATTGGATTGTTAAACTAAACTGCTACAGTTCCCTGAGTAGAATCATGCGCACCAATTTTCAAATTGGTGTAACAAGAGTTCTAATTACCTACCGACTAAAGTTGTTCAAAATTTTCCACATTTCCTACTGTTTTGGGTGGCTGCTCAACGCAAAAATTAAGTTTAAGAAAGTACAGTAGAGGAATTTTACTAAAAAATTAAATTCCCAGATGATTATATCCGGCCATATAGACTTAAACATGCTCTATGTGAATTGTACCAATGATTTTAGTCCTGGAAATTAATTTCATAACAATTGCCATCAAATTACATCTTTGTGTTGGATCTTTTGACTCCCAACCACTTGCTCTCCCTCCATCTCTTTTATATTTATAAGCATTCACTTAATGCTTTTGGATCTTTTGGGCTCGTTAAGGAACTAGTGGACAACAAAAGTGTTAAGAGGATTGAACGAAAAAGAAATTATTTTAAAGAAGTCCTTTTTTATTGTTCAGCTTCTAACAAAAACAAGCTTCTATATGATCAAATCAGCCTTATTATTTGTTAATTGTTTGTGTTGACTTGAGAATTCTTTATTGTTCAGTTAATTCCTTGGGCAGAAATAACTTGCTTTGTGCTTTTGAGTTATATTTAGTGTGTTAGGCTATCGATAATGTTGGTATGGAAAACTTAATTTGCAGTGATGCTTATTGTTTAGTAAAGGTGTTCATAAGTTGGGTTGGATTGAGGTCTAAATTTAAAAATAATTTTAAGCTTAGACCCGCTCAAAAAACCTGTTTCACTATTTAAAAATTAACAAAATATTAAAAATATATTTCTAGTCGATATTTTATATATTTTTATAATTAAATTTAAATTGAATTTGGTTTGGGCCGTAATAAAAATTCTTACTCAAGATCGGTCCAGTCTAGGTCGAGTCTACTGGATCGGGCGAGCTACTCGACCTTTGGATAGATCTCAAAGGAAATACATTTTAACTTAAAAAGTAACATGGCACCGTTGAACTTTTAGCATTGTGCAATGAACATACGACTAAATCTACAATAGCAAGACTTGGACAAGCTAATGAATTTCTAGTTTGTATAATATATGGAGAACATCCAGCAAGATGAGCAACATGTCGTCAAAAAACTAGTTGATTCTTAAGTAGTTCAATAACATAGCTATTCAATCACTACTAATTTAACAAATAAAAGAAAGAAATCCGATAATTGAAAGTTTGGTTTGCTGCTGAGTCTAGATCAATTGATGAACTGTGTTTGGGTTACAGTAAATGTCACCACTATCTAAACTTAGATAATTTCCTAAATTTTGTAATTTGCATGTGATTACAGCTAGGAATGGCATGTGCATTGGAAACACTATGTGGACAAGCTTATGGAGCTCAACAATACCGAAAATTTGGAATCCATACCTACACTGCTATATTTTGTTTGATCTTAGTATGCATCCCTCTGTCGGTCCTATGGTTAAACATGGGGAGGCTACTTGTGTTCATTGGTCAAGATCCCTTAATTTCACATGAAGCTGGTAATTTCATTTCGTGGCTTATCCCAGCACTCTTTGGTTATGCTACATTTCAACCACTTATTCGCTACTTTCAAACACAAAGTTTGATCACTCCCATGCTCATATGCTCTTGTGCCAGTCTTATAGTACATATACCTCTATGTTGGTTTCTGGTATTCAAGTCTGGGTCAGAAAGTATAGGAGGAGCATTAGCAATTAGTATCTCAAACTGGTTAAATGCTATATTCCTTTCACTTTACATGTGGTACTCTCCCACCTGTACAAAAACTCGTGTCCCTATTACAACGGAATTATTCCAAGGATTTGGAGAGTTTTTTCATTTTGCTATCCCTTCTGCTGTTATGGTTTGGTATGTTTTCTCCTCTTCTCCCCACCTGAATATATATATCTAAGCTGTTGAAGATCCTTAATGTCTTCTTTATTTAAACAATACAGCCTTGAATGGTGGTCATTTGAGCTACTTATCATGCTGTCTGGGTTTTTACCAAATCCAAAGCTAGAAACATCCGTCCTATCTGTGTGGTATGTTCATTTGTTATTGTTTTGGGTCGATGCATCTTGTATCATAAAAATCTTAATTGGATATTGTAATTTTGTGATTTTTTCCAAGTGCATCATATTGTAATTATTGTACTAACAAGTTTTTCAACTTTCCCAATCAGTCTCAACACCATTACTACACTTTATGCCATACCACATGGAATTGGTGCTGCAGCAAGGTCTGCCCTGATATGCATGCATATACTTATTTTGTAATTCTTTACTAATTGAAGTTACAACTTTTTCAAACCAGATTAATTTAGCTAAGAACCATTTTCAATTTGTATATATAGTACTAGAGTTTCGAATGAACTAGGGGCAGGGAAACCCCAAGCAGCACATGTAGCGGTGTATGCTGCTATGGCTTTTGCAGTTTTGGAGACCCTTATAGTTACTGGAACCCTATTCACAAGCCGACATGTTTTCGGTTATGTTTATAGCAACGAGAAGGAAGTGGTGGATTATGTGACAACCATGGCTCCCTTGGTTTGTGTGTCTGTTATTCTTGACAGCTTACAGGGGGTTCTTTCAGGTTAAACTCATTATCCTTTTGGTGAGCAATTAATATTTTTCTAAGAGATGAATATTATAGTAGTCTTACAAATGGTTACATGCATAAAATAGGTATTGCAAGAGGGTGTGGATGGCAGCATATAGGAGCGTATGTCAACTTGGCAGCGTTTTATCTTGTTGGAATCCCTGTCGCAGCCACCCTTGCCTTCTGGTTACACTTGAGAGGGATTGGCTTATGGATTGGTATACAGTTCGGTGCTTTCACCCAAACAATTCTGCTCGCCATTGTTACAAGTTGCATAAATTGGGAGAAACAGGTTTGTCATCCATTCTCAAAATCTTGTATAATATTGCAACTTAGCTGTGGTTGTTTATGCTCTTGCCAAAGGTTTGACAAGAAAAACAACATTGGTTGGATTAATCTTAAAAATTTCAACTAATCTTCATTTGTATAATGGTAATTTTACCTTCTAATAAATTGTTAACACTAAAATACCTTGAGAGACTCTCCAATTTCACTTGCTTGGTTTAGTCTTCTTCTCTCTTATATTTTTTTCCCCTGGGTTGTTCCAAAACTGCAGGCAAGTAAAGCAAGGGAAAGGCTATTCCAAGGACTTCAATAGAGTATAGAAACATGTAAGAAAACACAATTTCGAGAAATTTGATTTTTCCCTTGAATTAAAAAAAAATTAATTAGGTCCCTCAATAATTTTTTCCTTCGAAGTTTTAGAAAATTTCAGTTAGGCCCCTTAAATTTTTGAATATTCTCATTATACATTTAAAAAAAATTAATTAAGATCTCTTAAAATTTTTGAAAATTCTCATTAATCTCTCAAAAATTTTAATTAGACCCCCAATTTTTCTTTAAACAAATCCTCATTAAACTCTTAAAATTTTTAAAAATTTTACCACCCGATAGAAAAAACTTAATTCCAAGATCCATCATTGCTTTTTTCTTGCCTCTTGAGATTATTTCGGCTTTGAAAATATCTTAGGAAGTTTAATATTCAAAAACATGGATTGATTCATTTCTTCATTATAGGCAAAAAAAAGTTTCCTTTTTTTTCCTTTAGTTCTTGCAATGAGGTTTATGATTTCCAATGGTTGTCATATTAGACTTCAAGTCATGATAATGAGTAGCTAATTCTTCAAAGGTTTTTAGAATAATGCCTTGACAAATGTTACATAAACTATAATTTATGCATTCTATGCACGTGTCAATGACAGAGTTTTCAAATAATGCTGGCATGGGTGTAACAACTCGATTTTTTTATCAATGTTGAAAAATGTAGTTTCGAAGTTGAATTTCATAAATTGAGTCAGTAGGTTTATTAATTAAAGGATTTGCATTTTTATTATGAAATTATAATATTGGATTATCGAGTAATTAAATAAAAAAAGTAGTTAATTGTAGTATAGGGGTTAAATTGCAAAGTGTTGACTTAAGTGAGAATTGATTAAAGAAATGCATGAGGCCCAATAATGTAATTGGACCAATGACTAAAAAGCTATTCTGCCATATTTAGCTCATGAACTAGTGGGAAAGAATGATCTCATCCATCCACTTCCAATTATTCAATTAATATTAGATCATGGTCATTTTGTTAAAGGTTAATTAAGTTTAGTTAAGCTTAATCAAATAGTAATTACTTGTATATATACTAAGTGGGTGGAAATAGAATGAAATTTCTTTCTTCTTCTTCAAGTGTGTCATCCATGCCAGAGAAAAAAGAGACAGAAAACTTTGTAAATTTTTAGCCATTGTGGTCCTTAAATCTACCAAGGTAATAAGGATTTCTTTGATAATTTTTATAGATTTATGATCTCTCAAGCTTAGAATGACAAACCTATGTTTTAGATTTTTCAAAAATTTTTGTATTAAATTCAAGTTGTCATTATTGATATTTGAAGAAATTGAAGCTTGGAAGTGATAAATTAGAAATGTTAACTTTAGATTATGTTAATAGCATGTTAGTACATAGTAAGAAATAATGAATTAAGCTTAAATTTAAGTTAAGCCTTATAGTTAATTTTATGACATTAGGGACAAAATTTAATAGAATAAAAGTTTTTTTTTGTAAAATTATGCTATGAATTGAAAGCTTGAGGTCTCTAGCGAATAAATAAGAAGTTGAATTTTGGTTCGATAGAGAATATTGAAAGATACAGAGTTTTTAGATATTTGGGCTTAGAAGGACTAAAATGAATAAATTGCATATTTATTACTGTGTTTCTATGTGTTATAAGTGAAACTAATGTCATTTGCATAAATGGATTCATCGTACATAGTTAACGACGATGTTAGGACGTCGAAGGATAAATGAAAGGTGAAGGTTGTAGACGAGTAGCTTCTTTTTGTTTTGTGCTTTCATGACTTGACCTCAATTCATAGCTTAAGTAAGTATTAAATTGAGTAAGGTAATAGTTGGTGCTTTGTCTCATAAAAGGTAAGTTTCACCTATGACTTAATATTTGATGAAATTGAGACTTGATGAATTGTTATGATCATGCATGTGACTGAGTACATGCTATGTAATAATGAAAAAACTATGATAATTACATGAATCAAATAAATGTTATTTGATAATATGATTGAATAATTGTATGAAAAGAATGTTTGATGTAATTTATTTGAGAATTGGTTAAATGTAAAGTATGTTAAATGGAAGTGTAATATAATATATGAATGATATACAAGGGCTTGTTAATGTATTACAAATAATATGAAAATGACATGTAAATTGTAATTGATAAGTAAATCTTGTATCCATTGAAATGATGAATACCTTGTTAAATGATATCGGATAGAGTTGGGTATAGTTAGCATGCTATATGATTCGTGTAGTTTGTTGATGGGAGCATATTGTCACTTCGGTATGATTGATACTGACACTTCGGTGCGATTGATATGTATAGTGTTAGGGGAATTAGTTTATATAGGTCTGATAAGCACTTTGGTGATTATTATAGAGTGTTAAGGGTTTAAATTTGTGTATTCGTCTTGAGCCTATGTTCGATTTAAAGGATTGTAAACTATGTAGTATATGATTAGATATGTTAATCGATATTGGATATTGAATATTTCATGTTGATTTGAGTAATTGCATACGATATTGAAAGATAGCATTTGAAAGATTATGTGAAATTTGTAATATGAGCCCTGATGGTAGATGATGCTTCAAAAATGAGTTGAACTGCTCAATTGGTGAAATTAAGATATGGATAGTGATATGAGAATGTCATATGTTTATAAAAGATATTAAGATAACATTGATATTATGATTTGATTTCATGTATAGATACTAAATACCAAATGTAAAGCCTTGAAGGCACATTGATAAGTTAGCATTTGGAACCTAAATTGAATGATGAATCAAATGAAGTGATAATGAAATGATAAAGAGACATATAATAAATAATATGAGCATTTTTATAAATGATTTGGATGACTAATTAATGTGTTTTTTTTTTTGCATTGCTTTCAATTTATGTTAGCACCACTGAGCTCTTTTACTCAGCGTGCAAATTTATTTGTTTTCTTGCGCAGGTGACGTTTAGGTTTTGAGATGGTCAACAACATCTGAGACTTAATTTTTGGCTCAATAGAGTTTGTATAGCTTATATGCACTTTGTAGCAAGTTGGCATGTACCTAGTGTCATAACTTAGTTTTGGGAGTCAATTTTGATGTTTTGGTATCTACTATGCTACTAGAGACTTGAAATTGAAGTGTGGTTATATATGCATACTGGTGTGTAAATATGTTATTCTATGGATATGCTAGTATGCATGAACTTTAAGCAATGTTTATGCTATGATTCAAGTGATGCTTGCATGTCAAGTTAGTGAACTTGATGTTGGAAATTGGAAATATTGTGATCATATTAATAACCATGTGCATGTCATGGGTCGGGAATCAAAGCCTGTGAAATATATGCACAGAATGTCCCATGGAGGTCAATTGATTAAATGAGGTTTATTCGACCAACTTGAATTGGCCCAATTTGAGGAACATGTGAAGAAGCTCATCTACTTGAAGCCTTGAAGGTCTAGTGAAGCACTTAAGAGAAATTAGGGTTATTTTGGTAAATATGGAAGCTAATCTTAGAAGATTTGATTTTGTATTCTTAGAGGATTGTGTAAATCCCTTAAGAATCTCAATTGTAAATTGGCTTCGATCTCGACCGTTGGTGCAAATTAAATTGTACCGTTGGATCTTGGGGAGCTCAACTATAAATGGAGGCATTCCCCCTCATTTGTAATCACCTTATTCTATAGTAATTGAATACTATTGAAAGCATTTACTCAAACATCTTGTGAGCATTATTTTCTTGTGGTTTTTTATGTTCTCTCGTTGCTTCTTTGTCTTTGAGTTGCTTCCGCTTTATTTTTGGTGACTTAGAGAATTTCTATCAAGAATTCTCACTTTGTAAGAGCTAGGTTGACTTAGGTGGATTTGAAACAAAGAAATCATCTAAGGTCGCACGGATTGCGAGACTAAAGTTCTAGCCCCGTGACATATGGATGTGTTTAAATATGCTTGAATGATGTTTAGAACATGTTTTTAATGCCCCATGATGTTTAGAAATGAAAAGGTAATGTTTCAAGCCAAACTAGGTAACTTTAGGGGTTATTTTTGGGTCTTGACAAACTTCTTTCAATATAAGGGGTCAAATATATCGATACAAGTAAGTTAATAGCCAAAAATAAACAATACTAGCCAAATGCATCAGTACAATCGACATTAAGTACCCATTTGGTCCTTACCACCCCTGAACACTTAGAACTCCTTTTAAAATGTTTCTAAATTATTTTAAATGACATAAAATTCTCTTAATCAATGTGAAGGTGTTAATATGAATTGTTAATGCTTGGTTGTTCTTAATGAAATTAAATTGGAAGTTAGTTCAAGTTGCTCTGCCAAAGAATGTGGTGTCTCATACTCGGACTCGGTGATCGGATCATGTATGGGGTGTCACAATGCGACACATGTTGTAGAATCTATTAAAGAATCCGCTCTTAAGTTGTTCCCAATTGTGAATTACCTTAATCTCAAGATTGACTTACCAATCAAAGTAATGCTTTTTAGTGATCGAATAAAACTAATTTACCATGGATCCAAATTTGTATAAACAATGTTATAGGTTCATATAAATTATGCAAACATGTTGATTTAGATTTTCCTTAGCATCGAATTGTTATAATTTTGGGTTGTTAATTTTCAAACATCTTTAAACAATCAATCCGTTAAAAGTATGAGTTGACATATATAAAATAATTAATTTTTGATAACTTTCTTGATAAGTTCCTTAAATTGATCATAATAAACTTTACGTGAGAAGAAAGTTACAACATCCTTGTAACTCCCCATCGTAATCATTCACTTATCATTTCAACCAATATTTTTTACAGGGATTACAAACTCTATCAAGTTAGTTTTTAAAATTAGGTCAAAATATGTTATAAGTCATTATACTCTTCAAAAATTTGGAATTCAACCTTTTATTTTTAAGAATTTAGTTTTTGGACAACCTTACAAATTCGTTTACCAAAACTTTGGTGGCTAGGAGTTTTTAGAAATATGTAGAGGGGATGGGTATACGAAATATGACTCATCTACTTCACTAGAAAAATGGGAGGCCGTTGGGATCTAGTGCCTTTAGTGTAGTTTTCTATCATACATACTTGTAAATTTTCAAACAATTTGGTTTAATAAAATTCCATCATAAACATTAATATCGTTTGCATTTTTCCTCAACGATTTTTGCACATAAAGCAAAATGAACAAGAAAATATTGGCTCACTAATTACCTAATGTTTAACTAATATTAAGTTGCATTATGTGGTTGGATCATAATGCGAGAAGATAACTTATATTAGTAGGTAATTTAAATGGTCCATAATTTAATTGGAATTGGGAAAATCGGTTAAAGGACTAGTACGTCGTTGATCAAGTTTAATTAAGGAGATACCTTATCTTGAGTATCGGAGCAGATGACTTCCAAAAGATAAAGACAGATTTGATTTTATGGACTGATAATATATCAGAAATGACCCAAGTAGAATAAGTCCTAGCGGATTTATTCTCTTGTGACGTGCATAGTGTGACTTACCTTAATCTTGATTAAGTGAAAGACTACATGTGCATGACTCGCATACTTTGATGTATTGAAAGTCTAAGCTCAATTGGTAATAAAGTTGGAAGTTGGGTATACAACTTCTGCATGACATAGTTTCACTTATAATAATGGAATTTATATCCCGATAAAAGATAAATGATATCCTCTCTTTGGTATTACATGATAGATGAAAAAGTAACGTGGCCACGAGCTATTTGCATGGGATGAATAATTTAATTACTATGTATTAGTAATTGACATTTTCATGAAGGAAGATGTAATAGTTTCCATGAGATAAAATAGGGTCATGTTGGGTGAACAGATTTAGCCCAAAAAGATTCATAATATCCTATGAGGGTAACAGACTTATGATAATGTCATTGGACGAACACTTGATAAGTAGCTTTCTTAATGGTATATAATAGGGAGAGCTCAATTATGGTACTTTATTGAAATGATTGCATGACTAAATAATGTTGTAATTAATAGACGAAACGTCAGATCTTAATTAAAAATTATTTGAAATCTAATTATATATGTCTAATCAGTTTCTCCGCTAGCTTAATACAACCTTGATGCTTTGCATTTGAATCGATGAAGTAAATACATGAAAGCAATGAATTAGAGAAATAGATCACATGCATCATTATTCGCAATGAATACGTTTTCTAATTATGAGCAATAGATGACTTAAAGATAAAATTAATTTCTTTGGATTATTATTTAATTGATTGTAATTAAATAATTGAATTTTGAATTAGAAATTAAATTAATTATTCATTTTGTAGTTTTATTGAACAATATAATTAAATTTTTTACTCAAATTCTAGTATGGTAAAGTTGTTGGATCTCGTGTCCTAAGTATAGTTTATTCATTTGTACACTTATAATTTTTTTGAACAATTTGGTTAATAAAAGTATTCATGAATTATATTAATATCCTTTGTATAATGTCATTATGTGGTTTTTGCATGTAAAGTAAAGTAGAAGAAAATATTAGCTCACTAGTTGTCTAATGTTTAGCTAATATTAAGTGGTATTACGTTATCGAATCGTAATATGAAAAGACAACTTATATTAGTAGACGAACCTAAATATGTCCTTAGTCTAATCAGAAATGAACAAATTGATCGAAAGATTAATATACCGTCTATGAAGTCCAATTGGGGAGATGTTTTGTCTCGGGCATCGGAACAAATGACTCTCAGAAGATAAATACATAGATGTGACTGATTGGACTGACAATACATCGACTAGACCTAAGAAAAATAAATCATGAATCTGTTTATGAATTTATTCACTTGTGACGTTTATAGTGTCGTATACCTTTATCCAGAGTGGAGGGTGGACTATATATGTGTGACTTGTATACTTTGATGTAAGTAAAAGCCTCAATTCAAATAGATAAGGAACCAAAAGTTAGTACATTGGGTATAAGACTTCTGCAATATCTAACACTATTCAAAATATTGGAATTCATGGCTCAAGACATGGATAAATGATATCCTCTCACTAACATTACATGATAGAATGAGAGAATTATAACATCCCAAAAATCAGGTTAGGGGAATCAAGTTAACAAGCTGATAATTTGAATCAAATAGAGAAGTTAGTGTTGTAAATAATTAATTAAAATATTAAAATAATAATGATCGAGATTTTTTAAATATATATTAAGTAGGGAAATTAAAATTTAACGTTTGGTTATTAATTAATGTAAAATGAAATTTAAATACGAGGTCAAATTTGAAAATAATGGGTTTTAAATTGAATTAAGGTTGATTTGGAAAAGGGAAGAAATAGGAAGGGGTCAAAGGGGCAATAGCCCAATTTTTAAAATATGGTTGGCTATTTAAACCCCCAACCGTCCCCTTCCCTCTCATTTTAACTTCACATTCAAAAACTTCCCAAACCCAAATCTGATAAATACTCTCAAAATTAACTCATCCTTCTACATTTATTAACCTCTTAAACACCAAAATAAACTTCAATTTCAAAGAAAGAATATGATTTCTTTATCAAATTCGTCAAATACCTTCTCACGTTCATCTTTGAATTAGCTTCAAAACTTGTTGTTTTCTTCAAATTGAGATAATATCTTAACTTATTATGGTTAGATTAAGGTTGTTGTTTTTCTAATTCGAAATTTAATCGAGTATGTTGAAAGCTTTTAAGCTTTAAAGCTTTTTAATCAAATTTTGGTTCCAATGTTGAAATTTGAAATAATGAGTAATTCTATTGTTTTTATTGATTTCCAATCTATTTTGAACTAAATAGAAGGTATTTAAACTCAATTTGATAGATCGTTATCCAATTTTAATGAATTTTGAGTTTCCCCCCTTTTTATGTTCATACAAGCTTAATTTTTCGAAAATTTTAAATTCGTGAGATTAGGTAAAATTAAATGTTTATATTTGTAATAATAGGTTAAATAAGATGTTTAGAAACTTAATTAAGGTTTAGAGACAAAAATCGAGTGTGGAAACCTCATCTTTTGGCAAAACAAGTTGATTTTCAGTATGAGAAAAGTGAGCTTAGAGTGGTGATTTTCTTAATGTTTGTTTGACTTTAAAGCTATTAGTAATGATGTTACATTTTATTTAATATGTATGAAAACTTTTACGAGCAAAGCAAAAGAGAAAGAAAAGCTTGTTTGAAATCGGTGTACGAAAGGCGTCGGCTAGGTGAGTGGTTGGAATTATAGCTCTTAAGCATGACCTAAGGTTGAATGAGGGTTTAGGTTGGTCTAAACACCTAATCTAAGTCCGAGAGTAAGTAATTATAACTATATCTTATTACATATGATGCTTGTATGTGAGGTTGTGAAAAATCATGTGAAATGTTTAAGTGAGTGATATGTGAATATGACAGTGTTTGTTAAGTGAACTGCTAAATTTATTCACTATCATGTTTTAGAGTGATTATGGCTCTTTTAAACAAGCATGTTAGCACTTGAAAGTGCATATAATGAGTTGTAAAAGTGTTTTTAACAAGTGAATATGTGCATAAAACAGTATGTAAATGTGTGTTTGAGTGGATATGTTGGCATTGTGAATGCTTGGAACCATTGGATATCATTGGCATACCATAAGATAGTGAGTACTCACCTTTATTGTTTATGATGGGGTGTTTTGGCTCAAAGATAGCGATGGAGGAATAAAGGAATGTAGAGCATAACTCCATTCATTGAAGATAGCGTGGAGTGTTTGGAGAGTGTTAACATTCGTGCTACACTTATACGGAGATAGCGCAGGACTCTTTGAGTCATTTGGAGTGTTTGAATATCCGCTTATCCAGTGCATTGCTAATTATATTTATGTTTCCATGTCACATTATACCAATATATCATTGTGTTTGCCTTGTGATATGTTTGATGTTATGCCATGGTTGCATGATTTAGTATGTTTTCTTTCAACTACAGATTTTATGCTTAATTGTGGCAATTCCTTGTGCACCCACTGAGCTTGAAAAAGCTAACACTCCATTATGTTTATTTTGCAGAAAAATAGCTTGTGTAAGGAGGGGAATGTGTGCAAGTGGTGATGATCCAAGGCAAAGCAATCTTTTGAGTAGGTGACTTGGTTTGATTTTGCAAATAATAAAGGCAATGTGGGACTCATCCATAGAGGGAATTAGACTTTGTTTTGTTTGGATTGTAATTGGACATCATGGATTGTTTATTTAGTTTTTGGGACTTTGGGTTGTTTTAGAATCTCGCTTAAAATGCTTGAACGAGTATGCATGTTAATGGATGGTATGCTAGGTAAATCGGTTGTGGACTTGTAAATGCATGCTAGTATAGATAATTGAATGAAGTGTTGAATCATGTTGTTTTATGTTTTAATGATTGTAAGCATGTTTTGTGTGTTATATGTATGTTATATAATATGTTAGATTAAGGAAATTTGGCATGTTTTGTGGTCATGACGACTTAGTCCTGACTTTTATACTATGCAATTGAAGCCTTAAAAATCATAAAATGTTTTGAAAATTTGCATGGCCAAGTTTTATAAGATTAATTTCATAATTTTACTGTCAATTTTATAAAAAGATATTTTTCCAAAATTACGATTTAGTCCTTAACCTTCATTTTTAAAATTAAATGAGTTTTACTTATCGGTTTTAGTATTTTCTTCCAATTAATGTTTTAAATAGTATGTCATAGCATGTATGCATGTTTAAATTTGTTTTTTTAATGTTTCAAGTATCATATGTAAAATGACATTTTTACCCTTGAATGTTATTTTGATGATTTTGCTAGAAGAGCATGATTCTAGGGCTTGATTGTTTAATTTCAATTGTTGGTTGATGATTAAACATGTATCTATATGGTGTGAATGGTGGATTTTGTGGTGTGTTTTGATGGTCGATATGGAGAGTCACGTAAGTGGCTAATGTGACGTTTTAGATTCGGGTCAGACCATTTGTAATACCCCAAAAATTACTACAGTAAGAAAGTAAGATAATATTCCTAATATAGTAAAATAAGGAAATAAAGTGATAAAAAGGGTAATTTTGAGTTATGTCAACATTGGGAAGTATATTATGACATATTAATTCAAGAAATGATTAAATCACAAAAGTGAGAAAAGTTTTGTTGCCCAAGAGTAAATACTTAAAATTTGAGGGGATAAAGTGTAAATATAAAAAAAGTTAAAGGACCAATAGTGTAAATATTTTAAGGGTGGAATAATCTAGAAACTAAGGAAAATGGATGAATTAGGACCAGATTGAAAGTGTGAAGAATTTTGAGGGACTAAATTACAATTTTACCAAATTAAGTGATGACTCAAAGATGGAATTTTAAAAGATTATAAATGGTAAAATGGTCAATTAGAGAGAGAGAATTCTTGAAGGTAATGATGATGTTGGTGATATTTTTTAATTAATTAATTAGATAAATGTTATTTAGTTAATATTTTATTAAGATTTTTAGTATTATTTTATTATTAAATGATTAATATAAAAGGGAGGAAAGATGAAGAGAAATCATCATCTTTCTCATGCATTTCACGTTAGAAGAAAAGAGAAGAAAGAAAGTTTTACTTTCTTTACAATTTGGTCATTCCACCAAAATTTTACCATTTTCACCTAGAAATCAAAATAATTTCCATAGCCATCAAGAGAGAAAGATAACAAGAAGACTATGGGGAGCTAGAATATCAAGTTAGATTCAAGTAATAGATGTTGGAGAAGAGAGAAAATCAAGTTAAAGGTTGAAAACAATAGGACAAAGTAAGAATATCAAGATTTCAACATATTTTTAAGTGTGATATTATTGAAAAAGTATGGAAATGATGTTATAGTAGAGTTCTCTTATATAATGTCTTTTTTTTTGATATATTAGTGAAGCAAAATAAGAGAAAGTGATGCGAAATATTATAGAGAAAGCGAATAAGTTAGTAATCAACATTTTGCACTAAAACAGTTTTGGACAGAGTATGAATTAGAGTATGAATAAAATATCAAATTAAATATTATTTAGTCTAGTTTCTCATAGAAGAAACGGTGTAAGTAATGAAATTTTAAATCATGAGATATAATAAATTTTGTGAGACAAGGTCAAAATGAATTCGGGTTCCTCTGTTTTGAATTGGAAAAATCATTAAAAATTGTAAAAAAATAATTATGGGTTATAATTTATATTTTTAAAATCCTTAATGAGCCTATTTTCAATAGAAACAAACGAGGACATCATCTGAATTCTGTACAAAGAGATAATTAATTTTTAGTGAAGAGGGGTCAGAACTGTCAAATAGTGAAATAGGGGAAACTTTAAAGACTGAACTGTACTTATTGGTTAAACCAAAAATTCTGAAAATTTTATAGTAATAAGATATGTGAGTCTAGTTTCAAAGAAAATTAACGGATCTCAATTCGGAGTTATGTAGCTTAAGATATAAATAAATTTGTGACAATGACTCAAGTGGACAGCTTTGAATGAACAAATAAATAAATAGTGAAATTATAGATAATGTTACATATAAGCATGTTATATACATTAAGGATGTGGAATGGAGAGGAGGAGGAAAATATATGATTATTCAACTAGCATGAGTTTTCATTAAAAATGGCTAATTTGCATGTTTTAGGTTCAGGGACTAAATTGAATGAAAGTAATATTTTAAGGGTAAATTTGTAAAAATGTCAAAAAGTGACCAAATTGTATGAAATGAATTGTTTTATTATTTAAATTAATAAATTGAATGAAATATTAATTTAGATCAAGATTGGGTGAAAATTCGAGGAAAATAGAAAATTATCAAAATGTCATTGAATTCTGGTATTTTTGTAATTTAGCCTGATAAGTTCGTGTAACTTAAATTATCTTCTTAAATGTTTAAAATATATGTTATTGATGTGAATATGATTTAAATACTCATTGTATGAAAATTGATGAAACATTGATATATTTAATAAAAAGGGGAAGAAATCTCGGTTGAATGGAAGGAAAATTCGATGGATCTTTGAAAAGAAATTGACGGTAAAAAAGATCTAGCCCGGACGAGTGATCCTATCCTGATATAATCCTCCCGAAGAATATGTGAAAAATGGATTTAACCAGGATAGGTAATTCGAATTAGGGTCTGAATTTAGCCTGGACTGGTAATTCAGATCCAAACTCATTAGAGTAATTGTCATTGCAGAGGATTTAGCCTGGACTGGTAATCCCGACAATACTCTATGAGTTTATATTACAGGGGATTTAGCCTGGACTGGTAATCCCGCTGTAAGGATGGGGTTCGCGGGAGTGTACTCTCTGAAATGGAAATGTGCGCACATGAATATGAATTGACGGACCCGGATTTGTACACTTAGGTGTACCCCTGAAAATCCATCGAAATTCCAAGAAATTCAACAGGATAAATATGGAAAATAACAAGGGAATGGAAATCATGGTATTGATGAGCTCATTAATGTTTGGGGAATAATGCATTGAATTGCATGTATAAGTTAAATTAGCCAACGTTAGCTCATTAATGTTTTGATTTCGATTGATTTTAAATATGAATGCTTGATGAAATGAAATGTCTGTGAATTAATTTGTAAACTCCGGTAATGCTCTATAATCCTATTCTGGCAATAGATACGGGTTAAGGGTGTCACACCATCTTAGTCAGGTTTGGGGCACCACATTTGGGTTACATTCGAAAATGAAAGTTGTTTTTCTCACTAATTATAAAAATGACTTTAGAATTAATTTATAGTTTTTTGAATTATTAATTAATTAATTAATTGAAGTTTGAAAATGAATTTAAATTAATTGGTCATTTTGAATTTACTGAATGTAGAAAAATTAAATATATTTTCTTATAGATTCTTTTACGATAAAAGTTTCATGATTTTAACAAGACTAGAATTAGGCCGAGAAAATTATTTAATTGTGAAAATAATATTTATTTAAGGAAATAGAAAAGTCATGTACTCGGGTTGGATTAAATTATAAAATTTTGGGTTAAAAGTTTAAGAAACACATATAATTAGACCTAGTAATGGAAAGACTCAATTCCCTCTTGATGAAAATAAGGGGACAACAAACCCTAGTATTTTTACCTAGAGTTGCCACCCCTCTCTCGTAAATATTAGGGAGTTAAGGTTTTTTCTATTAAATAAATATTATTTAGAATCAAGATTCTCCCAACTCACTATAAATAGATGACACTAATAGGTTTCAAAACACATCTCAAAAAAGAGAGAAACACAAGTCTCTCATAAGTTTTCAATTTTGTTATTCTGCTAGAAAGTAGTGGAAATTTATTTTATAGAATAAATTTTATTTTTTGGGAATTACAACTCTACCTATTTCTATTTTAGAGAAAGTTTTACTTTCCCACTAAAAGTAAAAAAATAATTCATGATTTTGTGTTTGATTTAAAAGTGTTCGAGCCCACACTTGAAACAATTCATGATACGAGAATAGCGGAGAAGATAGTTGAGTTGAAAGTCGAGAATGTCTAGGATCTGTCTAGCCCAAAATGCAAGTGCGATTTCTGGAATAAAATTATTACTATAAATATCACAAACTAACTCAATTTTCAAAATTTTAATTTTTCGCTATGTAAGAAAACCATTTTTGAACTACTTTTTTTTTTCAACAATTTGTATTAGAGTTAAGTTGTGTTATGTTTTATAGTATAAACTAATGTCAAAATTTTCTATCTTCTTCATGTGTGATTACTTTTTTGATAAGATATGATATTCTTGTAATTATCAACATGTTTAAGGATATGTATGTAAATGAATGTATGTTATTATTTTATTATTTATATAATAAAGTAATTTTGCCAATTCCTATAAATTTAGATGTAATTTTGCAAAAGTCATCATAAGTTTAATAGAATTAGAATGGGGTTGAGAAAATAATTTAATTAGGAAAATCAATGAAAATTATTTTAAATAAATAATATTTTAGGAAATAGAAAATTATTTATTGGGTTGGTTAAATTATATGAGTTGGTTAAAATTTCAGATAACACATATAATTGTACCCAATACATGAGACAGACTTGAAAACCCTTGGCAATTTTAGCTCTCGGAGAAAGGGTGTCGTCGCCCATACATATTTCCAATAAGGAATTATGTGTATTTTTTCTATAAAAATATTATTTTTGGCTTTTTCTTGTTCAATCAAGATTCTTGTGATTTTCTCTATAAATAGAGACCATAGACTCGGTCAAATACAGACGGCACTGAGCGTCGACATTATGTCAAAATTTAGTGAAATTTATTCTTCAAATAAATTCTAACTGTTGAAAGAGTTTCTTTTTGGTTTCTAGCAAAGAAAGATATTAATTTTCCCCACTAGAATATCAATCAAGTTTTCATTTATTTCTAAATTAGAACCCACACTCTAAGCGAGCCGAGGTTCAAGAATAGTGAAGAAGATCATGTTGGTAGAAAATCAAGAAATGAGTTAGACCGCCTATTCCAAAACACAGGTACAAAATTTTGTAAAAAAATTATTATTATAAATATCACAATAATTTGTTTGTTTGTTTTAATTTTTTTGACTTTCCATTATGCAACAAAACTATTTTCTAAACTAAAATTTCCAACACATGCCCCAATAAAGAACAAAGGCCCTCCTTACGAGTTACCTTTTAAGAAACAAATGACTAAATGTAGTGGATGCGGGCCTATTTTGTTCAAACTCCCAGAAAAATATATTCAACATATTTTTTAGGAATGCTAATTCGTGAAACATTTCTAGGGTAGTATGCACTTCATATCTCAGTGTATGTTATTGGGCTTTTATTAGTTAGGAAGAGTAGGTTTTCTCAAATCTCTCTTATAAACTTCAATCTAATAGTCCCAAACTACCTTGACGTGTTTTTTTATTTTACTTTATGAGAGATATGGCTATGTCGAAACTCATTGATATTTGGTAAGGTTCAACTAAATGAGAAGTTTGTAGAAAGAGTTCTCTCAGTTGCAGGAGAACTTGTTACTCTTTCCCCTTTGTAAAAGGGAGAACTCTTATTTCATTTGTCGCTATAGCCTGGAAACCACCCATGAGAGATTGGTTTAAGCTCAATATGGATGGATAGTCTATAGGTAATTCAAGGAAAGTGAGGGCAAGAGCTTTCATCCAAGGGCACGAGAGCAACTAGTGTGGAAATTGAGCTATGGGCTCTTAAGGGACGAATTTTTTATGGCTAGAGATTTAAACATAGAGAACCTTGAGATTGGAGTTGGTGCTACCATTTTTATCCATGTTATGTTTAATGTTAATACTTATAATTGATAGCAAAAATAAAGGTTTAAACGTTAATATGCAATGGAAAAGATCGAACATAAATACCTTCGGTCATTGTCTGAATCAAATGTCAAAATCTTGACGTTGTAACACCATTGATTGAGCACGTCGAAGAATAGATGAGGGTGTTGAGTTTAGCTATACAAAACACGAAAATTAAAAATAAAAAAAATTGCCAAGTCTTCTAAGCACTCGAAAACCTCACTAGATGGAATTGTTTTCAGAATTTGTTTTTAATGCTTAGGGATTTTATGCTTGAGGATGTTTATAATGGTGGTTTCCCATGAAAAAAATCACCAATTTATGCCCCACTATCACACAAACAACATGGAAGTGGTTGGCAACAAAAAGAGGAAACGTGAGAACAACCCACGAACCATGCACGTCCAACACTAATCACATTTTATCTCCTTTGATTGACAAGCGCATGAGTTCATATTTTTTAGGAAGGAAACAAATAGGCTGATGCTTTAGCATGATTAGGAGCAATTTTCAATCTCTTCCTCCCTCGGATGTTAGTAATTTTTAAGACTTATTTTTATATTTGTTCTACTCTTTCTAGTTGTTTAAACCCCCTTGTTGTTGGATGATGCCTAGGAGAAATTTATGTATCGAACCATGCTTCAATTTCCTTTAAAGAAGTTAGTTCTCTTTTCGACTAAAAAGAGAAAAACTTCATTTGCAATGGTAATTTTTGTGTTAGACATTCAACCACACTATTTATTTCGTATTATTTTGATAAATAATTCTTAAGAACTAATTTATTTATAATTTAAATAAAAACCCATATAAATATTTATATAAAATAAAATTTTGATTTTTTTTCTTAAATAATAAAATTTGAATTCATTCAAATCTTAAAACTAGCCGGATCCAATAGGTTCAACTCATGAGTAATCTCTAAAATAAAGGAGGGAAAAAAAAAAAAAAAAAGCTTCACGTGAGGCCTTAGATTAGCCAACCAACCCAAGAGCGAGAGGTGAGAACCAATCTAGCCTACGCCGCCAATGGCAATTTGTCTAAACCCAAAACCCACTTCCCCTTTCCGTGTTCCCCTTCGCTGTATCAATAACACCACCGCTTCCTTTACTTCTATTGCTGTCAACCACTTCTTAGATTGAAAGACACAGAGAGAGAGAGAGAGGATTGGTAGTCTTGCGATACAACAATCACCTTATGTATCCTCGATGACCCTTTGCATAAAAAGAGCTTCAAAATCTTTGGCCACCATCGCCCCTCTCTCTCTCACTTGCAAGGTACGCTTCCTCTTTCCTTCCTCTTTCTCTCTTCTCCACAGTTTACCTTCCCCTTCCTCTCCCCCTGAACCCGACTCTTCTTCTTCCTCCTCCTCCTCCTCCGACGAAACCCATTACAAACAACTCATCTTTAACACCATTGATGAAAAGCCCTGGGCCTTTTGTAACAACAAGTGGGTTTCCAATAAATTCCATGCTATCATTGTTGATCCTCATTTGTTTATCAAAGTTCTTAATTTGATGAGAGAAAGACCCAGAATTGCTTTGAGGTTTTTTAGGTGGGTTGAGATGCAACCTGGTGTTAAAAGATCCGAGCTTGTGTTTTCCGTTATGCTCGATATTTTGGTTGAGAATAATTTGCTGAGATCAGCTTATTGGGTCATGGAAAGGGTGATTACGTTTCATATGCATGGTATAGTCGATGTGTTGATTTGTGGCTACCTGAAATTTGAGGTTTCAGTTAAGTTGCTTGATCTTTTATTGTTGGTTTGTTCTAAGAAATTGATGGTTGATCATTGTTTGTGGATATTTGATAAAATGGTCCGGACGGGGTTGTTGCCGGATGTGAAGAACTGTAATAGGATTCTTACTATGCTTAGGGATAAATCTCTTGTAGCTAAAGCAAGCCAAGTGTATAGGATGATGAAGGAATTTGGGATTAAGCCAACTATTGTTACCTATAACACCATGTTGGATTCTTTTTGCAAGGAAGGGGAAGTACAACAAGCTATTGAACTCTTATGGGAAATGCGCTGTTTTCCAAATGATGTGACCTATAATGTTTTAATTAATGGTTTAACAAAGAATTGCAAATTAGAGCAAGCCGAGGGACTTATTAGGGAGATGTTGAAATTGGGGATTAAAGTTTCTGCATACACATATAATCCTTTGATTTGTGGGTATTTCAAGAAAGGGTTGCTTGTTGAGGCCTTAAACCTTGGGGAACAGATGGTAAGTAATGGAGTTGTTCATACGGTGGCAACATATAATACATTCATGTATGGCCTTTGCAGGTGGGGGAGATTGGATGATGCCAGACAGCAGTTTAATGATATGCTGAAGAGGAATATGATACCAGATATTGTTTCGTATAATACTCTAATATATAGGTATTGTAGGATAGGGAACATTTCGGAGGCTTTTCTCTTGTTCAATGAGTTAAGATGTCGACGCCTTGTTCCTACTGTTGTCACGTATAATGCTCTCATTGATGGTCTATGCAGAGTGGGGGACCTGGACCTTGCTCGGTATCTTAAGGATACCATGATCACTCAGGGAATTTTCCCTGATGTTTATACCTATACGATTTTGGTAAATGGATCCTACAAGTTGGGCAATCTATCTGCAGCAAGGGATCTTTTCGATGAGATGTTGCATAATGGTTTGGAGCCTGATGGTTTTACATATGCAACTCAAGTAGTAGGTGAATTGAAGCATGGTGATCCTGCAAGAGCATTTAGTATGGAAGAACAAATGGTAGCAAAGGAATTACCTCCTGATTTGATCATCTATAATGTTTTTGTTCTTTGGCATTCTAAATTGCGTGATTTCAAAGAAGCATGTAATTTGTTGCACAAGATGATTAGCATTGGTCTTATTCCAGATCATGTAACGTACACCACCATCATTCATGCTTACCTGGAAAATGGACATCTGAGGAAAGCTAGAGAAATGTTCCACGAGATGCTGAGCAAAGGCTTATCCCCATCAGTGGTAACTTACACTATATTAGTTCATGGACATGCAGCTAAGGGGTTTCTATCATTGGCATTTATGTATTTCTCAGAGATGCAGGAGAAAGGTGTTCAGCCAAATGTTATTACCTACAATGCTATGATAAATGGTCTTTGCAAAGTGAGGAGAATAGGTCAAGCTTACAAGTTTTTTGCTGAGATGGAAGCAAAAGGAATACTTCCTAATAAGTATAGCTACACCATTTTAATAAATGAGAACTGCGACGTGGGGAATTGGGAAGAGTCCTTGAGATTGTACCAAGAAATGCTAGATAGAGAAATTCTGCCTGATTCTTGTACACACAATGCACTCTTGAAGCAACTGAACAATGACTGTAATTTGAATGCAGTTCGTCAGCTAGAGACTTTAATTCTAGAATGTAAAGAATCTTGCGGTGCTGAGACTTGATATAGCCTTCAAGGGAGTTTTGGATTTCCCATGTAGATAGTGAGATTGACACATACTTGGTTTTGGAGAATTGTCACATTCAAATTAAAGCGACTCCAAATGATCATAATCTAAATACCATTGGACAGTAAGCTTCATTTGCTTCTCTCTCATTATTATAATTGTTGTGATTTTTTTTTTTGTTTTGGGGGGGGGGGTTGGTTGTCGGCATATGATATGCCATGGACATTTGCTGAGTTATTATTAAATTTACAATTTTACTATGTTTATAGGTGGATTATGGAGAAGAGCTACGTCTTGTCAGTCAGCTGAGTATACAGATCTCCTTGCTATCCTCTTCTTGCGAATGCTTGGACCAGTCTTTGGATCTAATATTACACAGAGTCAACAACAGGTATACAGATGAAATTTGGTACTGTATCAAGTTGTTTCAAATAAAATCTCTGACTAAATGTATTTATTCATTCTTTCAACATTTTTGAGATAGGAGAAAAGTGTGATTGGAAATTTGGGGTGGGGGGCTCTTTTTTCTGTAATATTGTGATGGTTATTATATATGTTCGGGTCAAATTTTAGTAGTAACTTTTTTGCCCCAAATTTTCTACGGTTATGAATCATTAATAAGAAGTTTCTACATAGCCTTTATATTATACAACTTCCATTGTTTGATAGGTAAAAGCGGGATGAACAGGGTCGGGTTGAGGAACAGATACTAAAAATAATCAAAATTCTTATAAAATAAATAACAAGAAAGTAATGATGACAGCAATATTTATGCAAACCTGTTTCCACTTTCCACCTGTGTAACCATCCATGTAGTGCGTCTCACTTCTGTTTGCATTGATTGATTACCGGGAGCCCCTAGTGGAGCCCTTTTCATGTTCAATCTGGAGCTTCTCCGCTGAGGCCACCAAGGTATCCCCTGTTCTGAATTCTGGCATCCAGTCATGATGTGCTGAGTCTGACTAGCATTGCATTCCAATTTAAACGGAATGACACTTTACAGTAGTATTCTAGGAAACCCTTACGAGTTTCTGTTAATAGGTTGCATGGAAATAAGTTGGTTTGACTTTCATCTTTGTTAATTTAATGTGTTTTTATTCAACAGGAATCTTCGATACTAACTGTTAGTTTGTGTTGTTTTGTTTCAAATTTAGTTTATATTTCCTACCATATTTCTAGCCATCTATCACAAGATCCAGACCCTAGAAGGATAACGTATTAATTAGAAGTATTGTCAATGCATGTGCCTAGTGCAAGACGGAAAAAGCGCTTCAGTTTTTTTCTTTCTTTCTTCGGGCTGAGTTGTATTTGATTAGGCACAGGTTTGGGGTGCGTAAGTGTGTTATCCTTAAGGTGAAAGCTGCAAAACAAGGTTGCCTGATTGAAATTCAAGGAAAAGGTTTGCATGTTTAAATTGGATCGATCTTTAAGTTTATTATCATAGTTATATATCTTAAGCTTTCTTTTTCCTTTTTTTTATGTATAGACACGTAAGATAAGGGTATACACGTTGCATTTTACATTAGCATATAAGTGCACCTTCCGTCATTAACAGCATTAATAGTTAGAGCTGAAAGACTTAATCATGTTGATCTACAGTCTGATTCATCTTACGAAACTCAGATTTATGGAATGGTGGAAGCTGGTCTCTCATTGTTAGGCCAATATCATATGTAAAAATAAATAAAGACATCCCTAGCTCTCATTTCATAAAATTGATCATATGAGAAGTCTTCTAATGGAAACCTCCTAGCATTACAGTCAAACCATATTTTTGGAAGATGTTCTCAGCTCATATGCTTCGGTGGTGGCTCTAAAACCAGCATTTTATTCGTTGACCTCGCCATTTCCTAATCTTTACAAGAGCAGAGCACAGTTACAGTAGCTTCAATTGTATGTATCTAATATACTAGCATTGTCAATAATGGGACCACCTTCTGAATGGTGACTGCAGCTGAAAATCTGTCCCCATTCACCAATGTTATGATAGTTTTGATATTTGGATGTGACGCAGATTCCATTCTTGCAGTAGAATGGACTGCCAAATCCAGCTACTAGATTCATGCAGCGTTGAAGTTTCAGATTGTGAAAGATATACATCTATACTAAGCTTTGTGGTGATGTTTATGCTGGTGAAGGGCGGAGTCATGGGTATAGGATCCATATACAGATTAGCTGGAAAAATGGTAGGATAGTTGCTAAGTTTCCCCCTTAATGCAGTTTTGTGAAAGCTGTTGCCTATATGTGAATAGAGAAATTATTAATTCCAGAAAAAAGTCTACCTTTCTTTCTTTAAAGAACAACGTGGAGCCTTGGCATTGCCCTTTGCTTTTGCAAGTTGCTTGTAGTGGAACTTAGAAGATCCACTAACCTTCCCTTCTCTCCTCCCCTTCTTTTTAACTGAATCATTTTAGAACTTAGTTATCATTTTCCCTTAGCAGCAAGTGGAGGCAGCATAGCTAGGTCGCTGTCATCAGTTTCCGAGTTGTTAGTGTAGGAGCGAGCACAAGCATTCATTGTCACCGTTGTTTATACAGGAAGCCAATCCATATCTGCTATCCCCTTTCACCCGCACCGTACAATTTGTGGATTGTTGCTGCCTTCAGTTCCAGTTTATCCTCTTTGAAGGACCGTCGCAAAGGGGATTTGCCACTCCGTTAGAACAAACTTTGTTTCGCTGGAGCCACATGCACCATAAATTGCTTGCAAGGTTGCTCACATTTCGCTCTTCCTCACCCAAGTGTATCATTGAGGGAGATCAGTAACTCTCAACAAAGCCTTTGTACAATGTAAATTGAATGTGTTTTGGATTTTCAATTTATCCTCGCTCAATTGTTCTTTTTTTTCCCCTATTAACCGGCCTTAGCTGTCATAAGAAAATCTTAAAGGATAAAAATTTTTGGATTGATTCAGTTGTTCTCTTACGAGTAAATTAAGATTTTTTTTATAAGTGAATGTATATCATAATGTACAATTTTTAATAATCTTATTTAAATTTTGATTAAGTTTAATGTTAGTTATTTTAAAAAGAAAATTGAAAATAATTCTTTAAATAAAAACTACCTATACTTTAACCACTTACCTCGTTAACCACTAGCTATAGCTTTTTCCTTTTCTAAGTATTTTTAATAAATATTTTTTTTTATTTTCACCAGTATGCCATTTCTAGTTATATATGGAGTAATTGAATTACTGATTGAAAAATATAATTAGAAATATTGAGGAATTCAATTAAATTTGTTTTAAAACTATATAACCAAATCAATGGATAATCAAAATATTCTCCGATTATATTCCTAGAATTGATAGAAATAATTTTGGAATACCCACCTATTAATGAAAGCCAAATAGGTATACCAATAAGTAACAAGTCCCTCACAAGTTGCATAGAAAATGTCAAACATTTGGTGCTGTTGATAATTGCTGAGAACGAGTATCATTGGTCTCGTAGTCGAAAGTTCCCCTCATTTGTTGTTTATTGTCTACTTAGCAATAATGGCATCAGAGTGTTGCTTGGCATTATTTGCTCCCTCGTCACAAACCAGAACCACAATACTTGGCGTACTCGAAAACAACGGTACAGCCTTTTTTTTTTTTTTAGTTAGTAGCATAAGAGCATAGAATGGCATGCCAAGTATAGTGTGTATCACTCCAAAAAACAATTCCAACATTTTCTCCTATCGAGCCATTCTAGGATGCATTGGTTATATAATTTTGTTGTACCTAAACCGCCCCATGTGATCAACAGAGAGAGACAAAGGTTGGTTTGTAATGAAAGTCACTATAACAAAGCTTCCTCGATATTGTCCACTGCAAGGAATTAACTGTCTTGGACAGGTCCGCCATGAAATCGCTATAAAAAATACCAATGATACTTACTCTGTTCCAAAATTTCCAGACCTACACTAGACAAGACTAGACTAGACTAGACTAGACTAGACTAGACTAGACTAGACTAGAGAAAGCAATGGCAGCTGCTTTCTCCTGTCCAGTCTTTCTTCCCTCTACATTTTCTTATAATGGAAATCGATATCATGGCAGAATCAAGATCAAAATCAATGCCACTAGTTCTACTAAGGTAAAGACGTTGAATGAAATTGCTGGAGCTGGAAAAGGTTCCTCTTCACTTGCTACTTCCACTGAAATCGGCCACTTAAGCCAAGAGCAGATTCGTCAGAGGATCCCCACGAAGAAGCAGCTAGTTGATCCTTACCGTCAAGGTCTCATCATCGAAAGGGGAGTTGGCTATAGACAGACGGTTGTGGTCCGCTCCTATGAAGTTGGCCCTTATAAAACAGCAACCCTGGAAAGCCTCCTTAATCTTTTCCAGGTTATAAAGCTTAGCCTCTTTCAGTGTAATTCTTGGGAATAATTAGTTTGTCACATATATGCAGACAAGTTTGTAATGTTGAACTACTCATGACCATGTAGGAAACAGCATTAAATCATGTATGGATGTCAGGACTTTTAAGCAATGGATTTGGAGCCACACATGGAATGGTGAGGAACAATCTCATATGGGTCGTCTCAAGAATGCAAGTCCAAGTGGATCACTATCCCATATGGTCAGTCTCGATCTCTTCAAATATAAAGCCTATTAGCTTATCATCAGACAATTTTAACAATCAAATAACCATCCGCTTCAAGGTTTTTTCAATTGCATAGTATCTCTAAGCATCTTAATGATCTGATCAACATATCGGAGAATCCAAGTGTCATTACGTCTTAGGCCCTTGGCCTACACTCCACAGTCTACAGTCTACACATACATGACATGAGTTGCAGCTGATTGCAGGGGCGAGGTACTGGAAATCGACACATGGGTTGGAGCATCAGGGAAGAATGGGATGAGACGAGACTGGCTAATCCGGAGCCAAGCCACAGGCATCACTTACGCACGTGCAACTAGGTATTGTATTATGAACACCATCCCTTCTGTTTAAGTTTGTATCATATATTTCTCAGTTAATGAATCATGCATGAAACAGCACTTGGGTAATGATGAATGAGAAAACAAGGCGACTGTCAAAAATGCCGGAGGAAGTGAGAGATGAGATTTCTCCTTGGTTTATAGACAAACGAGCAATCAATGAAGATGTTCCCGAAAAGATCGTCAAGTTGGACGATAACGCAAGATATGTCAACTCTGACTTGAAGGTACTATGTTATAACAGCTAGATAATGGAATTGATGGCTGAAACAGCACAGACAAACTAATCTCCGATTTACCTTGTAGCCAAAGAGGAGTGATTTGGATATGAACCACCATGTGAATAATGTCAAGTATGTAAGGTGGATGCTTGAGGTGAAAATCAAAGCTCTGCCATCAATCTATATTAACTCTCTCAAATTCCATATCAACCTTAAAATCATCACCACTTCTTTTTTCCTGCAGACAATCCCTGACAAATTTTTGGAGTCTCATCAGCTATCTGGTATTGTACTAGAATATAGAAGGGAATGTGGGAGTTCAGATAGAGTTCAATCACTTTGCCAACCAGATGAAGATGAAACTTTAACAAATGGAGTGGAACAAAGTCTACTTAAAAATATGATTTTGACTCCTGGAATCATGGAAGGAAATGGATACCTAGGCCCCCTGGATGTGAAGTCATACGGATATACTCATCTCCTCCAAATCAAAGGGGATAGTAAAAATGAAGAGATAGTTCGAGGAAGGACCAGATGGAGGAAAAAGCTTTCTACATTGCCATATTCCTCTTAGTAACATGTATTTGACAAGCACAAGGGATTGAACAAGCAGATCCTCTTTGAACATAAGTGAAAACAACCAGAAATAATACCTGCACATGCTGCCATTAAGGAAAATAATTGAGTAAAAAGGCATAACACTTGGATTTGCTGTCCTATATCCTAGATGTTTGATTGTTGCGGCAATGTGATCATGGGATTTGGGAATTTGAATGTAGACCATGTTAATAACATGTCAGGAGCACTGACATGGTATATATTGAATACATGCAAAACTGAGAGACGACTGGAAGGCATCAAGCCCTGGGGAAGGTGTTGTATACAGTACCAGAGAATTTTTAGAAGGGTTGTGAATGATATAGTTTGTATACAGTACAAAGGTTCGAAATCATATAGTTTGCATTTGTATTGAAAATGAAGTTGCGCGATGACTAATAAGCCTTGTGAAATCATAAAACTGTATTTTATTACAATTTTGCCTAAAAGATCATAACACTTGAGGAAAGAATTTAAATCTATTGTAGGATAATTGTATTCACAATAGCTCTTATTTGCTATTAAGCTCTTATTTTACAACAGCATGTACGCTTTTGAAAGTAGGTTAATATAGTGGATTGTACTGTGTTCTCTCACTTCAGTGACTTAAGTTCAGATCCTAAACATATAATAGATTAATAGTACCCCAAAAAAAAAAATAAAGTGGTAATGGGCCAAGATAAAAGGACTCATTACTAGAGATGAGCATAACCTGCCTAAGGAAGCCATTGACCTTGAAAGAGTTGCATTACTGTCTTCCCCATGATCCATTCTACCTCAGAAGATGACAAAGATGCCTGACTGGCAATAAGACACGCGGCTTCTTTTGCTCCTTTATAACCACTTTCGGGAACCACATATGGGAAATCGCTGCAATCATACATTCAAAATCTCCATTATCTATACCCCACTCCAATCAACAAACCATCCTCCACCACTCTTTTAACCATTCTTGCAGAGTTACAAAACTCCACTTCTAGTGAGAATGTGTCAAAGATGAACCCTTTGAATGCTTAAACTTTAGGCTGAAACTTGGAAGTATGAAATAAAAACAATGATAGATTGACAGTTACCTTCCCCACATGACACGATTTGCTCCAAAGTTTGAGACAACTTCAGCTAGAAGTGGAACTAAATCCAGGTACGGGGATGACATTCTTGAAACCCTGAACAATGCACTGAATTTGACATATACCTGTACATTTAAAGTTACATCTGAATAAATCATAGTAAATCATACTTTAAATTGGGGTGGCTAACAACCTTGTGATCTATTGAAGAATGTAGGGCTTTTACTTGTAGTGACCATTGTTCAATTCCTAGAAATCTCAAATACCAAAGGGAACAATCATCCACCATATAAGTGCAGATGATTAAAAAAACTTTTGAAACAAGGGTAAAGGAGCTGAAAAGCAGCAAGGTCATATTTTTGGAAATTGAGGAAATCTGATGCTCTCTCCACCATTGTTTAGACTAAAAAATCTTTGCAATAGCCATTGCATCTTCATGATGCCAGAATTGCTAAAAAGAAAAGGAATATCATTATGAATTGAGTAAATATTGATGGTTATGTTATGCATAGCTCTTTATACCTGAGGGAATCTGGAAAGCTTTAAGAGCTCAGAGAAGGCAAGCTTTTCCTCATCATTTCTGCAAGTTAAATTGAAAATAATATTAAATAATAAACATGGTATTACCCAGCTAATGATTGAAATATTTCACAAAGGCTACAATGGTGGTTTGCAGAAAGCCAAATGATCAAGCAAAACTGCTGTTGAAGGAAATTCTGCGCATAGTTCCGTAATCTCTGAAATATGAAGATTGAGACCCTGAAAAAGTCCAATTTCATGAAGATGATGTAATCCTTATCAACCAAATATAGACTCAGACTTCAGAATAGCACTTCGCCACTGGAACAAAATAGATTATGGAAATTATCTAGTACAATTTTCAGTTTCAGAGTAGAACAATCCTTCCTTTAGAAAGAAAGACCGTATACCCCTATTCAGATAAAATAAAAACTACAAGAGCTTCTTCATTTCTGTTTGAGAGCCTAGGGGAACAGCAATACCTTCATGCACATGAAACCCACTGGTACTCCAAGCTCTCCTGCCCTAGAAAACATTGCCTTTCCAACTTCATTTGTCATCTGGGTATCATTAAAAATAATAGAAGTGTCAGCATAAGAAGGGTAAATATTAGGAATATATGATTCACATCAAAGAAAAAAAGAAGTAAAAACCCACCGCTTTATAGGAATATATGATTCATGTCTGAAGTTTACATGTCTATTTATGATAAGATATTTAGTTCATATGGACAGTCCACCTAAGATAATTCCCCTTGAAGTGTCACTACCATTTATGAACGAAATACTGAAAGAATAATTAACGAGGCAAAAGAAGAAAGAGAGAATGAAATTCTATTTATCATTCATCATCAAACAATACATATATATATATACAAGTATGAGTCTACTCTCTCAGGAAAGTAAATAAAATCAAATCCCTAATAATCAACTATATTATTCTATTTACATATCTTAACAAACCTTTCCTAACATTTTCAGTAAATACTTTAAGAAGGGGTTTGATGTAAAGAATTTTCTCAGCTAATTCGGTGAAAGCTCTGTTTCTTCAATCAGTTGTTTACCTGGCTTTATTCTACGGACAGAACAGTTACTCCAATTTAAACCACATATATGGATTGAATTTTTAATGAACACAGCTTAGATTTTAATAATTCAAATAGAAGAGACATCTTGTGGCCTAATAGCTGAAAAAGATTTTGCGATTGATACCTGTTGGCCAGAAGGCCATAGATAAGGATTAAAGCGAACAGCTCGATAACCATCCTAGCATGAAAAATCAGATCGTAAGCATGGTTCTCCCAATAAAATAGAACAAAAATAGAGTTATCTAATAAAAGAAAATAAATCAAAAACCTTCAAAATGAGATCTTCAAGCTGCTTAACTCCAGTTCCATTTTCTGCAGGATTTGCAAGGCAGCAACCAACAAATTTGGTGGGGTGTTTCTTTAGGACACTATCAATCATTCAAAATATTAGTATTCAGCATGCAATGCTTTCCTGATTTGTTCAAGAAATTAGGTAGTACAGAAAGTACATGAACCTTCGATAGCAATTGGATCATCCATTCATTTCTACCATGATATGAGGGCCAGTTCTTATAAGGAACTCAGCTAAAAAGGTGTAATTAAATGCTAAAATTTCTCAATCATCAGCTTCTCTATCTAAGAGAATTTATAGTTTTATGTATATATAACCAAAATGGTAACTTCTTAACCAAAATACTAGTCAACACCCTGAATGATTTATCCATTTCACACCAATACTTTCATATGGTTTTATAGCTTAATTCACAAAATGATAGTTACAGAAATGATCAGAAATTGGCAAATGTTAGTAATTTATCCTCAAACTCGAAGCAGACCTGGTCACCAATGAATGATCAAACTTGTGATTGATGGGCTGGACAATGAGTGCACCTTCTACACTTGCTTCTTCCATACACTGCGGGGAGAAAAAAAATCAAGAATAGTTTATCAGAGAATAAATAAGCAAAAGCATAGTCTCTCTCTATCTCTCTCTGAGGCTACATCTTACCTGGAGCAAGAAATCTAAGTGTCCAGGCAAAGTAGGTTCTTGGCCAGGAAAGTAAGGATATTTATCAGCAGCCTGTACACCCAAACACAAAAAGGAAAAGGAAAAGGCGTGATTTGTGTTACTGTTTGTCCAATCCCATCCTCTAAACTTGGTTTTGCAAAGAAACAGTGGTGCAAGGAAGAGAGGATTTTACCTCTAGAGGGGATGCCCATATGTGCAAATGTGAATCGATAGTCTTGGGTCTGCCTTGGGCATTAGCTGACGCCATTTTTGTTGTAGAAGCTTTGTATTGTGTTCTCCTGTATGGGACAGAGGGGGCAGCGAAGGAGTATAGTCGAGCGTGGCAGCAATTCCCTAAGAAGATGGAACCTGATATCACTGACCTCACTGGCAATGCCATCACTAAATTAAAAGATAATGGGATTGGACAAACCAGAAGAAAGCCCACCAAAAGGTTAAAATATGTGATATTTACTTATAATCTTGGAATTTAATTTTCATTTTTTTATTTTTTTTAAATTTAAAATTTGTGAAATTTTGAAATAAAACAAAATTTTACTTGTAGCTAAAAAGTAATGTTGTAATAAACCTAAATCTAATCAAATATATTTACAATACTACTAATCTAAATCTAAAAAGTAGACAAATTAAATTCTTTAAAATAAAAGTAGAATCACTAAATTTTAAATATATTAAAATTACAGCCACTTATGGCAGGTTTTAACTTTTTTAATTTTATATAAAATAAAAAATAATTTAAAATTAAATTTCTTTAAATTCCAACTTTTTATTAATTTTTTTTATTTTGAGGTGTAATAATATTAATACTAATACTAAGATAGTCTCTTATAAAAAAATATTAAGATAAATTATTTTTGTTAACTATAAAAATTAAATTTACAATAATTGTTTTTTCTCTCTATAAATTACTTGCTACAAATGCATTTTAAATGTTATTTATATACGTGCTTTAAAATATTTACACTTTATTGTGCTATAAAAAATGTTAAAATAAAAAAATAAAAGGTATCAAAGTAAAATTGTGTTTCATATTTTATTCTCTTGTGTGATGGACTTTGTCAGAGGATTATTTTTCAAGTTTGATCTGATTTAACTTCAAATTTAATTGAAATTAAAAAAAAAATAGAAAGTAAAAAATAAGTAATAAGTAAATGTTTGAACTTTTTTTACATAGTCAAGTATGAATCCTAAATTAACCCAAAATGTTTAACACATCATTTAAAAATAAAGTGTCATCAACATTTTTTCCATATCTTTGAGTGAATAGGATATATATACTAACAATTACAAAATGGTACATATTGTATAAAGTTATGGAGATTAATTGGCTTGGTCCAAAAAATAATTATATTATCTTACTTTGGTAAATACTATACCAAAATATACACCGATGCACATGATTTGAACTTTATTTTTCTAAAAATAATTGAAAATACAATAATAGTTCTGATTAAAAATTGTAATCAGATTAAATTTGGAGACACTCATAATATAGGGCATTTTGTTAAAAACTAAAAATAAAATGTATAAAACGAAACATTCTTATTCTTATTTCACGTTCTACCTAAAAGGAGAAGACAAGAAATGGCTAACTATAAACATAAAGCTATTTTGAACTTCAAAAGTAATTATTTAGTAAACCTATGGCTTAACTCGAATGCTTCTCACAGCCAAAATCCATCTCTTGATTACATTTGATTTCCATACAAACAGCAATGCTAATTCAGCCACCCTATTTGATACAATATATATGCCTCGTAAAGATCCAAAAAATGGTCAGCACTCTTGCTTGGAAATAGCAACGTTAGAGATGTAAAACCCTTACTGCTCTATATCAAGGTCACCCCACCGAACACTGTATCTCGCTGCAAGATAATGAGCACTGACAGGGCCACGGCTTCCATAAGGGTAGCTTTCGGGTATAATTTTTTTCTCTTCCAGCTCCTTCAATACTGGAGTGAAGAGTGCCCACGCCGCATCCAGCTCATCACTTCGGATAAACAGCCTCCTCTCACCCTCGATCGCATCCAGCAGTAGCCTCTCATATGCATCTGGGATCTCTTTTGAATATCTACAACCAACATCCCGATAAGTTCAGTTTGGAACTAAATCTATTGATGTAAGGACAGTTTGGTTTTGCTAAAATTGTGTTGTCAAATTAAATAATAAGAAATGTACAAACATCTTTAAACAGTAAAGACCAACTTCAGAAACAGTGAAAACATGGTTCATTTTAAAGTTTACCTAGCAGCATAATGAAGGTTTAGATTGCTGCGGTCCAACCTCATACCCAATCCAGGAACCTTGTTATTGATCTTCAAAAAAATAGCTTCATCTGGCTGCACTCGAATGACAAACTCATTTGTAGCACGATCAAGATCAGTCCCAAAATTTCGGTTATATAAATTGCCAGGCACATGCCTGAACTGCACCCTTATCTCTGCCCTGGAAAGGTGAAAGAGATTATAGCGGCATGCATTTATTAAATAACCAACGCTATATAAATTTACTATATGAATTCAAATTTCTTTATAGATTTCATTTACCCCTTATTATGTAATGCTTTTCCTGCTTTCATTAGAAAAGGCACCCCATCCCATCTTGCATTGTCTATGAACAATGCAGCAGCTGCAAAAGTTGGGGTCAAGCTATCTTTGGGCACAGTCTTGTCATCAGTGTAGGAGGGGTAAGTAACCCCTCCTTTACTGTGGCTCTTGTACTGTCCTATAACTACATCTTCAAGTCGCAATGGCCTCATTGACCGCAATACTTTAACCTGGCACACAGAAAGCAGTTTAGTCTATACAAGCACATATACAAGATCATACTAAAGCATCCTAAAATAGCCAACATCAGTTTACCACTTTACCTTCTCATTCCTTATATCCTCGGCATCCAAACTTACAGGTGTTTCCATAGCAAAGAGAGCAAGTATTTGAAGTAGATGATTCTGCATTATATCTCTAATTATTCCATAATTGTCAAAATACCTAGATAGTCAAAAAACAGAAGCAAAAAGTTGTAAGTGTTACACAGAGTTTTAGCTAAATACTAACAAACCATAAAAGAAGGAAAATTACCCTCCACGTCCTTCAGTTCCAAAATCTTCAGAGAATATTATCTGTACATTTCTAATATACTGTCTTGTCCACAAGGGTTCAAAAATAAGATTGGCAAACCGAAGAACAGAAAGATTTTCCACAAGTTCCTTTCCCAGATAGTGATCTATCCTGTAGAAAGAATATCATCTGATCAGATTGCAGTTCACAAACACAAGTACCAACATGAGCGGCAAAACTCCACCTGAATATTTGATCCTCAGTTAGGTACTGCTTCAGAGATTTTGTCAGCACAGCCGAAGATTCTGAATCTCGACCAAAAGGTTTCTCAACAATGACCCTGGTCCAGCCATTACCAGATGAAGCTGATGAGCTGGCACATTTGACAGCCTCAACAAAAATATTTGGAGGGATAGACAGATAAAAGAGGTGATTAGAAACCCTCCCACCCTGCATGAGCAATTTCATATCATCAAACACAAGTGAATTCTCAATTTATGAGAAAAGTTAAAGGGAATTCTATCCACCATCAAACACAAATGAATTCTCAATTTATGAGAACTGTTAAGGGAATTCTATCCACCAAAAGTAAAAGTACACTAAGGTACAAGAAGATCCTTCCACACTACAAGATCTTAAAGAAGAAAAAAATAAATAAATGAAACATGTAAAAGGGTTTACGTGATTCCATGTTTGGAGTGCGTTAACTAAATAGTCTCTGGTGATAATCTTACAATGACACCATTTTCACAAGCCTAGATAAGATAATGATTCTCCGGTCATTGATTCCCAGATAAAGATTAGTGATAGATCATGAATAGTTATTAATCAAACATGGATACCGACTTATGTAAACATACAATCCTTAAATCATTCAATTCACAAAATAAACTTAAATTTGAGAAAGTGTTGATTGCTTTGCCACAAATCCAACTCGTCTGTATAAATATGGAGAAATAGGTGAAGATTGTGTCCAATCTCCAATGCATAAAAAATTTTGGTCAAAACTAGCAATATCTCAGCAACACATTCAGCCGAGCAAAGATCACAAACAAGCAGCCACAAATTACTCACCAGCCCCACCCTAGCCACCCCTAAAAATGGTAGGAAATTCTAATAAAATGGATCACAAATCACAAACTCAATACCTCATGCCTCTTAAGCTTCTTGTCTAGCTGAGCAAAATTTTCCTCGGAATCATACTGGCCAGAGTGGTAAAAACATCTTTTAAGAAATTGATCCATTTTTTCACTGCAGTTCTCCCTGGATTTGCATATCACACAACCTTAAGTTGAAGCAATTAAAAGCCACAATCCAATCCACTTGTGGCTGCATTCAAGCTTCAAATGACAAACAGAAGATAAAAAAAAAAAAAATAGTTCACCTTTTATCAATTCTGCAGGTAAGGGTCTTGCTTACCATATTCCTTAGTTCTGCATCGGTCATCTTACTCCTCGCATAACCATAGATAGTAAAGTGCTAAAACAAATATAAATGCACACTCAGACATTAATGATTAACCAGATTAGGTTGCAAGCAGTTTAGAAGGCAATAGTAAAGTGAAACTTTCAAAGAAAAATCTAAACCTTAGGAAGACAATCTTCATAATAAAGTGCAAAAAGTGCAGGAAATATCTTCTTTTTGGCAAGGTCCCCAGAAGCTCCGACCACTGTGATACTGACAGTTGACTCATTTTCGTTGCTATCAAAGCCTGCTTTCTCATCCCATTCCTTTGTAGATGTAACTGACAACAACTCATCTTTCAATTTCTCCTTAGGTGTTTCTTTTTCCACAGGGGTCACTTTTGTGGCCACTACACCTATGCATCAAAAACCATTCATAAATTATAAATATGTTTATATATCAACCATGTATTTGTATTAAGCAAATTGATAGTCAAGGATTTTTCCCAATTCCAAACAGAATAAAGATTTTCCATAATTGAAAATTCTTTTCTCCAATATCTTTGCTTGTATTCCCTTGCAACAAGAAAAAAACAACAAACTGAAAATGAACAGAAACTAAAAGAACTGAGAAATTAGAAATAATAAATAAACAAACAAAAACTAACCATCTTGCATGAGAACAACAGTTTGATGGGAATTTCTTATAGCTTTAGCTGGAACAGACAATCTCGAAAAAGAAGAGAAAGAAAAGCGTTGATTTTGGCCTCCATTTATCGATGAAGAATGAGAGTATGAATATGAACGGCAATGCGTTGCGGAAAAGGCTGCCATCTCTCTATTAAAAAGTTAAAAGCTCTTTCCTCTGTTGAATCAAGGAAAACCAAAACGACAGCGAAAGAATGAGAATTTATGTAAAAGGAGAAAGGGGAGGAGTAGGGTGCTTGAAGAAGAAAAGAAACAGAGAGGTTAAGACAGCTTCGGAAACATCGAAGGGTCAGACCCTTGAGATCTCCGAAAGGGTACTTTCCATTTTGCCTAATACTTCTCCCCTGAGTGAGTCTCACACCAAGACAAGTGAGACAATTTGCCGGCTGTCACTAAATTTTGATTAAAATAATATTTGAATAAATAAATTTTTAAAAATATATGAAAAAGTAATAAATTGATTATCCGAGTAAATTTTTGCTTATTAGGGCGTCAAGTTGGACATGATGGAATGTCTATATCAGATTATTTTATCAATTTATAAGGATTATTGGCTAAATAGAAGAATTCTAACTAGAAGAAGAAAAAGAAGAAAGAAGAAAAGAGATAAAAAAAATAGAGATACCTATTGTGATTTTGTTGTGCTACTTTGGAACCTAGCCAATTTAAGGATTTTTTATCCAATGAGAGCCCAGGTAAGAGGTTTTTGGGGTTTAAGAAGAATGGGAGTGAATTTCAAAATGCATGTTATATTTTTACCTGATTTGATCCACCAATGAAGTTGTTGGGTCCAATGACAATCCCGTGAAAGTTCACGAATTGTGTTGTTGAGTGTTTTGAAAGAAGTAAGGACAATGGAGGATGCAAGAAGGAGGGAGAGAAAAATATGGGTAATGGTGTTGTTATTTGTAATTTTGTTATGGTTGTTGAAATGAAAAACCAACTTATGATTTTATTTTTTTTATCAATGGTACGAGGGACATTGGTGGAGGCAGTGTTAAATGTAAAAAGGTTTATAATTTGAGTTAAAAGTATGTTACCTATAATTTGTTTTATGTAATAGATGTTGGAAAGTTTAATTTATGGGATCTTTGATTTTGCTTTATGGGATAGACTAAAAATAGCAAAGATATTTTATACAGATGAAATATAAGCATAAAACATTGTAATTCATTTATTAATTAAGGTCCAATTGTTTACAAAAAAACAATATCATCCTATATGACTTGTAGTATATGCTAAGAAGGTAAGTTGTTTCAAAATATAAGCATAAACCAACTTGTTTTATGCTCTCCAGTTTCTTCTCATGTTTTAATTGGGTTTTTTTAGCACATTAAGTTAATTTTTTTTTTAGGTCACACAGTGGAAATTGATTACCATTAAATGGATATTCGGCCATGTCAACGTGACACCCTAACAAGCCATGTCAGCTATCCCGTTAGGTCTGTTACGGAAAATGGGTTCGAATGATTGCTTTGTCACTTTTCATAAACGTTAATGACTGATTTATCACTTTTTATAAATTTAATAACTGAAATATCATTTTAATAAAAATTTAGTGATTACTAGTCTAATTTTTCCTTTGCAATTTGATTTATTCTTTTTCTTTTTAATTTCATTTAACTTTGGTTGGGTTGTGTTTACCAACGCATTATTTTGATTACATAAACATTTTAATAACTTAGAGTGGATTATTTTTTATATTTTAAAAAATTAATTTATTGCTAATGATATATAATAAATTTTCATATGATGTCTGTCGAAACTATTTTTCTGAAAACAAAAATTTAGTTGTCGACTTTAAAAAAACAAAAATTGGGAGTCGCCACCAATCTTTTATTAAGGTGTGATTGAATCACCTAAAAAAACGACTTCAGTCTACGAGTTTCAAAAAAACGGATTCAGGAGTCAGTTACGTATGAGGAAGAATTAGCACCCTCGTAACGCCCAAAAATTGGTACCAAATTGATTAATTAATGTCTTAAAGTCAAGAGTTTAAAAAAATGTGATCCTTAATTAAATTAAATTAAATTATTTATTAAGACTTTCTCATTTAAAAAAAGAAAAACATCACACCCAATGCGTTAGGGCACAACATTTTATTCTCTTCAAGATGAGTTAGTCCAAAAAATTCGTGTAATAAAATTTAAGAAAATCTAATTGTTTAAAATTTATGAAGAAATCGCAGCCCAATACGTTAGGGCACAATTTCCTAAAATCCAAAACATTTAATATTTCCTTTATTTTTTAAAAAATCTTTGTCTCGAGAAATCAACGTGTCACATCCAATACGTTAGGACACAACATATTGAATTCCCGATGACAAGTTTTATTTTGTTTGATTAAAGAGCAATCATCGATTGTTAGATTTTACGAAGAAAATCAGAACCCAATACGTTAGGGCTCAATTTTCTTGAAAATCCTAAATACGAGTATTATCTCTATTTTGAAAAACTCTATTTTTAAATTCAAGTAAAAAGATTACGTAATGTTATATTGTATGTATGAATGTCACAATAACAAGTACAACAATGGCATATAAATAATATAAAATAAATAAACGAAATGAATATATAAAAAAATAATCCATGACATGCAAAAATATCAAATAAATAAAGAATATAAATGTAAACACAATTAAATAGCGAATGAAGAAAGCAAGCAAAATAAATAAAGAAAAGAAGGTATATAGTATACACATAAAAATTATGAAGATTAAAATATACATGTGATTTATAAAACTTTGGATTATAAAAATTATATAACAAAATATATAATGCAAAGAAAAATATAAACGTATAAAACATGTGTTAAAAATATATGTATTTGAGCATTTTAAAAAAAAAGAATAAATATACACATTTATATATATAAATGTAAAAAAAACATTAGTTAAAAAATATAAATATATACACACATACATATATACAAATATATAAAAAAATCGAAATTAATAAAAAATAAATACGTATATATATAAGAGAAAAATGTACATAAAAGAAAAATAAATACACATATATATGGATCAAAAAATAATTACATATAAAAATAATAATAATTAAATTATTGAGATTAATTAAAAAATGAAATAAAAAAAACTAAATTGAACTGTAGGTGACAAATCTGGGGTAAATCCGCAAATAAATAAATCCCAAAGGACTGTATTGAACGCGCATATAATCATGGAGGGACTGGAATGGAAATTTTCCCTTTCCCTCTAAACGGCATCGTTCAATAGGGACCAATTTGAAATTTACAATAAATTAAAAGCGAATTTAAAAAAATAAAATAAACTTAATTGTAAAAAAATTAAAAGGCGAAAGGGCTAAAAGCGCAATTTACCCCTCCGCTCAAAAACACGCGGATCCTAGGCTGGGTCGGGTCGGATTTGGGTCGGCCTTCCCAAAACGACGCCGTTTTGGGCGTCTGGGGGCTCTCCAAAACGGTACCATTTTGGTACTCTATATAAGCCCCTATTCTTTCAAAAAAAATCACTTCAAACCATTTTTTAAAAAAAAACCAAAATCCTTTCAAAAAACTCACAGCCCCCTGTTCTCCGGCCAGGGCCCGGTCATCGACCGGTCACCGGCCACCGTGCCGGCCGCCGATCTCCGACGCCGGCACCACCGTCTGTGGTGGCCGAAAAAGGAGAAAATCTCCTATTAAAACCTTTCGAAGCCTCTGAGCCCAAATCTGGGTTTAAATTTTCCAAAAACCGATAAAAGCACCCTAAAAAAACCTAGAAACCTTTCGGCTTTTAACCGTCTGTCCTCAGAGACGAACCTCGACTGTCCCAACGATGTTCTGGAGGTAAGCGAAAGTAAGTTCTTTCCTTTTTGTTTTATTGTATTTTAGCAAAGTAAAAAATAAACAAAGAAAAGAAAATATAGAAGAGGACGATGCTAAAATATCAACCTTTTGATTTCTTGATAGATTTTATGCACTCTTGGTATTTTGTTGTTTGTGAAAATACTCGTGTTTTTTTATTGCTTTTCTTCTTATTACAATATGTTTAATGGCTTTTTATAGCCATTCTCAAAATATATGAAGAAACGAATCTGCTTGTATTGATTTGATTTGCAAATCTTCGATTTTGCTTTCCATATATTGTTTATTTCTTTTTTTCCTTGCAGGTGAAGATTCAGCTCTTGGTTGCTGCGCGAATGGGCTACGGCGCTGATGAACTCCATAGAAACCCTAGGGTTTCTTCCTTTGTTTTGGGCCACTGTATTTGGGTCATTATTGGGCCATGTATTTTTGTCTTATTAATTAGGCCATACAGGCCAGCTTGTAATTTAGACCTTTTAGACCCGGGCAAAATCGGGTATTTACAGCTGCCCCTCTTTGCTCGTTATTGTGTAACAGGAACAGAGCAAAGATTTTAAAAATGCCCAATTTTGCCCGGTCATGCTGGACCTTGGAACTCTTCTTCTTCAAGTAGCCTCATTCCTTCCTACTGCATCTTCAGATGTGTAGGAACTAGTGCTTCAATCTACTCCACTACAATGCTAGAGAGATAGAATTTGTACATCGTAGTTTCTCAAGAGAACAAGATTTGCTATCTTTTATCTGCTCCACTGCAACTTCAGGGAGATAAGACTTATAGCTTCAACTTGTTGCAACCTAAAGATGAATTTGATGCGATCTGCTCCACTGTAATTTTGGAGAGACAAGATCCATCATTCTAATCCACTCCACTACAAGTTTAGGAAGATAGGATTTGTTTATTTAATTTGCCCCACTGTAACTTCAGAGGGATAAGACTTTCTTACTCAGTCTGCGTCACTGCCAATATAAGAAGACAGGATCTGCTATTTTCGATCCACTTTACGCCAATACATGAAGACAAGATCTACTTTCTTCGATCTACTTCGCCACCAATATGGGAAGATAAGATCTGCATCTTCGATCCACTTCGCTACCAATATAGGAAGACAAGATCTGTTATCTTCGATCCACTTCACGCCAATACATGAAGACAAGATCTGCTTTCTTCGATCTACTTTGCCACTAGTATGGGAAGACAAGATCTGCTTTCTTCGATCCACTTCGCCACCAGTATGGGAAGACCAGATCTGCATCTTCGATCCACTTCACTACCAATATAGAAAGACAGGATCTGTTATCTTCGATCTACTTCACGCCAATACATGAAGACAAGATCTGCTTTCTTTGATCTACTTCACCACCAGTATGGGAAGACAATATCTGCATCTTCGATCCACTTCGCTACCAATATAGGAAGACAAGATCTGTTATCTTCGATCTACTTCACGCCAATACATGAAGACAAGATCTGCTTTCTTCGTTCTACTTTGCCACTAGTATGGGAAGACAAGATCTGCATCTTCGATCCACTTCACTACCAATATAGGAAGACAGAATCTGTTATCTTCGATCTACTTCACGCCAATACATGAAGACAAGATCTGCTTTCTTCGATCCACTTCGCCACCAGTATGGGAAGACCAGATCTGCATCTTCGATCCACTTCGCTACCAATATAGAAAGACAGGATCTGTTATCTTCGATCTACTTCACGCCAATACATGAAGACAAGATCTACTTTCTTCGATCTACTTCACCACCAGTATGGGAAGACAATATCTGCATCTTCGATCCACTTCGCTACCAATATAGGAAGACAAGATCTGTTATCTTCGATCTACTTCACGCCAATACATGAAGACAAGATCTGCTTTCTTCGTTCTACTTTGCCACTAGTATGGGAAGACAAGATCTGCATCTTCGGTCCACTTCGCTACCAATATAGGAAGACAGGATCTGCTATCTGTGAATCATGACTATTATCATGAACCCAATTATGCCTAAGATGAGGATATGGCATGATCAAAATGCATCAAATGCTCTTAATCAGACATGTGTGAATGGTGTTTGCATGAGTGTAGAATGCTTATTTTTTTGTGAGAATGTTCCTTCTTTATCACTTAGGCTATCATTGTTCGAATTTTATTAAGGCTTTATCACTGACGTGCTACCACGCCTTCCTATTCAGCTGGTGTTTTCAAAGAAACACTTAGTCATATTGCCCCCACTATAAACCTCGAGGTTCGATCCACTGGGATACAAAATTGGTACCATTTTTCTTTCGTTGTAACTCAAGGGTAAAAAGATCTGTCCCTTTTCTCAATCCTCTGCTATCACAATTCAATGATACAGCATGCGAAATTTCTTTTGGTCTTTTACACCATTCCCAGGGTGTCATACCCAATTCTTTTGCATAAACGAAAAATTTTCTTTCTTAAAGGGAATTTCTTCTTATCCTTGGTGATTAAAACTTTGTCACCAACAAAATATCTCGACAAAATTTTAAACTTGACGTGTTCTAAACAATAGTCCTGTTTCAAGTTACTGTATTATTTAGAATCTTCCAGAGTAATATTCAAAACTTCCTTTGTGAAAGTTTATTAGTTCATTAATCATTATTCTAACGCAACATGCTCGCATCAAGATAATACTGACCCAGAAATGAATTATCAAATATGAATAAAAGAAAAAGAATTTATTGAAAGCTAGTGTCTTGAAAAGAAAAAGATATTCAAGAAGAACAAAGAATGAAGTATTACAAGAACAAACAAATTCGGTACAAGTAATATGAAGGCTAGGTGCCTTGGATATCACAGCTTGAACTTCTCCGTACAAACTAAGGACCATTTTGAATTTAACATGTGTTTAGAATATCTACAGTACATTGCCGATGCCCTAAGATGTCGCATACCCTTTCCCTATTGATTTAGGTATAGCAAGATCACCACATGCCCTAATCTGATCAATGTTTGAGCTACCCTTTTTGGGTTTTCAACTCAAATCCCCTTTGGTCTCAAGGCGCCCTTTGCGGGTTTTCACCTTCTCTCCATTTTTTTATTCCAAGCACCTTTTGCGAGTTTTCACTTTGATTACTTCTTTTCCTTCAAGTGAAATATTTCTTGACTGAATCTGAATTTACAGGATTCGGTAAGTTTTTACAATCCATTTCACCCAAAATCAAAGCACCTCTAGAAAAAGCCTTTTTTACAACATAAGGTCTTTCCCAGTTTGGCATTCATTTCCCTCTGAAATCCTTTTGTAAAGGGAGGATCTTTTTCAACACCAAGTCCTACTCATAAAATTCTCTAGGACGAACCTTTTTGTTATAAGCTCGCATCATTCACTTCTGATACATTTGCCCATGACGAATAACTTTCAGTCTTTTCTCTTCTATCAGGTTCAATTGATCATACCGAGATTGGAGCCATTCAGCCTCATCGAATTTTAATTCAGCCAATACCCAGAGAGAAAGAATTTCGACTTCAATGGGATTGGAGCCATTCAGCCTCATCGAATTTTAATTCAGCCAATACTCGGAGAGAAGGAATTTCGACTTCAATGGGTAGGACTGCTTCGATCCCATAAACCAAAGAAAAAGGTATTGCTCCAGTAGAAGTCCTAATAGATGTTCGGTAAGCAAGAAGAGCGAATGGTAACTTCTCATGCCAATCCTTGAAAGTTTCAGCCATTTTCGCCATAATTTTCTTAATATTTTTGGTCGCCTCCACTGCACCATTCATTTTTGGTCGGTATGGCGATGAATTATGGTGTCTAATATTGAACTGACTGTAGACCTCCGCTATTGTGCTATTATTCAGATTCAGCGCATTATCAGATATGATTCTTTCAGGCATTCCATATTGACATATGATATCTTTCTTCAAAAACTTACTAACTACTGACTTCGTGACATTAGCATATGAGGCTGCTTCTACCCACTTAGTGAAATAGTCAATAACCACAAAAATAAAACGATGTCTATTAGAAGCCTTCAGTGATATTGGTCCAATGACGTCCATACCCCACATGGAGAAAGGCCATGGAGAAGTCATAACATGAAGAGGTGAATGAGGCGCATGCATTTTATCCCCATAAATTTGGCATTTATGGCATTTCTTGGCATGATTGATGCAATCTCTTTCCATGATGGACCAGTAATATTCAAATCTTATGATCTACCTAGCCATGGTGAATCCTTTGGCACGCGTTCCACAAACACCCTTATGGACTTCTTCTAAAATTTTCTTAGCCTCTACAGCATCCACGCATCTCAATAGTACTCGATCTTTTCCCTTTTTATATAGAATCTCTCCATCTAGGACATAATCAATAGCTAACCTCCTCAATGTCCTCTTATCATTTTTCGTTGCCTGATCAGGATATTCGTAATTCTTCACATATAGTAATATATCTTGGTACCAGGGGCGATTATCATTCTCCACTTCTTCGATACTGTAGCAGTGAGCCGGGATTTCATAAATACTAATTTGAATGGGCTTCATATTCTCTAATTTATTCACTTCAATCATGGAGGCTAAAGTAGCAAGAGCATCAGCCATCTGATTTTCTTCCTGTGGGAGATAGTGAAAAGTCATATTGTCAAACTCTTCAATCAAATCCAGAATCAATCTTCGATAACAAATCAACTTAGGGTCTCTTGTCTCCCATTCCCCTCTTAGTTGGTATACTACCAATGCTGAATTTCCGTATACTCCTAGTGTCTTAATTTTCTGCTCTATGGCTACCCGGATACCCATGATGCAAGCTTCGTACTCAGCCATGTTATTAGTATAATCAAAGTCCAATTTGCTGGTGAAAGGATGATAATCTCCATTTGGAGATACCAGGACTGCCCCAATCCCATTACCTAACACATTCAAAGCTCCATCAAAGTTTAATCTCCAAGAATGATTTTCTTGGGGATTCTCTTCAGCATTTGCCACATACATCAAGTCTTCATTCGGGAAATCAAAGTCCATAGGTTCATAACCTTCTAAAGCTCTGCTAGCCAAGAAATTTGCTATCGCACTCCCTTTTATGGCCTTCTAACTTATATATACTATATCGAACTCGAAGAGCAAGATTTTCCATCTAGCCATTATTCCATTCAACGCCGTTAACTCCATCATATACTTTAAAGGGTCTAAATTTGAAATCAGCCAAGTCGTATGATAAAGTAAGTATTGCCTCAATCTCTTCGTCGTCCAAATCAAAACACGACACAATTTTTCGATAGACGAATATCTCATTTCACAATCAGTGAATTTGTTATTGAGATATATATCACCTTTTCTTTCTTTCCAATCACATCATGTTGACCCAACACACATCCCACAGAATTTTTGAACACCGTTAAATACAAAATTAATGGTCTATCTAGGCTAGGCGGTGACAGCACTGGAGTATTGGATAGGTATTGCTTTATCTTTTCAAAAGCTTCCTGGCATTCTTCATTCCAAACACCTGGATTATGTTTCTTCAGAAGCCAAAATATGGGATCACATTTCTCAGTCAATTGTGAAATGAACCGAGCAATATAATTCAGACGTCCTAAAAAACCTCGAACCTCTTTCTGAGTACGTAGTAGCTGTAAATCCCGTATTGCCCTAACTTTGTCTGGGTCAATCTCGATTCCTTTCTCACTGACCACGAAGCCCAACAACTTTCCTGATCTGGCTCCAAAAGTGCATTTTGTTGGATTGATTTTGAGCTGAAATTTTCTTAGTCTTAGAAACAACTTCCTCAGGACCTGCACATGTTTCTCCTCTGTTCTGGATTTGGCAATCATATCATCAACATAAACCTCAATCTCCTTGTGCATCATGTAATGGAACAAGGCTACGATGGCTCTTTGATATGTTGCTCCTGCATTCTTTAACCCAAAGGGCATCACTTTATAACAGAATGTTCCCCACAAAGCAATGAACGTGGTCTTTCCCACATCTTTAGGATGCATCTTTATCTGATTATATCTTGAGAAACCATCTATGAAAGAAAACAGTGAATATCCTGCCGTATTGTCTACCAACGTGTCAATATGCGGTAATGGGAAGTTGTCATTTGGGCTAGCCTTGTTCAAATCTCTGTAATCCACGCACATTCGTACTTTTCCATCTTTTTTAGGGACTGGAACGATGTTGGCTACCCATTCAGAATATTTGACCTCTTGTAAAAACCCAACATCAAATTGCTTCTTGACTTCCTCTTTTATTTTAATCACAATATCAGGCCTCATCCTTCTGAGCTTCTGCTGAACTGGCTTGCAATCCTCCCTTATGAGCAAGTGATGTACCACAATGTCAGTGCTCAATCCGGGCATATCCTGATATGACCATACGAAGACATCTTTGAATTCTTAGAGTAATTCAATGAGGTCTTGTCTTGTCTTTGGGGAGATTTCAGTTCCAATTTTCACTTCATTTCCTTCTTCCAGGCTCACAACTTCTACTGTTTCCTTGTGAGGTAGAATTTGTTTTTCCTCCTGTTCTACCATCTTTAACAAGTCCAAGGATAAACCACAATCTATGTCACCTTCAAAGTCATGCAATCCCTCTAAATACATGTTTTGTTCAAAAGGAGACTCTAAGTTTGCAGCGGCGTCATTCACGTCATTGATATAAAATGACCTAATATGGTTACAAAAAAATGTATGAATTTATGTACAATTATTTATGCAATATGATTATAAAATGAAAGAATAATTATATAATATTTACTCGTATGGAAAGAATATTTGCTCGAAGAATTGCAAAGATGTGTTTTATTAAAATAACGATGCTTGAACATAAGCCTTTTTCACAAAAGAGTGCTTATTATTTCTAGGCTAAAACAACGAGTTTGTTCTGAATATTACTTTGAGACAATTCTAAAGACTTCAGGTATTTTTTCCGCAGTTTAATTATCTAGAACACTCCCAGGCTCATAAGGACAAATGTCTGACAAACTTCCTTCTTCTTTTGTACCATCACAAATGGCATTGATGTGCACATTTTCCAGTGTCTCATCGATGCTTTCCTCAGTTGATATCCTTCTCTCAAAGTGAATAATACCCCCAAACACGAAGGTTTTAGATATGTGGGGAATTATCATTGGCTCCCATTTGATTTCCTCCCCATTTAAACGCGCTCTTCTTCTTTCTTGCCTTCTTTCTAGCTCATTCCTTCTCTGTCCTCTATCTAGCTTGTATCCTAAGCCAAAGTTGTCTTGTTTCTCTTTTAGCACTGGAGTCTTAATTCTTCCTTGAAGATATCTCCGTAATCCTCTTCTGGGTGAAGCTCCATTTTCTACCAATAGCCGCAAACCCATCTCTGTAGTTTTGGATATTTTAGGCACCAAAATTTTACTCCATTCAGGAATAAATGTTGCATTTACAATCTCTAGAAATCGAAAAGAGCATTCTATCGACTCGTCATTGGTCTCAACATACCGCACCTCATTGGATATAGCTCTATAATATCCTCTTCGGCATTTATTGTCACTAGCCTACCTTCTGACACTACCTTTAATTTCTGATGTAATGATGACGGTACGGCCCCCGCCGAATGTATCCATGGTCTCATTAATAAGCAATTGTAGGAGGGTTTAATGTCCATCACAAGAAAATCAACCTCATAAACCGTTGGGCCAATCAATAAAGGTATCTCAATTCTTTCCATGACTTTTCTTTCTGTACCATCAAATGCCCTCACTATATTTTGGCATGTTTTCATGTGCGAGCTGTCTATGAGAAGCCTGTTAGGTGTGGATAATGGCAACACATTCAAAGCTGATCCATTGTCAATCAACATTCCTGGCAAAGTATATCCCTTGCATTGTGTAGTGATATGCAAAGCTTTAGTAGATCTCATGCCCTCAAGTGGTATCTCATCATCGTTGAAAAATATGAAGTTATTAGCACTGATATTATTGACCAACCGATCCAATTTATTGACATAAATATCATTGGCTACATAGGTTTCGTTCAACACCTTCATCAACGCATTACGGTGTACTTCGAAATTCAAAAGCAATGCTAGTACGGAGGTGCGAGCCGGTTGTTTATGCAACTGTTCGATCACATTATACTCACTATGCTTCAAAAATTTGAAGAATTCCACGGCTTCTTCCTCCTTCACTGGCTAATTGATAGATAGCACAGACTCAACTACTTTCCTTTTTTGTTCCACTACTATGGCCTTTCATTTCATAGGTTCTGGATCGGCACTCACACCTTGGTCCTTTGCAGTCTCCTTTCCAGAGACAGTTGTATTGCACTCATAGTTCTACGGAACCCTCCTACTATCTTGGTAAGAAAAGGTTGCAGGTTTCTTTATTATGATCCTTGGTATTACTAGTGTTCTCACTTCATTATTCTTTGGTCGCGAAATGATAGCCACCGGCTGCGTTACTCTTGGCACCTTCGTGGATTTGGATGTGTAGATACTCCGTTCCTCCTTAACTTCTTCGTAAAACTCCATTTCCTTGTTGTCCATCATGCCTTGAACCGAGGCTCTGAATTCTGTACATTCTTGAATCTCATGTCCCTCATCATGATGGAACTCACAGTAGTTTTCCACCCTTTCAAAGCTTCTCTCTGAAACAAATAATCCTCTTTCTACCATCTTCCTCCAGACCCATCTTAAAGGAATTTTCACTTCTGCAATATCTTCCTTGATTTTTCTACCCATACTCCCACCTATCATGTTCACTCCATTATGATCAGGTAAAGGATTATCTGTCTTAGGCGAGTCATTCAATTTAACAACGTCCATGCTTATAAGTCTTTCAACCAGCTTTTTGAACGCCGTACAATATTCTATGGAATGCCCCACGATTCCCGCATGGTAATCGCATTGTGCGTTTGCATCGTACCACTTGGGGTACGGAGGCTGTAGAGGTTCTCAATAAAAGGGAGAAACTACGTGTGCATTGAATAACTTTTGATACAACTCCTTATACGACATTGGAATGGGCGTAAACTGTGGCTTTTCCTTGTTTTGCCTTGTGTCGGCTCCTTGTTTGTCAATAGCCACCTTTCTCGGTTGATTCACTGTAATCGTCTTTGAATAACTGGCATTATTGACCTCGTTTTCCTTTTTCTTCGAGGCTGACCTTCTACTACTTTCTCTCGCATCTATCTTTCTGCTTCTGATAGCATTTTCTATCATTTCACCATTCATAATTATGTCGGAAAAGCTTTTAGTAGCACTTCCCAACATGTGAGTAATAAATGAGGTCTTTAATGTGTTAACAAAAAGCATTGTCATCTCTCTTTCTAGAAGAGACGGCTAAACTTGGACAGCAACCCCCTCCACCTCTGTGCATATTGCCTAAAACTCTCACCGGGTTTCTTCTCCATATTTTGTAGAGTGATTCTATCAGGTACCATGTCAGTCACATGACTATATTATTTTATGAATGCCTGTGCTAAATCTCTCCATGAATTAATCTTGGCACGGCTCAATTGATTGTACCACTTAGACACTGCCCTTGTGAGACTGTCTTGGAAGCAATGTATCAGCAGTGGGTCGTTATTAACATGCCCAGTCATTTGCCTACAAAACATAGTAATATGAGCTTCGGGGCTACTAGTTCCGTTGTACTTCTCAAACTCTAGCATTTTGAACTTGTAAGGGAGTACTAAATCTGGAACCAAGCTTAATTCTTTAGTATCCATCCCATAGTAGTTCTCGGCACATTCCATCGCTCTAAATTTCTCTTCCAGCCACTTGTACTTTTTCTCTAGCTGTTTTGGCAATTCATCATTCATTTTCTCCTTTTCAGTTGTTTCATCGAAATCAAGGACAGCAGGATTAACAAGGTTGTCTCTGGGGTTAGAGCTTGATCCAGCCTGAAAATTCATTGGCGTTGCAATGCCAGCCTGAAATTGCTGAGGCTTAATGGTGACAGAGGATTTGTGCGGATATACCTCAACTTGCTGAGGGGTAAAGCCTGGAGGATAGACAAGTCCCTCACTATCTCCTTCTTCAACATTAAGCACAGAGCTTTTCCCTTTATCAACTCATCCAGTCAACAACTGAGTCAACTTAGCCATCATATTCCCCTGAGATTCCATTATTTTATCCATCATTTTTTGTTGAATCTTCTCAAGCTGCTCATTCATTTGTTGTTGAAGCTGATCTTGCATTTCCTGTTGGAATTGTTCTAGCCTCTGGTCCATGTCTTTAGTTTTTGATCGAGTACCGTAGCGGTGTTTGGTAGGTTGGTTGGTTTCCAGATTAACTGAGGAATGGTTTAAATTAATTAGAATCTTTTTTAATACATTTTTAATGCATATGAAGCAATGTAATGCATGAAATGAATGCAAAAAGACGTCAATTTTAATTCAATTCCATTTAAGAAAACTTTACTAGAAATTAAATTTCTTTACATAAAGTGAATTACAAATAAAACTTTGCCCTAGTACCCAGAACTCTAATCTTTCTAAGTAACAAAGCTAATTCTTGCCCCCAATCCGATTCTAATTCATACTTCACACTCAGCATGTCAGCTTGTACTGCTAAAGTCTGTATGTGATCAGCTACTCCTCGAATCTTGACCACAGCTTCCTCCATAAGATGATCTCTGCTCCTAACTTGACTCTGAAAGTAGTAGAGCTGTTCATTATTATGACTTTCATTTGCTTTCAAGTATTTGATCTGGATTTCACAATTTCACAATGTCGTTTCTAGCTCTTCGATTCTTTTCTTCATTTCCTCAATCTTGCTCAAGTTTGCTTTCAACTCTATTGCAGAATTTCGATTTCGATACTGATAAAGAGATCTTTCCAACTCGGTCACCCTATCATTTAATTCCCATTTTTCTCTTTGGCTATCTGACAAAATCCTTTCTAAAGCCTCGTTTCGCATTTGCATCTATTGGAATTTTCGTTCCCATCTACCGGCTTTGTCCTTTTCTTCTTGAATTTCTTCCCGCCATTGTTCTGAAGTTTTTCCCAGCCCGACAGCTCTCATTGACAGACGTAACTTTTTATAATCCGTCTTCAGACTACCCAACTTCTCCTCAGCCTTGTTTTTCTCTTTCCTTAATTTCTCAGTTTCGAGCTTCTGAACATCTATGTCTAATCTCAAGTTCATCTTTTCCTCCTCCATCTGTTCTATCTTCTTTTCTAAATTCGCATTTCTTCTTTCAAAATCCTATCTTATAATTTCCAACTCAAAAGGGACGACTCGCAAAGATTCCTCTATTGACTGGCTGTTTTCCTGATTTAACTTAGGTGTATTATCGTTAATCCTCCTAATCCACCATCCATGATACTCAGGAGTTGTCATCGGACCCACAGCGAACCTCTTCATTCGGCGAGTCTGTTTCCACGCACTAGACATTTCTTGAATCTTGTTTCTATAACCATCATCCCTATACGAAAATTCACAATCAGCTATCCCTTGGGTCGCAGGTATATATTGCCTTGACCTATATTGCCTTATCACCAATAATGGGCCATATCCAACAGCTCCCCAAATACCAAGTTTCGAAACCGTTTTTTTTTAAAAACAAAAATTTAATTATCGACTTATTAAAAATAGAAATGGGGAGTTGCCACCGATCTTTTATTTTGGTGTGATCGGTTCACCTTGAAAATGATTTTGGTTTGCAAAATTTGAGAAAATAGGTTCGGGAGTCGGTTACGCACGAGGAAGGGTTAGCACCCTCGTAACGCCCAAAATTGGTACCGAATCGATTGTTTAATATCTTAATGTCTAAATTTTGAAGAGATTTTGAAATACGATCCTTTTATTCTGAATAAAATGAATTAGACGATGAGATTCACTTATTTCAAAGAAATAAATCGTCACACTTAGTAAGTTAGAGTGCAACATTTTAAATCCTCAAAATTAAATTTATCTCTTGACTTTTAAAACCTATGCATTTCGAGAAGAATATCCGATTATTTGGGTTAAATGAGAAAATCAAGACCCAGTAAGTTAGGGCTCGATTTCACAATATTCCTAAATATCGAATATTGCCTTTATTTTATTAAAATCCTCGTCTCGAGAAAATAACATGTCATATCCAATGTGTTAGGACACAACGTGTTGAATTCCCGAGAATGGGTTTTTATTTGAAATTTGTATGTTTAAAAAAATATTCAATTATTTAGATTCGACGAGGAAAATTGGAAGTCAATACGTTAGGGCTCAATTCTCTCGAGGATTCCAAACTTCGAGTATTTTTGAAGACTTTTGAATAAATTGGTTTTGATACTCAAATGATATTAAACATAACTTTTTAAACTAATAAAGTATGATGGAGCAATAATGTACATCGTGAAGTGATAATTCGTAACTTTAAATATACACTAATGTATGAAGTATAACCAAGTAAGTAAGCAATACAATACATAGCAGCGATAATTGCATATCCCACATTGTACAACATTCAAAGATTAAACGAATCATTAACCAATTTCAAAGATCTACTACATGAATAATAATATGTAGATGAATTTTGAAACAAATGTTATGAAAATTAAGGTACGTAATAATATACATGTATTGATTTAAATAAGTAATGCATAGGGATTGAAAAACTTTATAAAAATAATGATCTATATAATAATATGTAAAAGTTGAAATATACAAAATATTAAAAAGGTAAAGTTAAAAAAAAATCAAAAAATATATATAAATTTTATCAAATCTTCACAAAAAAATGCATATTAATAAGAGATAAATTAAGTAATAATATATTAAATTTTTCTTGAAAATGTATAACGAATAAAAAAGACTAATGTATAATGCATTTAAATAATATAATTAACAATTTAAATAATATATTTTATATTTTAAAATCATACTAATAACAAGTTTAACAATAATAACAAACCTAAATATTAAAGTAATGTTTAAATATTAGAAATAACAATGTCAAAATAAGAATTAAATGTGTTTATCATCAATAAATAAAAATAAATAAATTGCAACCGAAATTAAGAAAGAAAAGCTAAATTGTTAGTTGATTCAAAGTTGAGGGATTTAAACAGCAATTAAACGCACGAATTTGGATGCCCAAATCCAATAAATGAAAATGTGGATCTAAATGAAATTAAAACCAAGTATGCAGTTCAAATTAAAAGAATAAAATCAAATTGAAGCTATACAAAACATCGAGGGACCAAAACAACAAATAAAAGCACGGGTCTGGGCATTCAAACAATGAAAACGACGCCGCATAACTGTGGATTAAATTGAAATCAAAATAAAAATGCGATAACAAATTAAAAAAATTAAAAGGAAACCGTATTGAAATGAAAGCCAATGCAGAGGGACTTGTTGCGCAATAAGCCCATCAGACCCATGACGCGCGGATCCTTCCCCGGGTCGGGTCACCGCGCGGGTCGAGGACTATCAAACGGCGCCGTTTTGATATCGAAATAAATCTAAAAAAATAAACCCTAAATAAGATTCATTCAGGCATAAATGAAAAAAGAAATAAAAAGAAATAAACCCTAAGCTCTTCTAAAAAACAGAAAAAGGATCCCCTTTTCTCTCTACCGTTTCAAATCCCAAGCCGTTCAAAAGCCACTAAATTCTCTAACCTATTTCGATCGCGACGGAGTGGGAACAGACTCGGCTACCAGGTAAACATTTCTCACTCTGAACTTTCTCCTCTACTTCTCACAATTAATGAACAAAAGAAAAAAAACAGAAAAATATGAAGAAACATTTGAAAATCACCTCTCGAAACACTATTTCCGTCGTTTTCTTTTTGAATCTTTTTTGTTTCTTGTATTTTTTGTATTTCAATCTGTATATTGAATGTGTAACCCCTTTTACATTGTTTGTATTGGCTTTTTATAGCCAAAGCGAAAAAGAAAAGAAAAAAAAGAAAATACATAAATCTGAAATACATCTCTTTTCTGCCCTTTTTCTATTTTTCTTTTTCTATTGCCTTTTGTTTGCTATTCGTTCTTATTTTTTTCCTGGGTACTATCTGTTTCTGTTGCGTTTTTGCTTGTTGTTTGTATGCAAGTACGGGCATACGGGGCAGTGGACGTAGAGGTTTACATGGATTTGGCGTGGAGGCGCTACACGCGCGCGGGCACAACACGGGCGAGGGGGAGGCCTGGCTCTGTTGCGGCGGCTGGGGCTGAAGGGGAGTTAGAAACCCTAGGGTTTTTGTTTCCTGAAACATAGTGGGCTATTGGGTGTTGGGCTTATGCAACCGGGCTAGGTTTAGTATGTATTGGGGCTGGAGGGTTAGGCTAAGTGTAATTGGGTTTGAGCCATGTTGGGCCTACTATTTTTGTAATTTGGACTGCTATTTCATTGGACCCTTTTTTTTAATTTGGTTTATTTTATTGTGTGGGCCCGGGCAAAAAGGACTCTTACACCAATGAGCCCAATCAAAACTACCACACCTATACAAGATCTCATCTGGAAGCAACCAAGGAGCTCTCCACTCAACGTCCTCCTCCTGAAGATTTTGAAGAATTGCCATCCACTTCTCCTCCGAAATGTCGTCTCTCCTCGGCGTAGCTACTATCTCCTTTAGTGGTGAATAATTTTCAGAGAAAACCCGATACGAAACCTTATCCACCTTCCAAAAGTGACTGTGAAACCATGCGAGTAGAAGTTGTGCTCACCCAATGAATCTTCCCTCTCTCGCTTTTTGGCATGCACTCAATGACCTGAAAGTTTCTGCCAAAATCGCCGGAATTGGTGTAACCCTCTTATCAAGCCAGTCGAATAAGTCGGTGACTGCTTCATCAACATGCCCTAAGGCTTTGGGGAAAACAAACAAGCCATATATACTTAGCGCAAAGACATCTAACCTTTTCCTCACGTCTGGGTGCGTTAAAATTGCATCTTTCAAACTCCTCCAATGAACGTACTTACTATCCCCCTTTTGCTTAATTCGTGCAGCAACCCACTGCTCACTCATCCCTGTTATACTCATCAGCTTCTTCGAAAAGGTTGGCACATTTATCGCTCTCGAGTAAACCCTGTCCACTTGAAACTTTGAACATCGGAGTAAAGCCACATATGCTTCTATCGAAGGCACCAAATCGACCTTCCCAAATGTGAAGTAACTGTAAGCAGGATTCCAAAACTGGACGAGGGCTCGGAACAAACGCTTGTCTACCTTCACGTCAAGCAAATAAAGGCAAATCCCTATAATTATCATCCTAGATTTCCTTCAACTCTTCCAAACTATTTTGAGTTACACTGATGCGAGTAAAGTCCCACAATTCCGGTACATATCCATCAGCCAAGCTATCACTTTTCTCTTCCTGCGTTGTTTCAGACCAAGTTCGAGCAACTGCATTATCCTCCACTTTATCAAGAAACCCTTTTTTCCATGATAAGCTTTCTATCTAGCAACTGAATATGAACCGAAGCCTTTTATGATGAAATGAAATGCCATGTCATGCAATCAAAATAAAACACAAAAAGTCAGTATCATATAAAACCATAGAATATAATCAAGAAATAGTGAAAACACCTATTCAGGTATCTACTAGGGTTTAGTGTAGCTTTACCTAGGGTGGATTCCTAAGGTTCACTATATGAGGTTCGGCTTCTAGGGCAAATGTACTAGAACCAGCAGATTCCTCGATCTTCACCCATTATAAGCTCATATAGATCAAGTCCGGTTCAGAGGAACACATTTTCACTATGACTATAAGGAGATGACAATCTCACGAAGGCATAGGTACCGATGTATTCCGAAAGCGATCCACTATCCTATACGGAGGTGAAAACCTCACGAAGGAACAGTTTCTCACTCCCACTTACAAGGGTAAAATCATTCAACTCATGTAATGTATAATGCAAAGATCAATTCAGCAAGAAAACAATGAATGCAAAAAGAATCTTATGATTTTAAAAAAAAATATTTTCTCGACCATAAGACAAAAATTAATCAACTTTGTGGCTCGACTCTCTTATTTTTTAAAAAAAAGTCCCCAGCGGAGTCGCCAAGCTGTCGAAACCATTTTTCTGAAAACAAAAATTTAGTTGTCGACTTTAAAAAAACAAAAATTGGGAGTCGCCATCAATCTTTTATTAAGGTGTGATTGGATCACCTAAAAAAACGACTTTGGTCTACGAGTTTTAGAAAAATGGATTCGGGAGTCAGTTACGTACGAGGAAGGATTAGCACCCTCGTAACGCCCAAAAATTGGTACCAAATTGATTAATTAATGTCTTAAAGTTGAGAGTTAAAAAATGTGATCCTTAATTAAATTAAATTATTTATTAAGACTTTCTCATTTAAAAAAAGAAAAACATCACACCCAATACGTTAGAGCACAACATTTTATTCTCTTCAAGATGAGTTAGTCAAAAAAACTCGTGTAATAAAATTTAAGAAAATCTGATTGTTTAAAATTTATGAAGAAATCGCAGCCCAATACGTTAGGGCACAATTTCCTAAAATCCCAAACATTCAATATTTCCTTTATTTTTAAAAAATCTTTGTTTCGAGAAATCAACGTGTCACATCCAATACGTTAGGACACAACATATTGAATTCCCGATGACAAGTTTTATTTTGTTTGATTAAAGAGCAATCCTCGATTGTTAGATTTTACGAAGAAAATCGGAACCCAATATGTTATGGCTCAATTTTCTTGAAAATCCTAAATACGAGTATTATCTCTATTTTGAAAAACTCTATTTTTAAATTCGAGTAAAAAGATGACGTAATGTTATATTGTATGTATGAATGTCACAATAACAAGTACAGCAATGGCATATAAATCATATAAAATAAATAAATGAAATGAATATATAAAAAAAATAATCCATGACATGCAAAAATATCAAATAAATAAAGAATATAAATGTAAACACAATTAAATAGCGAATGAAGAAAGCAAGCCAAATAAATAAAGAAAAGAAGGTATATAGTATACACATAAAAATTATGAAGATTAAAATATACATGTGATTTATAAAACTTTGGATTATAAAAATTATATAACAAAATATATAATGCAAAGAAAAATATAAACGTATAAAACATGTGTTAAAAATATATGTATTTGAGCATTTTTAAAAAAAAGAATAAATATACACATTTATATATATAAATGTAAAAAAAAAACATTCGTTAAAAAATATAAATATATACACATGTACATATATACAAATATATAAAAAATCAAAATTAATAAAAAATAAATACGTATATATATAAGTGAAAAATGTACATAAAAGAAAAATAAATACACATATATATGGATCAAAAAATAGTTACATATAAAAATAATAATAATTACATTATTGAGATTAATTAAAAAAATAAAATAAAATAAACTAAATTGAACTGTAGGTGACAAATCTGGGGTAAATCCGCAAATAAATAAATCCCAAAGGACTGTATTGAACGCGCATATAATCATGGAGGGACTGGAAGGGAAATTTTCCCTTTCCCTCTAAACGGCGTCGTTCAATAGGGACCAATTTGAAATTTAAAATAAATTAAAAGCGAATTTAAAAAAACAAAATAAACTTAATTGCAAAAATATTAAAAGGCGGAGGGGCTAAAAGCGCAATTTACCCCTCCACTTAAAAACATGCGGATCCTAGGCCGGGTCGGGTCGGCCTCCCCAAAACGAAGCCGTTTTGGGCGTCTAGGGGCTCTCCAAAACGGTACCGTTTTGGTACCCTATATAAGCCCCTATTCTTCCAAAAAAAATCACTTCAAACCATTTTTTAAAAAAAAACCAAAATCCTTTCAAAAAACTCTCAGCCCTCCTGTTCTCCGGTCAGGGTCCAGTCATCTGCCGGTCACCGGCCATCGCGCCGACCGCTGATCTCCGGCGCCGGCATCACCGTCTGCAGTGGTCGAAAAAGGAGAAAATCTCCTATTAAAACCTTTCGAAGCCCCTGAGCCCAAATCTGGGTTTAAATTTTCCAAAAACCGACAAAAGCACCCTTAAAAAACCTAGAAACCTTTCGGCTTCTAACCGTCTGTCCTCGGAAACGAACCTCAACCGTCCCAACGGCGTTCTGGAGGTAAGCGAAAGTAAGTTCTTTCCTTTTTGTTTTATTGTATTTTAGCAAAGTAAAAGATAAAAAAGAAAAGAAAATATAGAAGAGGACGATGTTAAAATATCAACCTTTTGATTTCTTGATAGATTTTGTGCACTTTTGGTATTCTGTTGTTTGTGAAAATACTCGTGTTTTTTTATTGCTTTTCTTCCTATTACAATATGTTTAATGGCTTTTTATAGCCATTCTCAAAATATATGAAGAAACGAATCTGATTGTATTGATTTGATTTGCAAATCTTCGATTTTGCTTTCCATATACTGTTTGTTTCTTTTTTTCCTTGCAGGTGAAGATTCGGCTCTTGGCTGCGGCGCGAACGGGCTACGGCGCTGATGAACTCCATAGAAACCCTAGGGTTTCTTCCTTTGTTTTGGGCCATTGTATTTGGGTCATTATTGGGCCATGTATTTTTGTCCTATTAATTAGGCCATACAGGCCTGCTTGTAATTCGAGCCTTTTAGGCCCGGGCAAAATCAGTTATTTACAATGTCATATCAATAAACTTAATAGAATTTGTTATTATTTTAAACTAATTTGATAAATAATCTGAATCCAAAAATTAAAAGATGGCTAAAATTAAATGAAGGGATTGTATTATTTTAGTTGGCCTAGGGGCAAATCTGATCATGAGTTGGACTGAGTCGGTGTGAAATTTTAGGCTCGTTTTTTAAGTCTATCCTGGCTCGACCTTAAAATGGGTATAAAATTATGCTCCAAGCCTGGCCCAGATTAAAAATACTAAATTTGAGCTTGAACCGGCCCGCTCATTATTTTTTTTAGATTTTTTATACAAAAAACTAATTTAAAAATATAATACATCAAATACACTAAAAACATTAAAATAGATGTTTCCAATAAATTGAAAATAAATTAAAAAAAGTCTTTATACTTAAATAAAATTAAGATAATTATAACTTAGAAAGCAAATATCTCTAAAATAGTAGTAAAATTAACAATAAAACAAGAACTATATAGTATCCAAACAATAGGAACAAAATATTAATAATATAATAGCAAAATGACAATAAAACAACAGTAAATCAATTTATTCGGGCCAAGCTAGACTTGGGCAAAAAATCTATCAAGGTCCAACTCATTTAAAAAAATGATCTTATTTTTTATCTAAGCCCATTTTTTAAGTTTATATTTTTATTCAAACTCTCTCACTTTTCGAATAGACTTTTAAACTTAAACAATTAATTCAATACATAATCAAAGTTGATTTGAAATAGAAATAAACATAACCCATTTGTAATTACAAAGTAACTTATGAGAAGCCTACTGTGAACTTTCCCTAAAATTTTCCAACTATTATATATTAATTTAACATGTAGCCGGGGAAATATCGGTACCAACAACCATGATGCAAACGTATCACTAATATTTCCTTACCCACTAAAGTAACTATTAGTAGTCAAATTCGACCCAAAAATTATTAGTAGCCAAAAACTCTGACCATATTTTGGTCTTTACAAATACAAAAGAGAATGACTATCGAGAAAGTTAGTTTGCCCATGGTAGTACAAGTGGCTTAAATAATAAATAGTATTATCAATTTTGGAACCCCCACTACTCCACTCCCACGTACCTTCCTGGACTCACCTTCAATTTATGAAAGGGACGAGGCGTCTCCCCCTTGCCTTGGCCCCATCTACGTTGAATTTTCAAGCACGCGGCTTATTGACTTATGACCTATATAATCATAGGCCTTCGTCCATTACCATTTTATCTTTAAAATACAAGCTCAATTCGTCTTATCTTTTCCACACAATTCTCTCGTACTAGAACAAGATATGAGAATAGAAGCTTCAGCAGCTTTCACAAGTTCAAGACCTCTGTTTCCTCTATTCATCTTCCTCTTCTTTATTCCAGGTTTCCACGCAAGAAATCTGCAACAATGCTCTTCTTCATGCGGAGATTTGACAAATATCAGCTACCCTTTTCGTCTCCAGGGAGATCCCGCTGGTTGTGGTGATGTTGATTTTCAACTATCTTGCCAGAACAACACCGCCATCCTGAATTTTCGAGGAGGAAAGTACTACGTTAAAGGAATCTCTTACGATAAGCGTACCATCCGTGTTGTTGATGTTAACTTAGCCCATGGAACCTGCGGTCTTCCTTACAAGTCTCTTTCAATGAGTGAAGCCACCGAAGATGGTCGATTCCCTTCATTAATTACGTTCTGGCAAGCCAATTTTGTGAACTGTTCCAACACAATCCCTGAGCTGACAGATAGCAAAGTACCTTGTTTGAATGGAGATACTTCTCATGTTTATGTCAATTTCAGTAACAGGAACTTGTTTGGTTATGAGATTCCAAGGAATTGCAAGGTCATTTCAAGGATTCCTACGAGCTCGGAGAACGAGATGAATTACCCTTACAATGAAACCACCTTGAAGTTGCTTGCAACAGGGTTTGATCTTAGATGGTCAGTTGAGTGTAGGAATTGCCATACATTTGGTCTTTCCTGTGTCTACGAGTCTAACAACGATCCAAGAATCTTTCAGTGCGAAACGATGTATGAAGAAGGTTTGTAATTGTAATTGTATGCCTATCTCTGAATTGGCTTATTTATCTTTCGGGTCCTAATATTGCCTTACGTACTTTTTGCAGATTACAAAACCCTACTAACGGCTGCCATTGCATATCTTGTTTCATGCTCTCTGATTGGTATAAATTCCACTCGTTCCTTGCTGAAATCTCAATTGTTTTGGCATATGGTCTAAAATTCTGTTCAATATTCTGGCTTTGTAGATAAGGCATTGCTCGTCAGATTCATCTTAGCTCCCTTGGTTGTGTTTGTTTTCCTTCTCCACAAATGCTTAACTACGCGAAAGAAGGTTGGTAATGCAGAACATGTTGGTGACTTACAAATGCTTCCTAAGCCTATTCCATGTTCTCCACAAGGTCATACAAGGAACCTTTCATCGGATTCTCCAAAACAAGTGCTAATAGCTGCGTCAATAGAGAGAAGCGCGTAAGAATTCTTCACTAGTTTAAGGGGTTTGATAGCCCTCATGCAAGACATTAGAATGCATTTATTTTGGTACAATGTCATTATATGGATATGGTATTAAAAGCGATTGCTCGTAAGACCGACTGGATGACGGCAGTCTTGGTTGGACTCGGAAGATGCCCTGTTTCTAAAAAACTTGAAATGTAAGAATTATGAGCGCAACCAAAGCTGAAAGCTCCATTGGTTTTTGTTGTATGTATAAACATGAAAACTTCCAATTCCAAACTGAAGGCAGTTATCAGTCATTACATTGATTCTTTGTCTAGTCAGTCTCTAACCATACAGTAGGAAATTCTAAGAATAACAAAAAACCATTAGCTGTTTCGTTTGCTCAGTTGGTCTTCCTATCCATAGCTATAATCCAAGCAAAAAAACCTTCGAAGCTCCAGCCTCTAAAGCTACGTTTTAACTACACAGTTTTCCGTAGGACAATGAATCTTGCTTCTCTCAAATGCTTCAGCATCTTTGTGTGCATATGGCCATCTAGGTCGGGCAGGATGTCTAATAACACTCAAATCTACAATTGGCTATATTATTTTTCTTGGTGATTCACCCATTTCTTGGCAATGCAAGAACCAATCTTTACATTCTCATTCTTTTGGTGGAGCTGAATACCGAGCCATGGCAACTACTGCTAGTGAGATCATTTGGCACCTAAGGCTCTTACATGATCTTAAAGTAAGATGCACTTCTTTGGTTCCCTTCTTTTGTGACAATCAGATAGCCATTCATATTGTGGCACATTGAAATAGATTATCATTTTATTTGGCAACACATTCAACTTATTACTTGCTCCATTTCCTCACAAAACCAATACGCTATCTTGGCATGATTGGTTTCATGAATTGTTAGAAAAGTTGGGCATTTCAGTGCTTCATACTCCCACTTGAATGGGGAGGATTCTTTTTATATATACTTACGAGGATACTCTACTTACTCCTAAGACCTGTCACTCGATTCAATTACACAAGATTTGTAAAATAAAATATTTAAATAGTTTTAAGAATTTTTAATTTTTTGTTTATTTATTAAATAGAGTTAGATTATAGATTAAATTGTTAATGTCACATTTTATATTATTTTATTAAGAATTTATATATATATATTTAAAAACATTATTATGTAACAACCTTCCTGACTAGTCATATTTTATAGGTTGAATAAAGTTGAAGTGTTATTTTTACTTTGCGTGAAGTAAGTTTAATTTGAGAGTTGAGTGATTCCTCTCTTATTTATTTTTAGAATTTATTACTTTAGGTCTTTCAAGGAATTATAAGTCTTCAAGTTTAAAGCCCCATTGATGTTTTTAGAAATCCTTTTAAGAGTTTCGCAAGGAGCTCATTCAAATGTTGATGTTTTTAATCACAAATTGATTTAAGGATTCCATAAGACAAATCTAATTTTGTATGGGTCAAGGAAAATGTTAAGTTTGATAATCACTAAGAGGGGGTGAATCAATGTTTAAAAAACTTTAAAAACATATGGCAAACAAAGGAAACTCAAGAGTTTATAATGGTTCGGCCCAATTGCCTACCTTCACTACCTTAGCTTAACACAACTAAGGATTTCTCTAATTCACTATATTTGAAACCTTTTAAGAAAAAAGGTTTAACATTTACAAAACAGTATCCTCTCACTAGGCGAGATAAAGTCACTTCCTTTAAGATTTTCTACCAAAAAACCCTTAACCAATCACTTACAAAGATGAGAAATAAGAATAAGAATTAAAGACTCCTCTCAAAGGAAGATATTACAATGATTAAGCTCACTCAATAACAATACAACACTTGAAAAAAAAAAAAGAGAGATGGTTACTCAAGCGTGTGTATGAAGAATAAGGAGAAAATCAATGAAAAGACTGAATTTTTGTGTAATTGACTTTACAAGCTTGTTTCTTAACTTCATATAGAGTTATTGACTTGTATTTATGCCTTCTATAACAACCTTGGGGGCGTTTGGAGATGTTGAAAGTCAATTACAGCTATTGTTACAATTAATTCAAGTATTAATTGCATATTGTAGACAACTTGTATCGATACAAGTGGACTTGTGCCGGTAGTAATCTTTAAAATTATGATTGTTGGAGCCCAATGTATCAGTAAAAGTTTGAGGGTTTCAAGGGTTCAGACTTGTATCGATAGTTGTATTGGTAGAAGGTGTTGGGAAACCTAAAAATTACTTGTTAACTTATTTGTATCGGTAAAAGCCCCCCTAAGTATCAAATGTAAATCTGAGACTTTGCTTGGAATGCTCTCTAACTTACTTCTACTGGTAGAACTCCTCCTCGATATCGACACAACTAGGGATGTATCAACAATAGAAGGGCCCCCAAGTATCAGTAGAAGTCTAAATGATTTTTTGAGGTGCTCTCTGACTTGGTTCTACCGATACTTCTATACACTTCTATCGGTAGAAGTGTCCCAAAGTTGTAAATTTTGACTTGAACCATTATTTTTCAAAGGCATTTTATAAATTTTATCATTTGATGATTTTGTAAACACTTAAAAATAATTTTACAAAAGCTTATTACAATTGATTGCAAATTTGAATAGGAAGAATTTACCATGACTTTATTATATCAAAACTTTTGAAAAACTAGTACTAACAATCCTCCCTTTTCAGATATAACAAAATCATTGAAAAAATTTGCTAACTCCCCCTTACTCAAACATTCCTCAGAAATATTTGATGAAAAACATTTTACAAAATTTTTGAATTGATTTTCAACTCTAATAGTGAAAGAATTTTTTAGAATTAGTTGAAAAACTATTATTTTATGTTTTAGTCCATATAGCTTGTATAAAGATATTTTCACTTGCAAATTTTACTTTTTCTTCTCCCTATTTCATAATATAAAAAAGAATTATACATTTGAAAAAGTAAGGGATATTTAAAAGAGTAGATAGACCATGAGAAAAGGATATAAAATATAATAAAATAAATCAAATAAGCACATGAAATGAGAAATAAGTGAAGTAAAAACACAAGACACAACCAAAGCATATTAGCAAATAAGAGGCACCCAAAGGATCATGTTTCAAACATTAAAAACATAAAAAAAATATCATCCAAAGTATAAATAAAAGAAGACAAAAGCAAGTTAAGTAGCAAATATCTCAATCAAACAACTAGGACAGTTTTAAGCCAATAAAATAAATTAGGCGTTCGGAGGCAAAGGGAATCAAGAGGCAAGATCCGAGATGTGCTCATCCAAAAGATTGTACCAATTATTAACATGGGTTGTTAATGCATCAAAATAATCATCAACACACAAAGATAGCTCATGTATCGCATCAAGAAGAACAGGGATACAAGGGGACGAAGGAGGTGCCAAAGAAGGAATATCCGCTTGTTGAGGAGCATCTTCTTGTGGCGCATCTTTCCCCTGATGACCAACAGCTACTTGTTGAGCTTGATGAGTCTGCTCAGGATTGCAAATTCTTTCATCATCGCATTTGATCCAACCACAACTATGAGCGACCGACATATCGAGATAAGAAGAAATGGCTCGACTGAGGTCAACATTAATGTTTAACTTAAGGGCTTGAAAATACGAGAGAGGAGAGTTTTGTTGCTAGACACCGAAAGACAGACAATCTTGACAATGTTAAGGAAAATGATTGAGACAAGGTTAAGGTGATGGTTTGTACGAAATCAATGCCACATCCAATCATCCGAATTACGAAATCTGAAGTGCTTGTTGGTAGGAGACACTATCCAAGTAAAAATAAGGTGGAGGATCCTATCATGCAAGTTGAGGTCACCTACATAGTTGTGAGGGGTGATAAGGTCGTGAGGGAATAAACCACGATTGTTTTCATTACCCTTGTTTGGGATGGGGAGATGTCTTCTAAGGGAAGAGATAAAGACCTCAACCTCTTCACCCATGACATAAGAAGTGACGAAAATGACGGTTCAACCATCGCCACCATAGGATAAAGTATAAGAATAGTCATCCAATTATTTAATTCATTCTATTTTGGTTACTCAATTATTATTTTATTTTTTTTGTTTCAATCACTCAACTTTTCAAAGTTAAATATTTTAATCATTCTTCCATTAATTATCTAACATAATTCTAACGTGAGCTTTGTTTTATTAGCCTAATAATAAATTTTCCCTCTAATACTTTCATATACAATCAATTTAATCTTAAATCTAAAAAAATCAACAAATTTAGCTCTCAATGTTTACAAGATTTGTCATTTTAGTCCTAATTATAAATTTATAAAAAATTAAAAATGTAATAGCTCAATTTTCAGTGGCGTTGGAAACAGTGGTTCGAGACCACCAAATCTGATGAGGAAGCTCGTGAATTTTATTATTAGTACTTCCGAGCCAAATGTGATTTTAGGAGAATTTTTGAAATAGTAATTAGTATGTTATAAGAAATTATTAAGTTAAATGATTTAAAAAATGAGGTATCGAGACCTCAATTTTATAAACAGGGCTATAAATATTTTTATAAATATTTAAAGAGTGTCATTAAGGTGGTATTAAAATTTTGTTAGAAAATTTTAACGTTTTGATAGTTAATTAAATAAAAAGAACTAAATTGAAAAAGGTGTAAAACTTGTTAATTAAAGAAGTAGTGATTAAATAGTTTAAGTGCTAAATAAGGGAGGACCAAAAAGAAAATTAAACACTTATTAGAAGGTTGAGACGGCATGTGCAGGAAAAAATCTTGAAATTTGATGACTTAGGGGCAAAATGGTCATTTGGGAATTAAGATAAAAATTAAAACAAAGACTAAATTGAAAATCTAGACATTTCTTCATCAATCTTCAGCCAAAAACAGCCATAGTAGAGCTCCTTAAGCTGGTTTTTCATATTTTTACTTCAAGTGAGTTCAATTCTTGCTTATTTCTTGTAAATTTATGTTTTTGAGGCTTTTACAATTAGGTCCAATTATCTATTTCATTAGTTTTTGATTTTATGGGTAATCTTGAAAGTTACCATTAATGAATATTGGATGTTTTTATGAATTAACATAGATTTAGAGCTTTAATTTTGTTGTATGATGATTTTATCAAGTGATTTTGATAGATATTGATTTTAAGACCAAATTGTGGAAAGATTAAATATTAGGGTTTGGTATTAAATTATATTGATCAAGGGTTGTATTATAGCTTATAACATTTAGATAAATTATAAATTGAGAAAAAAGTAGTTCATTTGATGGACAAATTAGTAAGGAACTAAATTGCAAAAGTTGTAAAAATTAGGGTAATAGTGTAATTTTGAAAATTGAGGGGTATTAATTGTGAAGTGAATTGAAACTGAAATATGTGCTAATGAATAAATAATTTTATATTTTAGATCAAGAGCCTATAAATAATCGTAAAAAAGGAAATTGGCAGAATAGTCCTTAAATTGCTACCAAATTTACAAATTTACCTCGGGTAAGTTCGTATGATTAAAGTTTAATAATTATATGGAAATTGATAAATGATGTTACGTATTTAATATATTATTGAAAATGGAATGTTTTTAAATTTATTATGTACTTAATATATTATTGAATTAAAATGAAATATTGTTGTATTATGAATTGGAATGAGTATCCAGGTAAAGTGGAACGCGAGATTGAGTACAGTCGTTCTGTGCAAAGGAGGAATTAACGGCAAATTACCCAAGTAAATTGAGGTTTAGCATTTGTTACGAACTTTCGTGTTTGCTTTCCGTTTAGCTCTTATGAGCTTCAGTTAACTCATATGAGTTTTGTTTAACCCTATTGGGTTTCCGTTTAGCTCTTATGAGCTTTCGTTCAACCCTTACGGGTTTCTGTTTAGCAATTATGTGCTTCTGTGCAGCCTTTGGGCTTCTGTATACGATGTACTCATATCCATAAGACGTTCTTCGATTTGGTAAGGGATGGTAAGTGACATATGAAATTGATATAAAAAGATTTAAAGTTATTGATAGAATTGATGTGAAATAAGTGAATTCATAAATTGAAGTTGTGATTGGCAAGAAATGTAATTTGAATGATTTACTTACTTGATTTGGTTATAGTATGTTCAATGTTCGGTAAGATTTATGTTTAAAACTATTGAACTTACTAAGCTTACTTGTGTTGTTTAATGTCCTTGTAGATTAACGTGAGGTCGGAAGATCGGATCAACACATCAAGTCACACTATCCAACTTAATCCAGTAGCTTTTGCAACGTATACTTTGGTTTATATGGCATGTATAGGGTTGAATTAACAATGAAATATATTTTGAAATGTGGTTGTGAATGATACATGTTTGAATATGATTAGTAGTGGATTTTGATAATTCAATGAAATAGGCTGAATAGGTAATTTTAAGTAATTGAGTATTTTTGATGTTATATCATACTTAAAACATGATTTTCGTTTGTGTTGATTGCTTGTTTGGGATGTATTGAGGTATTAAAATGTTGTGTATAGGTTGATATCAAAATGGGTGAGAAAAGTGGCCTTAAAGTGGCCTATTTTCGTCCACACAAGTAGAGACACGGGTGTGTGTCTCAGCTGTGTGTGACACACGGCCTTGCATATGGGCAAGTGATCCGGCCGTGTGTCCCCTGCATCTTAAAATTTTGAAACAGAATGCCCAGGTTTTTGCACATAGCCTAGCACACGAGCATGTGGTTGGCTGTGTGACCCAAGTTAAAGAGTTACACGGGTATGGACACGACCATGTGCTTCACATCGAATGCCCACATGGCCTACGACACAGGTGTGTCTCCTACTCACACGGGCATGTGTCCCTTGCTCCTAAGAAAATTTTGAAATTTTGGGATAAATTTTCTGAGTTTCCGGTTAATTCCCAATGTAACACCCCTAACCCGAATCTGTCGCCGGAATAGGGTTACGGAGCATTACCGGAGTTTACAAATTAATTATCAGACATTTCATTTCATCTAACGTTCATATTAGAAACCAATAAAAATCATACATATTGTCCTTTAAACGAGCCCTCGAGGCCCAAATTATGTATTAGAAACAAATAGGGACTAAATTGAAGACTCAAAAAAATTTTCAAAAAATATTTAAAATTTTCAACATTGCAGGTGTCACACGGCTGTGTGGCCAGGCCATGTGACTCACACGGTTTGGAGACACGCCCGTGTCTCAGGTCGTGTCGGTGTTCTGTTTTGTTCAAATTTAAGATACAAGGGATACACGAGCGTGTCACCTGGCCGTGTGTCACACACGGTTGAGACACACGGCCGTGTCTTTGCCCGTGTGGACGAAAATAGATCATTTTCAAGCCATATTTCTCACCCAATTTGTTACTAACCTAGCCCCACCAGTTCACAAATCTACAAACTATAACATGGCATTCAACACAAGCTAAAATAAGTGGCTAATGTCAACAATTTACATATAAACCAACATTAAACAAAATACATATACATACCATTATGACTAAAATTAAAACATTCAAAAATACCAATAGAACCAATGGATAGTGTGATATATCTCCAACAAGCTTCTAACCTAATCGAGCTTTCGATAATCTAAAAAGTAAAGGAAAACAATTACGTGAGCAATGAGTGCTTAGTAGGCTCGTATAAACTTTAATCATATCAATTCATTTTAAATAAGAAATTTATACATATCCATAATAATCCAATATTGATGCCCCAATATTCATAAAGTATATTCAACAACTTTAACTATTCTAAATTTCTAAATTTTCATTTGCATTTCTTTACTTTCCCCACTCATTCCATATGCATAACTTACCAGTCATAAACATGCCATACCACCATAACCATAAGCTAATGCATTTGAACATAGCCCTTTTTAAAATTAATCACATGATAAACCATTTCATAAGAAATTGCATAACTTAAAACTTACCACTCTTTCATGAGTACAAACATATTTTCATTTGAGCACTTCCGTTTTAACGCATCATATAAATAAACATATTACCATTTAACCAGTAGCTTGGAACTTGTCTAAGTATCAACAACAACATTTGTTAGCATACTTTAACATATTTCATATAAATTCAACATTGATAAACTTAGTATCTCAACATGTCACACTTGAATTTATACTCGTCTCAACTTACATAATTTTCATGTATCACATATCAATATATTAATATATATACACATTTCATGATACATATCATCTTTTACTGTTTCTTCATATATCATCCTTTACATTTTCCGTCAATTCATCCTTTACATTCGTAGTGCCATAACCCAATTATGGTCTTATCATCAGAATGATATAGCCTAGCTATGGTCTTACATATAAAAACTACCATGGTCTTACGTTCATAGTGCCATAGCCCAATTATGGTCTTATCATCAGAATGTCATAGCCCAGCTATGGTCTTACATATAAACACTCTCATGGTCCAACCATGGTCTTACGTTCATAGTGTCATAACCCAGTTATGGTCTTTTCATTAAAATGTCACAGCTCAACCATGGTCTTACATTTAAACATTTCCATGGTCTAACCATGGTCTTATTCGTCAATTCATTCTTTGCGACGGAACGCTCGTACTTAATCCTGCGTTCTACTCATTTTAAACATTCAATTCAATTTTTATACTTTTACAATAATCTTAATTTCAACAACAAAATAGGAATAATTTATTATACCATTCCTAAATTAACACATAATCATGAAAGTTTAAACATATGAACTTACCTGAATTGAATTGTAATAATTGCAGGAGTTCAATGACTATTCCATTATTTTCCTTTTTTTACAAGTAACTTCGGAATCTTAATCTAAAATATAAAATTACTCATTCATTAGCATATATTTCAGTTTCAATTTATTTCACATTTTATACCCTTCAACTTTTCAAATTTACACAATTACCCCAACTTTTTCAACTTTTACAATTTAGTCTCTTAACTAGTAAATCTATCAACTCAACTAATTTTTCTCAATTAATAATTTATCAAAATATTCTAGGCTATCATACAACCCTTAATAAAATAGAAATTTAATACCAAACCCTAATATTTTAACTATTTTCACAACTTGATACTAACATTAATATTTACAAAATCACTTTATAATATCATCATACAACAAAATTAAAGCTCTAAACCCACTTGATATTAATAATTTCTTTCAATATATATTAATTTAGACAATAAAATAATTCATTTCATACAATTTGGTCATTTTTTACATTTTTGCAAAATTACCCTTAAAATTTTACTTTTATTCAATTTAGCCCCTGAGCCTAAAACATGCAAATTAGCCATTTTTAATGTAAACCCATGCTAGCTGAATATTGATATATTTTCCTCCTCCTCCTTTCCATTCCACATCCTTAATGTATATAACATGCTTATATGTAATATTATCTATAATTCCACTATTTACTTATATTCATATCAAAGTTGTCCACTTAAGTCATAGTCACTAAATTATTTATATCTTGAGCTACAGAATTCTAAATTAAGATCTGCTTGATGTTTTTGAAACTAGACTCAAATATATTTTTACCATAAAAATTTTAGAATTTAATATTTAGCCAATAAGTACAGTAAAATTTTCAAATTTATCTCTGTTCTGTTGTTTAGCAGCTTCGACCTTTCTTTACTAAAAATTAATTATCTCTTAGTACGAAATTTGGATGATGTTTCTATTTGTTTCTCTTGAAAATATACTCATTAATAATTTAAACATATAAATTTAAACCTATAATTATTTTTTTACAATTTTTTATGATTTTCTAAAGTCGGAATAGGGGAACCCAAAATCAATCTGACCTTGTCTCACAAAAATTCATATATCTCATAATATGAAATTTTTTTGCTTACAACGTTTCTTGTATGTAAAACTAGACTCAATAGGGTTTAATTTAATACTTTACTTAACCTCTAATTCAATTTCTACAATTTTTGGTAAATTTTCAAAGTCAGACTATTGCTACTGTCCAAAACTTTTTTAGTGTAAAATGTTGATAACTAACTTTATAACACCCTCATTTCCTTTCTCTACAATATTTCCTATCACTTCCTCTTATTTCCCTTCACTAACATATCAAGAATATAGAACGTTATATAATAAAACTCTACTTTAAAATCATTTTCATGCTTTTTCAATAATATCAAACTTAAAAATATATTAAAATCTTGATGTTCTTACCTTATTCTATTGATTTCAATCTTTAACTTGATTTTCTCTCTCCTCCAGCTTCTATTTCTTGAATCTAACTTGATATTGTAACTCCCCATAGTCTCCTTATTATTTTACTCTCTTGGCAGCTATGGAAATTCTTTTGATTTCTAAGTAAAAATGGTGATTTTTTTGGTAAAAGAACCAAATTGTAAAGAAAAGAAATTTTCTTTCTTCTCTTCTCTTCTAACGTGGGTGCATTCCTTATATACTAAATAAAATATTAATAAAATATTTTATTAAAATATTAATAAAATAATATTTATCTAATTAAATAATTATAAAATATCATCAAAATATCTCTAACATCATCATTACCTTTTAGAGTTCTCTCTTTCTAATTGACCATTTTGTCCTTTATGATCTTTTAAAATTTTATCCTCAGTCATCACTTAATTTGGTAAAATTATGATTTAGTCCCTCATAATTTTTCACCTATTCAATTTGGTCTTAATTCATCCATTTTCCTTAGTTTCTAGATCATTCCACCCTTAAAATATTAGCACTATTGGTCCTTCAACTTTTTCATATTTACACTTTAACCCTTCAAATTTTGAGTGTTTACTCTTGGGCCACAAAACTTTTCTTACTTTTGCGATTTAGTCATTTCTTGAATTAATATATCATAATATACTTCCTAATGTTGACATAACTCAAAATTTCCCTTTTTGTCACTTTATTTCCTTACTTTACTATATTAAGGATAATACATTACTTTCTTACTGTAGTAATTTTCAGGGTATTACACCTGATTTATTTCAAATGCATATTTTGGGCCTCAAAGGCTCATAAAAGGGACAATGTGAGTAATTTATGATTGGTTTCGGATATGTTTATTAAATATTGTGAAATATTCGTATTTAATCCGTAAAGCCCGATAATGCTCCATAACCTTGTTCCGGTGACGGATAAGGGTTAGGAGTGTTATAAAAAAAATCTTAAAATTTTTTAAAAATAAATGTAATTTTTAAAATTTTTAAAAAGTAAATCTAAAAATATTTTTAAGATTTATACCCAAAACAACTTTCCAGATTATCTTTCACTTTGTTCTTTCTTTCATTTAATTGAAGAAGTTAGAAGTATCAAATGTTATAACCTTGACCTACAATCTCTCTCCAACGTTTGAGCTAGAAATGATAAAGGCACGAGAGCACTAAAGTCTAACCGGTACTATCTCTGTAGCAAAGAATAAGGCCATTAGTGCTAATGTCGTCAACCCCAACCATTTTTTTGGGTTTATAAATTTGTTAATTTTAAGCATCTTTCTTGTTTTTAATTAGACATTTGAGACAAATAATATAGCAAAATAAAAAGGGGACTAAATCAAAAGAGATTAAATAAAAAAATAACTTTAATTTTTAGGTTTTTCGTATGTTTGGTTGATGAGAAAATAAGCATTGTTTATGAGAAAAAGTAAATATAAGTTATACAAAAAGAAAGCAAATATAAATTTTAAAATTTTTAAAAGTAAATATAAAATTATTTTAATATATTTTATAAAATTTTGTAAGCATTGAAAGTTAAATTTGTTTAATTCTTTTAGATTTGGGATCAAATTGATAGATTGTGTAAGCATTGAACAACTAAGTTAATGATAAGAGCGACTAAAATATTAAATTTCAAAAAATTAAGTGATTACATAAAAGAAATTATAGTTGGAGGTTCAAAATAGAACCAACTAAATAAGTGATGACTATTCTTGGGCTTTATCCTTTAAAAAAAATGAAAAACACATTTGTTAAATATAAATAAAAAAATGTTTTTAATGAACTAAATATCAAATTGAATATTTGAAAACAGTTGAAAATTTTATTATTGTATTTATAAAAGTATGATCTTTAGTGAAAACAAAATTTTCACATTTTTAAAATTTTCAACCAAATACTTTTCATTTTGTAAAAAAAATGAAAATGACTTTTATTTCTTAAAACCAAACGAAACCTAATTTTTCAAAATAAAATACTAATCTAACCATCTTTTTTATAACCACATATATTCTCATTCATTTTGCATTTTGAATAAAACACTCTAAACAATAATGAATTATTTTCCTTTAAATTTTTTTTTTATCTCTCAATAGTATCATCTAGAGCTGTTTGGATAGGCCACCAGTCGATATGAACTCACCACACTCCCAAATTCAACAAGAATAGGAGTGTAAGTAAGATGTTGGTGTTTGCAAGCTCCTCGAGTTCAACTCAGAAAAATTGAACCCGATTTGATAATTATCGAGTCGAACTTTAGCTATCGATCGAGTCGAATTTGAATTTAGTTATACTTACTCGAACAACTTGCAAGCCTTATCAAGCTTTTCATATTTTTTATATTATTAAATTACGCTGTTACCCTTAATATATATTATTAACCCTAAGCTTAATTATCGAGCCGAGCTCGAGAACAAAAATTGGTAAATGAACTTAATTGAGTTCGAACTCGAGTAACTCGATTATTAAAATAATTTTAATATATTTTACTAATCAATATTAATATAATTGAATTTTTTTTATATTTTACTTTTAATATGAATATAGTTTTAGTAACTTTAAACAATTATTTAACATTATATAATTTTAATTTTAATTTTATTATTTAAATTAGACATGATTTAATATTTCTATTATATATATACTCATTTTAATATTATGTCTTTAAATGTCATTTTCTATTTTTACCTTACCACGATTCAAACATATATCCTATCATTGATTTTAATTTCACTATTACAATATTTAATATCATCATCACCATTATTTTTAATCTTACCAAAATTAATCTTACCACCCATCCAAATAGAAACTAAAGGCCCCTTTAGATAGGTGTTTACTTCCAATGCGGTGTGTTTAGATTTCTTTTTGTTTCACATTAAAATATCACTACAATACCTAATATCATCTTCATCGTTGTTTTTACATTAACTCTAAGTAGACGCTCGTCCATCTAAAAATACCCTAAAACTCCAACTTAATCTTAAATTCATGGAAAAAAAAATCCGCTTTCATTTTCTACCGCAATTTGTTAAAGTTAATTTTAGAAAAGTACTAATTTATAGGTGAGCAAAATTTGATTCGATTCGAAAAAATCGAAAAAAATTTAAATTTCGAGTTAATCGAATTATTCGAGTCAACTCGAATAAGAAATTTTGGATTTCGAGTTCGAGTCAGTTAAATTTTTACAATTCGCATAACTCGAATAATTCGAATAACAGATTAGTATAAATATCGTTTTGGTCATTGACAATTTTGAAAATGAGCAAATTAGTCTCTCTCTTAACAAAAATTAAAAAAAATCAAAGTAATTTTTAAAATTTGAAAATAATTTTTATAATTCAAAATATTTATAAAAATTATAAAATTTGTATTTTAAAAAAATTATAAATTTTTATAAAAAATCAAAAAATATATAAAAATTTTATAAAATAATAATTTTGGAATCTAAATCAGTGATTAAGGATTTAAGTTTATCATACTAAAATATCTTCTTCTTTTTTCGCTTTAAATTTTTTTCAAATATATATTGTTTCAAATTTATGTGTTCTAACATGAAAATAGTTATATTGTACAATATTTTAATTTAACATTATTAATTTTTCTAATTTAACTCGAACGATTTCACTCAATTCCATCAACGCTCACTCCTAATTCAAGTTATCCGTAAATCCAAATAGGAAAATACAAAACCTAGTCGTTTTAATAAATATTTACGTTTTCTAAAGTTAAAAGGTAAAACTACGTTGTTTTGATAAATATTTACCCATTAATCTTACTTTCTTTCCCGAATTGTCCCACTCTCCTTTTTCCCTTTACTCAAATTTAATTTAAAAACTTGTACTTTATCTACTAGTAAAATAATCGTTAATTCGACTCGACTCAACTCAAAATTTTTTAACTCGATTCGAAAAAAATTTAAAATGAGTTCGATTACTAAAATAAGATTTGTCAACTCAACTAACTCAAAATTTTTTAACTCGATTCAACTCGACCGAATACTCATCCTTATACTAATTTATTCCCATTGATTTTATTTGACTAACAAGCATCCTACTTCGTTGATCTATCCTATCGTCAAACATATCACATGTGGCATCTGTAGCTCTTTTTACTTATTTATGGAAAGCATCTATAGCCGTCGATTTCTTTGAGAACACAGCGACAAAATAATAAACACCCAATATTACAGATCTTGAAATTGATGGAGACATCTCTGTCCAAGAATTAATACAACTCCAATAAATTACATATAAAAAAATCCTTAATTTTTAAATTTAGCTCTTAATTTTATATTATTTTTATCAATTTAGTTTTTATCTTTTTTTAAATTAAATTTAATCCTTAATTTTTTAAAAAAATTGACCATAAAAAAAATTTAAATTATTATTTTATTTAACAAAAATACTAACAAAAATATTAAATTTTTAAGCATGCATCTCGAATGACAATCTAACATGTAATTATTTATGCTAATTTTTTGAATTTTTATAAACTCTTTTTTTTTATAATTTATAATTTATTATATTTTTTAAGATTATTTGTTAACGTGTTATGTCAATATAAAAATATACATGAATTATTATTATGTAGGTTGTTAAATTAATATTGTTACAAAAAAAAAATTGTTTAATCAACAGTTTTTATAAGAAAAACGATTTAATTCTTTTTTTTTAAAATTTTTGGACAAATTTAACTTAAAAGATAAAAATATATATATCAAAATAATTAAAGATGTAAATATTGAGGCTAAATTGGATATTATGCAAAATAATAATTATAAGATGTGAATAAGAAGATAGAGTAAAAGGAAAAGCAAACCTGAAAAAGGGTAGGGAAGGGGAGCAACGGTTGGAAATGAAGGGTATGGGAGGTGTTGGGAAGAATTGTGCCTTAAAAAAACACAAACCTGCCCATACCCCCCATACCTATTACTCCCAACACCACTCTCTCCCTTTCCCTCTTCCTCCTTTTTATTTTCACTCAACCCCAAGTATTTATTGGCTGAGAGACACAAGGGACAGAGAGAAGCAGCGGAAATGTTTGGAATGGGCGGAGCTGGCAAAATCAACTTCATTGCATATATTATTACAAATACAATAGATGGGAAAGAGGAAGGGAGCGTTTTGCCAACCCACCCATCTCCAAAAACTTCCATCACCCGTCTCTACCCCTCTCTCTCACGTCGGATTGGTGAGCAAGGGCTTTGGCACTGAATATATAAAGGGGGAGAAGAAAAGGAGCGAGAAGGGGAGAAAAGCAAAGACATTGGTTGTCTTTCTTTTTCGTAGAAACCGCGTTGGGTTGAAGTCACGTGGAAAAAGCAAATGAAAGTGAAAAAGGGGGGCACTGCAGGGTTGTTTGCAGCTGAAGTTTTGAATGCGAGAAAACTTTTCAACGTAATGGACCATTAACTCACCCACCACCGCACTTTGCTTTTCATTTTCGCCTTTATTTACCATTATCATTTTATTTTCACAGGATTTTATTTTTGACATTGGAAGTAACAAAAATTGCAAAAAGGGCACCTCCGTTATAAATCATTTTCATTTTGGTTATTCGTAGTTAATTTGGGGTTAGATAATGTTATTATTCACTCGATTTTAGTAAATTTAAATTTTTATTATTCATTTTATCTTTTTAATTTCCTTTAATAATAACCTGGATTTTATAAAGAAAAACTTGAGTTTTTATATAAAAAATTCATTTTATCTGTTTATTTTCCTTTCTTTTTTCCTTTTTAAGAATTAGTTTTAATGCTTTCCCGTAGGGGAGAAAATTTTGGGGTTCTAAAAAAAATTGTCTGAGTTTTTATAAGGAAAAGCTTTTGATCTTTAAAAAAAACATTGTCTTTTAATTTCCCATATTTTTCCAAAATAATTTAGTTTTTTCAGAAAAAAAACTTGTGTTTTTATATGAGAAATCGATGTTTTTACATTTAATCAAATTACAGGAAAAAACTTGGGTAAGTTATGAAAACTTACTAAAATTGAGTGATTAAAATGAGTATACAATAACACTGTTTAACCCCAAATTAACGGTAGGCGATCAAAATGAAAACGATTTGTAATGGAAATGTTCTTTTTACAATTTTTAAAATTTTTAAGTCCAAATAAAAATTTATGAAAATTGGATGATCAATTCTGTAGTATACCCAACAAATTAATGGCATTTTTAAAAAGTAATTGTTTTTAGAATAAAGATATAAATAAGATACGTAAATTACACAATTCCCGAGGTTTTAGAACAGACAAAGTGGTCCGCCTTGCAAATAAAGTGGTACCTTTTCTCGTATTTGTAAATCGTTTGAAGGCAAACAAATAACAAAATAAAAGGTCATCTTAAAAATAAAATATAATTATATAATCATTTGGTTTAAATCACAAATTATTAAATTAATTAATCATTTTAAGGGCCATTTTACCAAACTAGTCCAAAAAAATATTATATTTACAAAAATAACTCAGGTTTAAAAACAATTACCAAAATAACCTAAAAAGAACAGTAAAATTGGGTTGTGGCTTGTCAATGGCTGGAATCCACTCGTATTTTGCACCCATGATTGTCTAATAATTGTGTCAGACTTAAAAAAATAAATTTTTTGGGTTTTGGCCTGTCAATGGCCGGAACCCAAGTATTTTTTTTAAAAAATTGTATAATACTGATATACGAAAAAAGGAAAAAAAGAAAAACAAAAAAAAAATTTTTTGGGTGCTGGCCTGTCAATGGCTGGCACCCAGTACAATTTTTAAATTTTTTTTTCTTTTTTTTTGTGTCATAATCAGATATAAATATACGAAAAAAATAAAAAAAAATTTTGGTGCTGGCTTGTCAATGGCCGGCACCCAATACAATTTTAAAAAAAAATCTTTTTTTTCGTGTCAGAATCAGATATAAATATACGAAAAATAAAAAATAAATTTAGTGTTGGCCTGTCAATGGCTGGCACCCAGTACAATATTAAAAAAAATTCTTTCTTTTCGTGTCAGAATCAGATATCAGTATACGAAAAAAATAAAAAAATTTTTGAGTGCTGGCCTATCAATGGCCGGCACCCAGTACAATTTAAAAAAAATTCCTTTTTTTTGTGTCAGAATCAGATATAAATATACGAAAAAAATAAAAAAAATTTGGGTGCTGGTCTGTCAATGGCCGGCACCCAGTACAATTTAATTTTTTTTTTGTGTCAGAATAAGATATAAATATACAAAAAAATAAAAAAAAATTTAGGTGCTGGCCTTTCAATGGCCGGCACCCAGTACAATTTTAAATTTTTTTTTTCGTGTCAGAATCATATATAAATATACGAAAAAAATAAAAAAAATTTTGAGTGCTGGCCTGTCAATGGCCGGCACCCAGTACAATATTAAAAAAAATTCTTTTTTGGTCGGTTATTTTCCCGACCAAAGAGTTATATCGTATTTGAATGTCGCGGGTTTTGGGGTTGCCGTGTACATTCAAACATCTGAGTTACGGGCCGATTTAATATCGGCATTAGTTGAAAGATGGCGCCCAGAGACACATACATTCCACCTCCCATGTGGGGAGATAAGCATTACGCTGCAAGACGTAGCAGTCCAACTAGGGCTGTCTATTAATGGAGCATCAGTGACCGGGCTTGGAAAAGTACGTGATCTGTGGGGCACTTGCGAGCGGTTACTTGGAAGGGTGCCCCCGAGCAACGAGGATGAACGTTTAACATATATTAAATTTAGTTGGTTGAAAGAAAACTTCGAGCATCTTCCGAGCAATCCAACGCAGATGGACATTATGTACGCTGCAAGAGCGTTCATTCTGCAACTTATAGGTGGGATACTTTTGCCCGAGGTCAATCAAAATAAAGTCTCGATAATGTATCTCCCCTTGTTAGAGGATCTCGAGCATGCTGGAAGATTTAGTTGGGGCTCGGCAGTGTTGGCAGGCTTATACCGTGAGCTTTGTCGAGCGACAAAGCTGACTACGAAAACAATGGGCGGTTGCTGCCTTCTACTGCAGTCTTGGGCATTATACCGAATGCCATTTCTTGCATCAGTGGGCCATCAACCCTATGTGTGGCCATTTGTTAATAGGTAAATATGTAGTTAAATTTTGCCATTTATTTTTTTTATACTATAATAAATATTCATTATTTTTTGCATGAGAAAAATAATTTGATAATTTCCTTTTTTTAGATGGGCAACTGTACCGGGAATTGGACAATCCCAGTCGCTACCTGTGTACCGTATGATGATAGAGACTCATTCCGGCGATGGCGTAAATTACGATTCCAAATATAATTTTTTAAATATAAATAAAAATACAGAGTAACGTGTTGTCTTTATTTTGCTGTTTATATGGATGCTATATACTCAGGAAGATCTCGCGGCACTCATATCGTCATGGGTGGTCGAGCAGCAACACGTGTTCGTGTCTAATGTGCCGTTGATTAATTTTCATATGGTGGAGTGGCACGATGGAGGTCGGGTTTTGAGGCAATTTGGTTGCGCACAGCCTATCCCGAACCCTCCCGTTGACATCTTAGATGTCCACAGAATGGATAAAAAGGGACCGGGTCGGGACTCTTTAAATTAGGCACAGAAACATGAACCATATATCTTTCTGTGGAATCAGCGACATTTGAGGCGCCCTCCCTTGTATGTCTTAGAGGGAGGGTTCTCTCCTACGCTCGAGTACGCAGCATGGTATATGGCACATGGGAAACCGTTCATATTCCAGGATCAGTACATACTGATCCAAAGAGACGCGTGACCTGATTCTTCGCGATGGCAAGCAAGGAACGCCCAACTGCGTAGTAACCGAGTTCCGCCATTCGGGGCCGAACTGGGGGCCGAAAATGAAGCATTCGACTCATCATCACAGTTCATAGATCCGGATCCAGTGCATGAAGTTCCTCCATCATTTGAAGATTTTTTCGGTGACAACCTCCACCGTCAACATCTGACACGATCCGGATCGTCATCCTCATACCACCCGGACTTCCACCCCGAAGCACGTACACCCACCACTGAGGATATTTTTCCATCGGCACCTCCGGTCACGCAATACCAATTAAGTCTCGATTATGGTGAATATAATTATTCCACCTTTTTAACTACACCGGAAGGGACACAAGACTCTGGACTGAGCAATTATCAAACGCCTCAGCAAGGTGCACGGCATCACCGACGGGGGCATCCGGATCGTTACACGCCAGCGCCGAGGACGTCCCCAGGATCGCGACAATTTTAAATTTTTATGTTAATTTTTACTTTCTTAAAATTTATTATGTAAATATTTCTTTTATTGTTACATTTTTTCTTTTTTAATATTTATTTAATGAATCTAACATAATTATTTGTTTGAATATATGACTTCGTAATATTTAAAAATATAAGGGCTAAATTCTTAAAAATAAAAATATACAAACTAAATTCTAAATTTACAAAAAATATATAGGACTTGGGGGATTTTAATTTTGTAATAGTAAATAGGAGGAAATAGAAAAAAAAAGGCAATTAATATGTGAACAAAATCTAAATGTTTGCAATTTCTAGATAATTGTGTGATTAATAGCGCGATTAATAGCGCATATTTTTCGATACATTAAGGTTAAATTTTTTTCAGAATTTCTATGATAGAATTTAAATCTTATTTCTTTAATTCTTGCATCTTCGATTAATGTCCACTTAGCAATACAATTTTAAAGATTAAAAAAGTTACATTTCCATGTAATGTTTCTTGAGAACAAAATTTTCTTTTTCATATTTTCATTAATTTAATCTAACCTTACATAAATTGTTCTATTAAAATGTTTATATAGAGAGCTAATAACCGTTGATAAATTCTATATGTTACCGTTGTGTTATTGTTTATATATAATTATGTTTATTTTTTTCGTATATTTATATCTGATTCAGACATGAAAAAAAAGAATTTTTTTTTAAAAATTGTACTAGGTGTCGGCCATTGACAGGCCAGCACCCAAAATTTTTTTTTCATATATTTATATCTGATTCTGACACAAAAAAATTTTTTAAATTGTACTGGGTGCCGGCCATTAACAGGCCAGCACCCAAATTTTTTTATTTTTTTCGTATATTTATATCTGATTCTGACACAAAAAAAAGAAATTTTTTTAAAAAAAATTGTACTGGGTGCAGGCCATTGACAGGCCAGCACCCAAATTTTTTTTTTCGTTTTTTTTTTCCTATTTTCGTATATCAGTATTATACAATTTTTTTAAAAAAATACCTGGGTTCCGGCCATTGACAGGCCAAAACCCAAAAAATTAATTTTTTTAAGTCTAACATAATTATTAGGCAATCATGGGTGCAAAATACGAGTGAGTTCCGGCCATTGACAGACCACAACCCAATTTTACTGTTCCTTTTAAGTTATTTTGGTGATTGTTTTAAACCTGGGTTATTTTTGTAAATATAATATTTTTTGGACTAATTTGGTAAAATAGCCTCATTTTAAGTGGAAGAGAAATTTTAATGGTGATTATTTAGTACTATAGATAGAAAGAATATATATATGTGAGTTTTAATTTTGGAGATGATACTATTAGAAAGGATAGTCATGAATCTAGAACATGGATTATAAATTATTTGTGTCCTAATTGTATATGTCCAGTCGGTCCCTCCACTAACTCGTTAAAATCATAAATAAATTGCTTGAAGAATCAAATGAACAAAAATGAATGAAAATAATGAAGTTAGAGAAATGGGTCGCATTCACAAAAGACTATGTTTTCTTACTGAGTATGAAAATGACTTGAGAATTAATTTAAGTTGTTTGAATTATTATTTAATTAATTATAATCACATAATTGGAGTTCAAAAATGAAATTAAATTAATTGGCCATTATGAATTCGTTGAATATATAAATTAAATATAATTTAGGAAGCATATATAATTGGATCCAATACAAGAGAGACCCAAATCCCCTTCAATTACATGTGAATGGCAGCAACCCTAATGTTATTATCTAGGGTGTGCCCCCCTTCTCCTTAGTTGGACTAGGACAGTGTTTTCTATTAAATGAATATTATTTGTGCTACTCTTATTCAACCAAGATTCTCTTTATCTCTATCTCTAAATAGATACATTTGGTAGAGGAAAATATACTTCATTCATACATTGTTATTGTGATGAAAAATATGAAGAATTTAGTCCTAAGCATAAATTTTACTTTTCAGAATAACAAACTTTTTTGTTTTATATAGAGAGAAATTGTTTTCTCACGCATTGTTCTATGTTTGGTTCATGTTGCGCGAACCCAAAGCTGATCCAATTCAGGGTACGAGGACAACGGACAAACCAGCTCTGTTTCTAAACTTTCGTTATTATAATAAACCCTTTTTTAACCAAAAATTTCCAACACTTTCGAGATGAAAAACATCATCAAGGTTTTGCCTTTAAAAAACCACTTCTTTATGCCTCGAATCGACCTAACTCGCTAGGCCACATTATTAGTGACGATGCGGAAATAGTGTACACGCATTAAAAGGATATATCCAATCGAGTTAAAAATTATGTTCACTATTCCCCTTGATAACTACAAGTACATTATAATAGAATAAATCCATTAGGATGAAACCCATAGGAAAATATTTACGAATGATTTCAGCTATTTCCTCAACTTACTAATTAACTAAGCTATTAATATAAATTAAAAGAACAATTGAACAAAAGACTCGATCACAATTCACAATGGTAGTGGTAAAGATATCCTTTAATTTATGACCATATTCGACATCATCTAGATTTGATAGTTGAAGCGACATTGTCATTACCTAAGTAGTTTAATAGTTTGTCAACTTCTACTTACTTCTTTAAATTCACGTATTTCTCTTTTTTAGGATTTTCACTTTGTTTGCTCCAACAGTTTTAGACATGGCTCATCTCAATCATCAAAATTCCATGATGGAAACTTGATCATCTCATTGTCTTGCTTATGCTCCTTTTCAGATATGTTTCTTCCATTTTTTTTTCTTGGTTTTTCAAGTTTTTTAAAGGTTTTAAATCGATTGTTTGGTTTACTATCTTATACTTAAATTTAAAATTTAATCTCTAAATTTTAATTTTTAGCGTGATTTAATATTTCAAAGTTTATAATGTCATACTACCTTACAGGACCTTAAATATTTCATTCTGGTTAAAATATTGATACACGTATTTAAATATACATCTATTTCATTCAACCAAATACAAGAATATTATTACAGTTCTATTTCATTCCATTCAACCATACTTTGAATTTTGACATAAACTAACGTCATTAGTTAATTTAATATTTTATTCTAATAAAACATTAACGTAAATTTTAAAAATTACCAATATTAATAAAATTATTGTTAAATTCAAGTATCGACTTGTCGTTTTTTGTTAAATATTTACCAATTGATTTTTTCTTAAAAATTTCACCATATCATATTAACAAATTTAATAAAAGAATTTTAACGTTGTTAATAATTAAACTTATTTTTTAAAACTTAAAAAGACAAAATTTCCGAAAGAAAATTATTGAGAGCATTCCTTAAAAGAAAAATAATGAAATTAAATTTAAAATATACTAGGAGTATAAAGATTTTAAATATATTTTAATATTTAATTTGAATAGAGATTTACTTTATTACCTTTTCATTTATTAATATAAAATGTGTAGAATTCATGTTGAACTCATTTATTAAGGCCTAGTTTGACAATATGTTTAGCAGTAGAAAAGTGACCAAAGAGCAATGATTAGCACTGTGCTTTTGAGGTTAAAATTGCGGGCAATTTACATAGAAAAGTCCTTTTTTTAAAAAAATTACTAAAATGAGCCCATTATTTAATTATTTATCGGAATGGTCTATTTTCCGGGAAATCACGTCCACGTAAGCGCGATGATTTAGCCCGCGCATGAACAGTGCTCCAACGGTCAAAAATTTGACCGTTGCCCCCCCAACGGTAAAAAAAAAACTATAAATACCCTCACCCCTTTTTTATTTTTTTCACAAACTAATCCTCTCTCATATTTCCTCTCAATTTCCTCTCAATTTCTTTCCAAAATTCTCTCAATTTCCTTCTAAAATTCTCTCAAATTCATATTTAATTTCAATTTCCTCTCAATTTCCTTTGTTAAAATAATTTTATTTTTTTTATATTTTTATAAATCGTAAAAATTTCTACGATTTCAGCAATGGCCGGATCATTGACTCATCTTGATAAGCATCACATATCGGTGGAACAAATGAAAATGGTAAGTGTTAAATTTAATTTTTAAATATTATTTAAGAATTTTTTATTTATGCATTTTTAGATAATTATTAATTTATTATTTGTTATAAAAGTCTGTAGATCGGGTATTGGAATGCAAGATCCAGAATATGCATGCTCCTCCATCACCGTTGGTAGAGAACTACCTGCGGGAAGCGGGTTTTTGGCACGTGGCGACGGTAGGCCGGGGGATGCAAGTTGTACCCGAAACTAATCAGTGCGTTGATCGAGAGGTGGAGACCCAAGACGCACACATTCCATCTTCCATGTGGAGAGTGCACTATCATTCTAGAAGATGTCAGTCTGCAATTGGGATTACCGGTGGACGGGTACCCAGTCACCGAGTCTACCCAATCTAGCGATTGAGAGGCGGTGTGCTACAAACTTTTGGGCGTTATTCCGGAAAAAATGGAGGGAGGTAAGGTCGAGATGGGCTGGTTACGTGACACATTCCCTGATCCGGATGAAGATTCAACCGAAATTGAAAGAATCCGATATGCTCGGGCATACATTCTTCAATTAATTGGAGGTTATCTGATGCTCGACACGTCACGGAGCCGTGTACATCTAAGATGGCTGCTAAAACTTGTTGATTTTAAAGCAGCCGGTGAATTTAGTTGGAGGTCTGTTGTCTTGGAAACGTTATATTGGGAGATGTGCGGGGCGACGCGACCGAGGAGAGCAAAAATCGGAGGTTGCCTGTCACTACTACAATCATGGGCACGGTTTCGCTTTCCATTTCTACGTCCTCGAGTGGACCACCCATATACATTCCACTCATAACGAGGTAAATTTTATATTAGATTTTACAATTATTATGTAGATTTTTAAAAATAAAAGTATGCTAAAAATTTATTTAATTAGGTGGAACCATCCGACAAGTCATGCTGGATTACCGTCCTCTCTTGAAGATATACGGCTTCTATTGGACCAACGGTCGGAAGCACAAGTAAGTATTATTGCAAATAAATATTTTCATATATTCGTTAGTCGATTGATATTTAGTATTTAGTGTTTAGTATTATGTATATAACTAATATTTCTATCATGTTCATATAGTTTTAATGGACACCATACGAGGATCCGGCAATTCGGGCAGTAATCCCGGAAGAGTTTTTACAAAATTCGAACGCTTGGCACGTGAAAGTCGTGTTGATCAACTACGTAACCGTGGAGCCGCACCAGACAGACAGAGTGCTATGACAGTTTGGATGTAGACAATCGATTCCGTAGACCCTGAGGTGTTTGACGATCACCACAAAATCGACCTTCGACTATTGAATACGGATTGAACTAGATACTGGTCTGAGTATATGGAAATGTGGGAAAATCGGCATGAATATATACCTACTCGGGAACCAATCATCGTTCCGGAGTTAGCGTGCGTTCCAAAATACATGCCATGGTTTAGGACCCATGGCAAGCCGTATTTACTGACGCCAGAGGAGAGGCAGCGGCAAATACGTGTCGAAAGGGAAATGCGCGGGCCTCTAAATCCAAGATGATAAGACGACGAAGGTAGCCCCTCAACGAGGCCTAGACATTCACCCGGCTCATCATCAGCAGCCATGCAATCACCAGGCCCAACGAGAGCACCGACACAGTCACTTGACACAGCAGTTCAACCGATGATACTCACTCAACCGCCTTTTCAGATGATGCCAGGTGCGTTTCCTAGCCCTTATATGTATCCTAACCCTTATATGTATCCTTTTCTGAGTCCTATGGCAGGTTGGAGCCAAATGCCCGGTTCAGCTCCATTTCCTGTTATGCCAAGTGGAACACGAGGGATCGCAAGAGGGGCCGTCGGGGAGCTCTCCTTTTTACCAATCCCCAACAACGTATGGGTTTCAAACACCGTCGCCCTTCGTGATGCAAATACCTCCACATACACTATTCTTTGAAGGTGGATCATCGTCCCAAGTCCGACAACCAGATGCCGTACCGAAAGAACCAAAATCCTCGCAAGAGGAACAACAACCGTCGCTAGAAGCTAGAGAAAGGAGGAATCCAGCACGTAACCGTCGACGGTCGCCATGTAGCACTGAATCCCCCGGGCATAGACATTGATTGCCGTATTTAAAATTATTTGTACAAATATTTTTAGTATTTTGAAATTTATTTGATGTAATAAAATAGAAGTTTATTTGATGTAATAAAATAGAAATTTTTGAATATTTTGAATATTTTGATATTATTTGAGAATTCTACTAACCTAATTAAATTGAAAAGAAAACCCTAATCTAATTAAATTGAAAACCCTAACCTAATTAAATTAAAAACCTTAACCTAATTAAAATGAAAACCCTAACTTAATTAAACCCTAAACTCTAACCTAATTAAATTGAAAAGAAAACCCTAACCTTATTGAATTGAAAAACCCTAACCTAATTAAATTAAAAACCCTAACCTAATTAAACCCTAAACTCCTAATTAAATTGAAAACCCTAACCTAATTAAACCCTAACCTAATTAAATTGAAAACCCTAACCTAATTAAACCCTAAACCCTAACCTAATTAAATTAAAAACCCTAACCTAGTTAAACCCTAAACCCTAACCTAATTAAATTGAAAAGAAAACCCTAACCTAATTAAATTGAAAAACCCTAACCTAATTAAACTAAAAATTCTAACCTAATTAAACCCTAAACCCTAACCTAATTAAATTGAAAACCCTAACCTAATTAAATTGAAAACCCTAACCTAATTAAATTAAAAACCCTAACCTAATTAAACCTTAAACCCTAACCTAATTAAATTGAAAACCCTAACCTAATTAAACCTTAAACCCTAACCTAATTAAATTAAAAACTCTAACCTAATTAAACCCTAAACCCTAACCTGATTAAATTGAAAAGAAAACCCTTACCTAATTAAATTGAAAAACCCTAACCTAATTAAATTAAAAATACTAACCTAATTAAACCCTAAACCCTAACCTAATTAAATTAAAAACCATAACCTAATTAAATTGAAAACCTTAACCTAATTAAATTAAAAACCCTAACCTAATTAAAAAGAAAACCCTAACCTAATTAAACCTTAAACCCTAACCTAATTAAATTAAAAACCCTAACCCTAAACCCTTAAAAACCATAACCCTTAACATTCACATAATGTTAGATTTGGAAAAATGTTTTTTCCTAGTACTATCAATTAATAATTTTATATAATTTGATAATTTTACTAACAATTAATACAATTTATTGGATAATAATTTTACATTCACATAATGTTAGATTTGGAAAAATGTTTTCACTGGTACTAACAAATAATAATTTTATATAAATTGAAATTTTTACTAACCATTAATACAATTTATCAATTAATAATTTCACAAACTTAATTTTTTTACAATTACATTCAACTATTGCGATTAGGGCATGATCGACTTATATGGCCTAGATTCTTACACCATCCGCACAACTTCGTTTGACTGGTTGTTTCTCGGATATCCATATTGTTACGTATTCTAGTCGAGCAAGGTCGACCCTTTGGTTTGAGACGTAATTCTCTATCCGGTAACAGCTTAAAAGGAGCAAGAGATACGGGCGGCCACTTACGTTCATCTGGGACTGGTGGGAAAACATGTCTCCTGACGTTGTACATGTTTTCTAATTTGTACACTTCGTCCACATAACTCATCGGATCCAGACGGAGATTCTGACAAGCTGCAATAACATGAGCGCATGGATAACGAAGTGCATCAAACATCCCACAGTCACAAGTCTTATTTCGCAAGTGTACATGATATTGCCCGCCAACAACACCTTGGTGCGGTCTGTCAAACTCTGTCACGCGAAACCATAAATTGTCTCGATCGTGACACACTGTGTCCATGGTGTTTGCCCTCGCCTTGACCTTGTTAATTTCTTGAACTACCTTACTGCACCATACATGACCTCCCTGCATCTGGCCTGCATAACTTGCTGCTCGCTTTGGAAATAGCGCCGCCAAACGAAAATATGTCTCTCGCACAACCGATGTTATCGGTAGATGGCGCGTTCCTTTAAGAACATAATTTATGCATTCAGCCAGGTTCGATGTCATATGGTCATATCGTAGGCCGCCATCGTATGCTTGTGCCCACTGTTCGAAACGTATGTTACAAAGGTAGTTCGCCCCTTCTGCATTAATTGAACGTAAAATTGCCAACATCTCGTGAAAACGATCTTTATTTATTTCATACCCTGCCAATATAAGATCATAGCGAATAATTTATACCATTTCTACCAATAAAACTAGTTCAAATTGACAAACGAAATAACACAGATATAGACTAAATACCCATGTTGGTCACTTGTCGTCGTTCGCTCTTAGATGGATATTGCCTGTAGTAATTCGAAGCAACGTGTCTTAGGCAATATCTATGGTGTGTGCGCTGCCATAAGCTTCCCTATCGATCAAATGCAGCTAGTATACTGGTGCCCCGATCTGAAATAACACAGATATCAGGTTGGGTGCACACATGCCTCCTTAACCTAGAGAGAAACAAATCTCAGTCATCAGACGACTCCCCCGGTGTTATTGCAAATGCAATTGGAAGAATTCTCCCACCGCCATCCTGTGCCACTGCAAGCAATAGCTGATGAGTATACCTCCCGAACATAAAGGTACCGTCAATTTGTACCAACGGCTTGCTGTATGGAAATGCGTTTCGGTATTGCTTAAATGTCCAAAACAGGCGTTTGAACACTTGGCATCCACGTAGCAATCGGCCGTTGTAGTACGCATGTTCTGTTTCAAGGTCTGTGATGGAACCTGAGATGTATCTCTCTAGCACTTGACACCACTGACATATTTCATTATATGAGGCGTCCCACCCACTATGCATATTCTCCAACGCCTTTTGCTTAGCTATCCAAGCCTTGCGGTAAGAGGGCGTGTACGCTATTTAGCTACGGATATTGGCAATTAACACCGACACTGAAGTCCTGGGATCTGCTTTTATCGTGGGCAGTATCAAGCTAGCTAACATAGCTGAATCCATCTTGGGATGATCTTGTGAAACACCTATAAACCGAGTACATTAAATAATGCAACATTGCATAATAAAAGTATTGTTCAGAAACCGTCAATACTATACCTACAGCACATGTATGTGGACCTTTGTACTTTTTAATCTCCCATAACCCTGTCCTTTTCCTTAACGAGGCGTAGATTTTCCATGAACATGTGCCGTCTTGGACCGCACACTTCGCCTCAAACTTATCAGATTTGGATTTAACGACGTGGTAGTTAACGCCGTTTTTGATGCTATGTTGTTTCAAAGCACCAATAAAACTATCCTTGTTGGTAAACTGATTACCAACTTCAAATTCACCGGAATCTACCCTTGAACTTGTACGATCACGCAACCAGTGTGGTAGATCTGGAAACTCTAACGCATCATCTGCAGACAGATCGACATTATGTATGTGGGCTGGAGGTGAGTATGCTCTAAATCGTGGATTTTCTTCTTCATCTGAACTCCTTCCAGCATCTTCAGGTTCTGTTGGAATAGGCTTCGGTTCAGAAAATAAGCCAATTTCTGCACCATCCGGCCTGGGCTCTCGAGGTGGATCCACATCGGAGTCATCTTCTAACCCACAATCATCTGCAGCGTACGAGGTCCCCTCACCGATTGACATCGTAGGGAGTATGTCATCCCTTCTTCTGGGCATTTGATAACGTTCCCAATTGGATGTAGATTGCCACCCACTAGAACTTGATGTCGTTCCCCAGTACGTATTTCCAGCATCAAACGTCGAGCCACCAACGTACATGTCCCATCCACCGAAAGAGTGCCTTGCGGGGGATGTGCATTCGACACCGCTACCGAACATAGGTTATTCCATATTTTGTAACCCGCTAACCGAGTGTCGGCCAGGGGTCGTGTATATATCTCGAACACCGGTCGCAAGTACATCAGTTGGCGATGTAAATTGTATATATAACTCAATATAAGGTGTTCCATTAGCAAGATGAGTCTGCACCATTGCCTCCAAGCTACGAGCACCTTTTATGTCGAACGAGTCATATGTCACCGGATCAACAGAAGAACAAAATCGATATGTGATAGATAGAACTTTCATTGGCGTCGTTCCGAAAATTTTACGCCTAATTCTTTTACGAAGTTCTATCAAATCTATGTTCTGGTTAAAAACCAGTCGCAACGTATTCTCCGACAAAAAAACAACACCATTCTCGATGTGGCAAACCTCACCATCGTAGTAAATAACAACACTAATACGTTCACTCATATTTGAAACTCTAACCTTCTTAGCCTCTCTAAATTGTTTCTGCTGTGACTTATGCATTCTGAGAACATTTTCTGCCTAATTTATAGCCTCAGCCCAAACATGCTACTATAGCAAAAGCGCGTCCACGAGGGCGCGTTTTAAAAAATTCTTCTCAAATAGCATCCTGCTAGAAGCGATTTTATACTATTTGCTCAGAAACGTCAAAAAATTTTATTTCATCCATGACCTATTGTAGCAAAAGCGCGTCCACGAGGGCTCGATTTCACAAATTCTTCTCAAATAGCATCTTGTTAAAAGCGATTTTATACTATTTGATCAGAAACGTCAACTCAAAATTATTTCTTCCCGGACCTAAAAACCCTAAAAAGCCTAAACCCTAAGCCCTAAAAGCCGAAAAAACCTAACGTGGGAAAAATAGAAAAATCGCGTCCCCCGGAACGCGCTACATGGCGTCATGAAATCGCGGCCACGTCAGCGTGAGTTGCTGACATGGCAACAAATCGCGCCCTCGTGGCCGCGATTTCCTGACGCGTACTCTGACATCGCGCTGACGTGAACGCGATTTCGCGAAAAATGGATCATTCCTGTAAATAATTAAATAATGGGCCTATTTCGGCAATTTTTAAAAAAAAGCTTTTTTTGGTAAAATGCCCTAAAAGTGCTTTAAAAAAACATTTTAAAAACGCAAAAGTTAGGATTTAACATTGTGTTTAGTTTGGAGGAATGTAATAACATTTCCCTTATTCGTTAAATAGTAAACTATTCTTTTGTTTACTTGAACATAATACTTGTTTAATAGAATGACAATTACTTTCTTATTACTTGTATTCCCGTAATAATCAAAGAATGACTATTCCATACAATATTGAATAACAAAACAAAATTAATTTCCAGATTAGTCCTTTAAAACTTGGACTCAAAAATTATAAAATTATAAAAATATAAAAAAAATATTTGAAATATTTTAATATAATTTAATATAAAACTAAAAAATATTTTAATATAATTTAAAATAATCATATTAAAAATGTTATTAAATTATATTTAATAATAATCCTATTAAAATTTAATAACAATAATAATCATCTACTTAAAAAATATTCTATTAAAGGTACTCTAATCATTTTAATTTTTTTATTTATGCTATTACAACATCTATTTCATTCAACCAAATACAAGAATATTATTACAGTTCTATTTCATTCCATTCAACCAAACAATTAAATTACTAATTACAATTTTATTCTATTATAATTCTATTTAATTACAACTCTATGCAATTCCAGTGAACGAAACGTGCCATAAATATTCTTAGATTTTGAGTTTGAAGGTACAAATTATCAAAATATCTTTATTTGTATTAACTATATAAATTATATTTAAGATTTTAGATTAAATTATATCTCATGTATAATTATATTAAATTATTATTATATTTAAATTTTAAAATATTTCATGTGCAATTAAACTTACAAGTAATTTATTAATGATTAAAAAGCATTTAAAATATATATTTTATATATATTAGAATACTTAATTATTATCTAAATTTATTTTTAATATCATATTTAAAATCTAACATTTTAACTTTACACTATAATTTTTGACAGCTTTCTCATTGCACTTTTTAAAATAAGTTTATCAATCGAAAAGTATTTTGAACCCATCGGTAATAAGCATTCTCAACCCCATCGGCAATCTCAAGTAGCCCTAAATTGAAAAGTAGTGAAACCATAGTAGTTTCTTTACATTACTAGAAACATTGTTTTTCCCGATCAATTTTTTTTTAAAAAAATCCATTGATTTAGAAGTAACCATCATCCATCTTATCCTAGTGCATCCAGTGACCCAATCAACGGGAACACTCGTTTTATCAGTGGACAAAAGAAGCATCAACACAAAACAAAAGATATCCCTTTTAGCAGAGGTCGCCCAGAACAAAAAATCCTTGGCTAAGGCTTCAGCCACTACAATAGATTCAACTCTTACTAGTAACTTTCGTTATCAAGAACTATGGTTTCAACTCCTGCCATTTCTCGTTTGGGGACAAGGGAAAGCTGTTTATTTTGATTATAGCTTGTGGTATAGTTATATAAGAGCACACTCTGTCAAACAGTGAAACAAAGGAATACTTTGAAGCAACGACAGATCCAAAGCTTCCACCGTTCCCAGAAAAAAATTGCTACTATAGTTAGCTTAAAATTTCAGATATAAAAAAGATTCTTAAACCATACTCAAGGATCTTGACAAAATTTCGTCTTCTAACAAAAATTATAAATTAACCGATCTTCAAAAGGGGAGAGTGAATCTGAAATCAAGGGTCAAATACATCTGCATATCATCTCCGAGTCACAATAACGATTTCTCAACTGGACTCACAGGAAATCCATGGAAAATTACTTATATTTACAGTAAAGATCAGAGAAAGAACAAAAAAACAAAATATAAGAAGTGTGTGCTGAAAGATCAACAAACAGATCTGTTTAAATATAGAAACGAAGAACGAGAAGAATAGATAAGATTTACCGATTGAACTTACCAAGCGAAGGTGCAGGCATGAAATGAAAGAAAGAAGAAAGAAAATGGAGAAGAAGAACTAGAAATCAGTGGAATGGGGGGCATAGGAAAGATCTGGTTTGATCTCTTTGTATGTGTGTGTGTGTACATATAAGAGAGAAGAGAAATGATCTTTCCTCGCACCCCACTTCCAAAAATTTCCAGTAACTCTCTCTCCGTTTCCATCTTCACCGGCCTAAGCCTTTGTTTGCCCTTTCTTCAGGGAGCCTCTTAGGCATTTTAAGCTACCTTATAAATAGGTGCTCATACCAATCGCCTATGCTTTTCCTTTGTACGCTGACGAAAGCCCTAGTTCTCATGTATGTGGACTGAACCCTCCAAAAATAAAACTACGCGTATATAGAAACATGTTTTTAAGTTTTTTATTCTATTCTAATTAATAAATACGTAATTATATAATGAAAATAAGTATATATATTATTATGTTAAATATATTTTATTTATTAAAAGTGTCAAATAATTTTTTGATAATTTTTTATGTCAAATATCATTATTTTTCACTTACATTATGAATATAATGAATATATGTATCATTTTGTTAATTATATTTTATTTTTAAAAAACATAAATTAATTTTTTGATATATAATTTTTATATGTCAAATATTTTTTTTTCATGTACATTGTGGACATGATAAATTCTAATATAAAAATTAATTAATCATTTCAAATATAATATAATTTTTTATATGTGAAATACTTATTTTTGTTCCATCTTCATTGTGGGTATGATAGATTCTAATATTATAAAATTAAATAATTATTACAAATATCAATATGTTTTCACCTACATTGTGGGTATGGTAAATTCTAATATTAAAAAAAGTAATTATTTCAAATATCATTATTTTTATATGTAAAATATTTCAAATAATTGTTAAAAATACACATACAAAAATATATGATGCTAAAATTTGTCACACCCATGATATGTATGAAAAAAATAAATATTTCACATATAAAAATTATATTTACTAAAAATAATTAATTAATTTTATATATTAAATTTACTATACCCACAATATAGGTGAAAAAATAATTACATTTGAAACAATTATATTTATAACATTGGAGCTTACCATGCCCACAATGTACGTGAAAAAAATAAATATTTAACATATAAAATTATATATAAAAATATATTAAAAAATTAGTTGATGTTTTTAAATAATAAAATATATTTAATATAATGATATATATAACTTATTTTCATTATATAACTACATATTTATTATTTCATCTACCTAAATAAAGAAGTTTTTAATTAAAAAGATTAAAAATAAAAACTTAAAAACATGTTTTTTAATTAAAAACTTCAAAATAATATACTTATAAATTAAAAATATTAATTAAAAATTAAAAAAAAACAAACCAACCTGGAGGAGATTCAAATTTAAACTCAAGAGTAAAAAATGCAAGCATTTAACCAACAAACTAAAAAAGTTAAATTGTTAAAAACACATGTCTAGTATAAAATATTTGTTGGGACACACTTTTTGCCAAAGTTAGCTTTTGACTTCCAAAATAATGTAAAAAAAAAAGTACTTAAATCACTTGGTTGTTTTTAAAAAGCCGCATTTTTCACTAATTTTGTGATGATTTTGCTGAGTTTCACTTTTAAGTATTTTGACTAAAATTACAATCACGACTTACTAATCACTTTAAATATTTTTAAGTTACGATGTTTTAAAATTTAAAATTTTTAGTATTTGTTAGGGTAAATCTCAAAATTATTTATGGGTGCATTGTTGTATACGAAATTTAATTTTGTGTAACTTTTGAAATGATATTTTAATTTGATTTAATTTTCATAAACTGCTAACATTTTTATTGAGATAATACCATTTTGTATTTACATATTACATACATAAATAATTGAATCAAAACCATAGTTTAATCAAAGTTTATGTATTAAATTACTCGTCATAATTTTGATATTTATTCCTATTTATATAATTATTCTGATTTTTGAATTACTTTTTTACATTAACATTAATGAATTATTTTTGTTTTGGGGTTAGAAGTTCATCATTTCATCGAAAGAAGGGAACATGGTGACTAGGCAAAATGTAAAACCAATCACATGGCCATAATCCCATCTTTGTTTTTCTTGCAACCCAGTCGACTGTCCATTTACAAGCTCGCAGAACATACGAAAAAGACACCCAAAAATTCTCATTAAAAGACGAAAGGGACTCTTTAGAAACAATAGCAAACTCCCCTCCTCCCAGGAAACAATTGATAATGGTAGAGAACCTTGTTGCCAATCAAACTACCATTGCAAGAACACGGGAGCAATGATATAAGCAGTGGCACAGCTAGTGAGCGTCGATCGAGAGTGTAACTATGATAAATAAAAATCAACAAAATGAAGTAGCTTACGCAATTTAATTTTTTTTTATGCCTGTTGAGGTCTTTTTTAGAGAGATAATCTATCTACCAAATTCATACGATAAGTGATTTAAGTTTTAATACACCTCGTTTTAGCAACTTTACATTTATACTTAAAGCTCTATATATTTTTCTCTTAAAAACTTCGGCTAAAAAACAAGGAATACACTCGTATTACTAGTTCTTTAATGAACAGATAAGTGTTGAAACTGGTACAAATTTCCCCGACATGATTTCATCTTGCTAACATACTATATAAATTATAACTAATCTCCCCTATAAAAATGCAATTAAAATAACATATAAAATAGAATAATAGAGTCCAAGATAATGTGGAGATATAAAAGATAAGTGTTCAAAATGTCTTAATCTTCAAAATATAATGCTTTAAATGGATTGATGTTGAAAAATGAACTATCAAGATAGCAACAGCCATTACAGCTCAACAATTTTGTTCCAAAAAGTTGCCAACCTGCAATGATTATTGTAGTGGCCATTGCTCATACTCCCCTCAACTTTCATTGCAGTCGTGAGCCATAGCTACAAATCTGGCTGTTTGGCTTTGTTTGTCACAAACTGCATCCATATTCATCTTGATTGATCCAAGGAGTGGAGGATTCCATTTGGGGTCATTTCAAGTCAAATTCCCTGAAGTATCCATTGTGTTGCAGTTTTCCAGAAACTTTGAATATATAATCGTTCCAAGCATCATTCTATACCTAGATTGGAGAGACTTTTATTCCACATATATTTTCCATAAAAAATAGCGTATCCATGCTGCCAAATTAGAAGATGCAAAAGAGCGAACCTGGGAAAGGTGTTAATCTTTAGCCACCAAAAAACAAAAAAAAAAAAAACTAGAAAGAATCAGCCATTGACGGGTTGTAGTGAAACTCTCCACAACTTTAGAAAAAGTACAATGGTTTAATTCATTTTAAATTATTTTACAATGGTTTGATTGATTTTTTTTAATTATTTTAAAAGTGCTTAATTAGTTTTGAGATATTATAAAAAATTCTAAAATGAATTCTAGAAAAGATAAAAAAAATGCTAAAAATGAATCAAATTTATAATAGCAGTAATTTTAAAATTTTTATAAGATTTAATAATTTTTATAATATTTTAATAATTTCTAATAGTTTTTAAAAAATTAATAAAAAATACTACTCATTTTTGCTTTCTCTCTCACATTACCTTATATTATATCTCGATCCATCATTATCAACTTTTTCCGTACCACCTCTCATTAATCAAAATCATTACTCATCAAACACTAAATTTATTGTCTATCAACCCCTTACTTGACACCCCGTACAAGTCTGATCACATCAGTATTCTTCAATCACCCGTCAAAACCAAATCCAAGCTTTTCAAATAACAAAATTTTTCTATATTTTTCTTATATATATTTATAATTTATATAACTTTTTAATACTATTAATAAGTTTTTATAATTTTTATAAATTTATATATATTTCTATAACTTTTTTATATTTTTAAATTGTTTTCTATAATTTCTAAATTTATATATTATTATATTTTTCATAACATATTAATAATATTCTATATTTTTTAATATTTAATAATATTTATAGTTTTTCTATTATTTTTATATTTTCCAAATTTCATGATATTTTAATAATTTATTGGATTAAATAATTAAAAATCAATTAAGTCCAATCAAAATAATGAAAGATCAATTAAGCCTTTCATGTCAACATTCTTTCACGTCAAATGCCACGTTAGTCACCACATTATCATTTTTCCACATCAACCACCATGCCACATCAATACTTAACAGTTCGACAGGGACGTCGTCAGAAAACCATATTCCAAGGGCTCAATTGAAATTTTTTAAAATTATTTTTGAAGGGCTTTTTAGTACTTAAACTCTTTTTTAAATAAAACTAAATTAGATTTTGAATTAATGGTGTATTTGGTTGGCTAAATATAGCACAACACATAATCTCACTTTGTGGAATAAGATTACATTGTTTGGATTCTTCATATTTCGATCACCTCGTAATTTCACATTCTCAAATAATATAAAAATATCGAAATATTTGGTGCAGCCTCAATACACTCATCCCTTAGATTATCTTAAACTTATGCGCGTAATATTAAATTTTGAATCAATTCACCATTTTTTTTTATTATTTTAATCAATTTCTTTTTTTTTCTCTAATAAAATTTAAATCTAATTAAAAATAAAATATATTTTTTCTACACTGGAATGTAGATATCAACTTTAAAATTATAATTATTATATTATGATTATAATTAAAATTTATAAATTATAGTGAATGTGCAACTACATTTTATGAATTATTATAATAATGACTTATAAAATTATTTCAACATCATATATTTTACTTATCAATATATAAATTATAATAAAAATAATAATTATCATAATTTAATAAAAATTAAGATTAATAATATAAAAAATAGACCTATTTAAAAATAAACTTTATAAAAAAATTAATAAATTATACTTTTACATAATTTTACATTCTTATCAATCAAATAATAAAATCTTATATTTTCATAATTCTATTATTAAATGTAATCTTATATTCATGCCTTTCTATATATTGGCAAACATTTGCTCCCATCCACTGTGGGATTTAAAAGGAGCCAATAGCTAAAACTGCTGTAAAATTTTATAAGAGCAGAATTAGATTCCCTCGTACCATATTAATTAGTTTCATTAATTATACATATAAATGTGAACCCATAACTTTCAGAGCATGTTTGGTTGGGTGTATTGGATTAGCCAATACACCCCTAATCTGTGGGCCCCACTAATCCCCACTTAATCCCGTGTTTGGTTTGATGTTTTGCCTATTACAGGCCTATTACAACACGGATGTAATACTCATTTTCTCTGCTTCAACAACGATTAGCCATTCCGTTCCAAAAGTAAAGATTAGCTAATCGTTTCTGTTTTACCCTCCCCAGCCAAAATCTGCTGCTCCACCCCACCCTCTCCCTCCCAACATCAACAGCAGTTTTCTTCGAACCAAATCTCCACGTCTCAGATCGCCTGTGAGTAATCCCAACAACAATTGCCAGAGAAAATTGCCCTTTCTTCAAAAACCCAGCCCTAAATCCTTCTCCTCTTTCAATACTTCATTCGAACAGGTTGTGGCAACAGCAACCGAATGTAGACCATATCACAGGGAATAAAATCCGGAATAGTTTTATGTTTTCGAGGGGGAAGCTTCCTGGTCCTCTTAGGCAACTTCAAATGGATTTGAGAAAATTGATGCTTCCTTATACTGCTCTCAAACTCAAGGTAATTCATTTCCCTCTTTTTTGTTTAAAAAAATGAAATTTTGTTGTTTTATAAGTTGTCCCTTTAACTAGATTTATTGTTTGTCGTTGTTTAACGGTTGCAGGAGAAGAAAAGGAACAATTTGAAAGACTTTTTGAATGTTGCAGGGCCAATGGGTGTAACCCATTTCCTCGTTTTATCTAAAATCAAAACTTCGCCTGTCCTTAGGGTTGCAAAGACCCCTCAAGGCCCTACTCTCAATTGCGCCCTCGTTGCCCGCAGGATATTTTCAAGAATCCTCCTTTGGTAATTTCTTCTACTCACACTGTCTCAGCAGTGGAACTTTTAAGGTTATTGTAATTCTTAGCTGCTTGTATAACTTAGAAATGGATGTCTTTTTATGAGCCAAATATTGTGGTGTTTTTTTGTATTAAAACATAACTAAAGAGAGATTGAAACCTTGTTCTTTCTTTGAGTTTATGCCTTAACTTGTATGGAACCTTCATGGTAGTAATTCTAAATATATCTTTGGGCAGATTGTTCTGTTTGGTTTTGCAGCAGCAGATGAACAATTAAGGCTCACGACTATGGTGTTCAAGAACATCTTTCCGGATATTGATATCAACACTGTGAGTTCACTTAGACAGTTAAATTATAGTATTCAAAGTGATCTTATTTCTTTTCTTCTTCCCTCTTTAACATTGTTTGGACATGAAATGTTACAGGTTAAACTCTCTTCTTGCCAGAGGATTGTGTTGATTAACTACAATAAAAACGTTTCCTCCCTTCATGTATATTCAACTGTTTGGCTTGTTTTCATTTTTAAATTACTTAATGCTAGTATATAGAAAATGGATTTGTTATTTTTATTTGGCCTTGACTTTTCCGTTGTATATATTTTGCAGCCTTTTCAAGCAAGGAGTCAGTTGTTCACAAAGGTAATTTTCTGAATTTATCATTTCTTTGTTTAGGATCCTTTTTTGGGTAAATTTGCCTTAACTATATAATTCTGTACATTATGGTAAGAGCTGTATGCCTAGATCAACAAATATTTGCTATTCCATTCAAGTTTATGCATACTGAATTGGAGCTATCTTTTTTCTCTCTTATAGTTTCAGCATATGCTGTCTGTCAACAACACATGATGCACTTTTTCCTGTCTTGATGTTTATAGTTTAGTGTTAATATCTAAAATATGGACTTCAGAAAGATCGTAGTGTTGGGGAGGCAGGGACATCAGCATTATTGGATGATTCATGGTTTTCTTCTGATAGCTTTCTGCACTGCTTCTGCAAGGTAGTTTCATGATTTTTAGATATGTAGTTGTGCTGACTAATTGTTAGCATGATTATTTTTCCTTGAAATAGTTGAAACCTGCATCTTTTTGTCAAGTTCTGGCATTTAGTTAGAAATAGTTTAGGATGGGAGTTCCAGCAGAAAAGTGCAGTTGATGGAATCTACTTTGAAGAGAATGATGAGGTCTTTCTCTGATTTTTTCATCTCCATGAACTTCAATCTCTCTCTCTCTATATATATGTATATAAACAACATCATCCCTCACCATTCCTGCTTTTAACTTGTGCAGTATGCTCTTGTGGTTGAGATGTTGGATGAGCCGAGCGGTAGCGAACCCACATCTTAGATAGTTACATCATGTCTTATTATTTTTTGTTAATACATTAACGGCTGTGAGGGTAGTTTTCAACTTTGGAAATAGCAAGTCTGTGGTATATCAGCCTATAGGATCAGAGGTAAACAACACTTGAAATTAATTCCATGTATAAATCAATTATCTAAACTACAATGAACTTCCAATCTTGTCTCAAAATTGTGTGATCATGGACTGGGACATATGCTTAATTTAAGCCCTGAAATGCAGTGTTCGATAGATACAGCTATTTTTTACTTGATGGTCTTTTGTTCCATTCTGTTTATCCTGCTTTGGTTAGAGAACTAGACAAGGGGTGATGCATTTATGATGAACTCCTTTCTCAAAATAAAAAATTGTCTAAAATTCAATACAATATTCAGAAGATTTGAATTTATGTTTATTAAAAATTAATCAATAATTGAGTTGAAGTAAACCGGTGAAATGCTTACAAATAAATATTCTTTTAAGTTTGGATTCAATCTTTAAAATTGCATATAAAAATACCAAAAGATGAGAACACCGTTATATAAATATTTAATTATTTTATTAAAATAATTAACTTAGAAACAAATATTATATTTTTGTTCATGTAAATAATTCTTAAATTTGAATCTAGATAATTATTTTAAATTTTATTAAATCATATATTTTAATTAAAATATATTTAATATTAATTATTTCAAATTATATTTTATAGTATCATATATTATGATTTTAGTAAATTCATATAAGAATATTGATTATTAGAATTTTATTAAATTATATATTTTAATTAAAATATATTTAATAATTATTATTTTAATTTATATTTTACAGTATCATATATTATGATTTGAGTAAATTCATATAAGAATATTAATTATTAAGAATTTTATTAAATTATATATTTTAATTAAAATATATTTAATAATAATTATGTTTAAATATGAGTAAATTATTTATTATTGATATTAATAATCTTATTAAAATTTAAATAAAATAATTTACCAAAACAAATTTCTGCTAATTATTAAGAATTTTATTAAATTATATATTTTAATTAAAATATATTAAATAATAATTATGTTTAAATATGATTAAATTATTTATTTTTTATAATAAATAATCTTATTAAAATTTAAATAACAATAACAATAATCATTTACCAAAACAAATTTATGCTAAGGGTATTCTGGTCATTTTAGTTTTCTCCATTATGCTATTACACCTCTATTACATTCAACCAAACACAGTTTTACTATTACGCCTTTATTCCATTACATTCAACCAAACAGTTGATTTGCTATTACACATCTATTCCATTACACCTCTAATCCAATACACCTCTAATCCAATACAGCGAACCAAACGTGCCCTCAGTTTCTTCAATCGTAATCAGTTTTGTTCCATAGATATACTTAAAATTTGCTATATGTTCAGAATTTTCAGATGTAAAACCTAAAATCTTTAATATTTCCTTGTTAAGAGTATAGTGTTAAAACATAGGAACCCATTTCTAGCTTCATATAGCTAGCAGTTAGCATTTACCAAAATAAGATGAGGTTTTTAATTCAAAATTTTCATTACTCCGTAAGTATACAACAAAAAGCTCATCCAGGAGGAGTTTCAAATGGGTAATGACATCAATATTGACTTCACGGAAGTTGCTTACTTTGCCAGAATCTAAGAACATAATTACCATTAATGGTTCTCTTTTTTAGTTGTTGTCAGATTGTTGCTTGGCTTAAGCGCACCAAACATCCCGGTAACCGCAAGTACTCATGCTACTTGAAGAAACAAACATAGTAAAGAGAAGTAAAAAGAAAAGTGCATATCTGATATCTCTAATCACCTCAACGTATCTCCCACCATCGGGGAACACAAAGCCTCTACTAATCTCCATCTTTCGTAACTTTTTCTTTGATTTTATGATTCCAATTTCGAAATTTAATATATGCTCATCATACCTATAAACTGACTGGATTAAGCACATTATTTAAAAAAAAAAACTGGGGTTCAGAATTATATGAACATCTCTACAGCTACCAACCAATATGATAATCGCCTGAACGAATAGGTTTACCTGGTTTGGGGATTTAGGTGGCCAATGGACTTCTCCTGTTCAGTAAGTGCGTGACGAAAATGGCATCGATGGCCATAGGAACAGACATAACCAGTAAGGACCATCCTGCAGACCTCAGTCTTGTATCGAGGGTGGCGTATTACAGGGCGGAGCTCTTCGACACTGTGAGCAAACTGGCAGTGGTCACCATATGGACAGGCACCAGTCTCTTGCCATTTGTTGCAGAGCTCAGTCTTTAACATGCCTTGGTTGTATACTTCCAGTTCAAGTAGCTCTTCCTCCTCCTTCCCTCCTTGCACGTACACCTTCTGCTTTACATTCGTCTAAAGACATTACTCACCCTATCTATTATAAGATTTAATTAAGAACAAGAAACAAATGAATAATCTATACTAATATTGTCATTTCACATTCTTTGGGTGGCAACAAGGTAGCTCACCATACAAACAAAACCTTAGACGTCTAAGCAAACCTCTGGTTGTTAACAATCTTACTAACGCCATCGTTTAACTTTCGAAAGTCTTAACTCTATACTAACAAATTTTCATGTTATACAGATAAAATACAAGGATGATTTCAGAGTCCCTTGAACTAGCTCCTCACTTCTCCCCCAAAAGGCTAAAAAGCCACTGACAAGAATAAATTTGAACTAAATATATATCATCATCTCAGTCGCGTCTAAAATAGTTAAGTTTATTGTATTGCTTCATTGCCAAGTCAGAGAAGGTATTCATTAAATAAAATCGTACTAAAAAATGTAATTAATGCTTAATGGTGCTCATTCCGTTGTTTGGCTGCGAGAATATTGTACTGATGCCAGCTTTGCCTGACATATAGCTTTAGAAATAAGCAAATAAATATAACTCTAGAAATGAAAATAAACTGGCGATATGTACATAATGTAGAACAATAGACTGGCAATTACGAATTTGCTATCCGAACAGAATAAGGGAAAGAATTAGAAGAAAGTCAAAATTATACTCACAGCTCTACCGATCTGTTGAGAAGCATTTGAAGTCCGAGCTAGTCCCCGAGTTTTACCACGATGACTCGCTGCTCCAGCTTTACTCATCATCTTCTGATATCCATTAGATCTAATCGATATGCTCTTAGGCAACTTAACCCTCTCGACATCCACTTCACCTTCCATGTCAGAAACTTCTCCCTCTCCTACGCCGCCTCCGCCGCCGAAACAAAGTTCTTCCAACGCGTTCACCAAATCAAACGGCGTTGTGTTGTAATCAGAGGATGCAAAGTGATCCTGAACAGAGGCTTGGAACAGTGCGTTGAGTTGTTTGTTGAGGTCGCTATTGACTGATCGTAGAGAAGTATTCTCTTGGCGGAGTGATTCGGCTTCTTTTGCAGCTTCGCGAAAGCGCGAGAGGCAGAGGCTGTGACGGTTGATCATATCTTGATGCTGTTGCATGAGAAGGCGGGGATGATGGAGAGCTAAGAGAGATGCGGATGAGTTGGCGGTGGAGGAAGAGTAAACTCCGCCATTCTGGTAATGGTTCAGTTTTCCGGCTGCGAGGTCACCGTAGGCGGTTGAAACATTGTCGTTTTGCATACCGAAGCTTGAAAAAAGAATTCAGAGAAAGCAGAAAAAAGTAAAAAAATACAGTAATATCGAATTGGAGGGAAAAAAGTGGCCTGGCAGTGAATTGTAGAGAGGAATTCTGGAATCAAAACTGTTAAATAAGCACATCATAGAATTACCCTTTGTTCACTTTAGAATTTTCACTCTTTACCTACTTTTGCCCTTGGATTTCAATCATCTTAAATCATTGTTAGGGCATTTAAGTCATTTAATCTAAATTGTAAATTTCATTTTCTAGTTCACAAATAACAGTTGCAATACTTGCTTGCATGCACCAACAGTGGTACCAGCAGAGAAAACAGAAAAGTGCGCTTGCATTGCATTTTGGCAATGCAGGATTCACACCATTAGCAAATGACGTAAATGTCCTCTTGATTAAATTACATTAGCAAGGATACCCTTCTACGCTTTCCTTCATCCTCAAGTTTTGACAACAGACAATGGGAGGGGGGAGGATGATGATCAAGCTCAATCATGTTTGTGTAAATGCAACGGTCACGATTATTTCATGAGGGTTGTCTAATTGACTTTCTGTAATTAGAAACAACTTAAGGCACAGGAAATGCGAGGCCCGGATGCGGTTAGAGAGAGCTTTTGATGATATGAGTTGCTTGTAATTGAAGTTAATTTGATTGGGGGGGGGGGGTAATCGTGTATGCGGAGGTTTACAGAATTTTCAAGTCATGAAGCGAGTTTAAGACATATAAACCATTAGTAATGTTATTTGAATTAAACCAAATTGATAGATCGAATCGATTGAATTGAGAATCAATTAATATACTAATTTAAAAGGTGTTTTTGGACCAATTAAATTGGAAGTCAATTGAATTGACAGTCAAACTAATCAAATCGACAAATCAACAACTTGATTGGTTTGACTAATTATCTTTTTTAAAAAGTATTGCCATTTAGGAAGGAGGAAGTCATCATTTTCTTCAAGAGATTGCTTTTTTATCACAACTATAACTACCTCCTAGTGTCACAGGGCTAGAAATTTAGCCTCGCAAACTGTGCGACCTTAGACGATTTCTTTACTCCAAATTTGCCTAAGTCAACTTAACTTTCGTAAAAGATCTCTAAGACATTAAAATATAGTAGAAACAAACTCGAACCAAAAGAGCAACGTAGAACAGAAAACCAAAGGGAAAATAGTGCACACCAAGTGTTTGAGTAAATGCTCTCAAATATATTCACAACCATGAATAAAATGATTACAAATGAAAGGAATGACCTCTATTTAGTTGAACTCCCTCAAAACCAACAGTACAGATCGAGTTATCCCTTTTGGATTTACACTATTTATTCTGGTAATTCTAATTTTACTGGACTGTTTCATTAGATCACCAAAGCTTCAAGTAGATGGGTTTCTCTATGGGTTACACGAGTTGAGTCAGTTCAATTGAATTAAATGAGTCACATTTCATCAATTGGCCTCTATGAGACACTCCTTACGCAATTGTCACGGGCTTTGATCGGGTTCGTGACACTAGCAATATCATATCTAGTTTGATGATTTTCTATATAGGATTATATGTTAAAAGAAAGGAAAAAATTAATTAAGCCCCTATATTAAATTTACATTCAATTAAGCCTTTATCGTTAATAAAAAAAATCAATGAAATCTATCTGTTAACGATTTTTCGTCATTGATAATTTTAACCGTTAAAATAAATTGATGAACCAATCAAATTTAATATTTTTAATTTTTAATAATTTTTATAATTTCATCCACTCCTCCTACCAGTACCGTAGAGTGCAACCATCACCAGTTACAATATTTCTTTTATTAAAGCATTTTTATTTGGTGTGCGCCTAAGTTGAAGAAACGACCAACTAAATGTTTTTAACAAGTTTTAATACAACTGAGAAGAAATTGGTATTCAATTTAGGGATTAATTGATTAAAGACTAAAATAATAAATATAAACTAGGGAAATACGTAACAGGTTTGATAAAAATATAGAAATTAATTTTTTATTCTTTGTTTGATTGAGTAAAAAGAAAATTGGAAAGATGAAAAATTGAAAAGATAGGAAAAAAAATTATATTTTTTCTCTTTTCATATGTGTGCTTGATAGGAAGGATTAAAAAATGAAAAGAGAAGAAATTTTCTTTCCATCCATTGCTGGTTAATTAGAAAAATGAAGGGTGTGTTTAGTTGAGTAGAAAAGTGAAAGGATGAGAGGAGAGAGTGAAAAAATAGAGAGAATAAATTCCGGGGTGCTTGGTTGAGAAAAAAAAATAAGAAGAAAAAAACCAAAAAAAAAATATTCATTTTCCATCTTAATGCATGAAATCAATGCTTCTAAATTGGAATGATATCTATGTTAGTTCAAAATGATACATTTTTCAAATGTTTTCCAACCTTCCAACTCTCTTTCCACTCTATAGAAAGAAAATTTATGTTTTTTTATCCATCTAGTTTTCTATCCCTTCAATTTTTCATCCTTCCAATTTTATTTTCACTCTACCAAGCAAAGCCAAAAGGAAATTTTTTTTTGAAAAATGCATCATTTTGTACTAACATGCACACCTCTCATTTTCTCTCTTCTCATCATTCCAATTTCGAAGGATTTTTATGCATTAAAATAGAAAATAATCATTCTTCCTATTTTCTTTCCTCTAACTTTTCTTCCTTGTTAAGCACACTTAAAATTTATTTTCTTTCCACTTTTCCACTCCCTCCTCCCATCCATCCACTTTTTAACCCAACCAATCACACCATTAAGGGCAAAAACATATAAAAAAAATTTAATGGAAAGACCATTTGTTTTTTCTTTCTCTACTGCAACATCATGCTAGTGTGTATAATTGTATATGTATATTGTATAAGTTTATCCATTTTACATTAGAGTGACTAGGGGCGGAGAAAAAGGGCTGGTAGGGGTCTCGGTAGCCCCTAAAATAAAAAAATTCCTTTTATACCCATTATAATTTACAAATGTTAAATTAGTAATGGTAAAATTGTATTTTGACCCCTTAACTGTGCCCCAAAGGGCATGCATCGGGGTTTAGAATACGCAATTATATATGGAAATATGTGTGGTGTCTGCATGCAACACTCGGTTATCTTTATTGACCCAAAATTTAAAGAAAATTAGGATTAAATTGAATGGGTTGGCGAAGTGTCAGACTCCTACGGGAAATTTAGAAATTTTAGTGGCTAAATTGTGATTAGTTGGATCTCAATTCTGATTTGGTTAGAATGGAACCGGCTGGTTCCATAGCAGAAGGCCAAATAATTAGTAGTGATTGGCTAAAATGGTCTAGGAGACCGTGCAACCTTGCTATATATATAAGTGGGTAAAGAGGAGAGAATTCTAAAAAATTTAGCTGGTAATCTCCTCGTCTGCAATGTCTTCTTTGGTTGCTCTAAAGAAGAAGAGGAGGTTCAAGAAAATTTTGCATGTGGTGGTAAAGGTGAGGTTCAAAGTTTAGGAAGCCGAGAATTCGATAAATTGGTAAGCCCTAAGCCTCTCTGTACTCGTGGATTAGAGGAAAGAGAAGTAAGAATTCTCAAAACTTTTTGTATAATTATGGATTTTGGGTTTTAAGGTTTGAATATCTTTGAGTTAACTGATAAATGGTTGTCATGCTTAGCTGCCAGGGTAAGGAGGCTTTCGCGTTTAGACAAGTTAAGCTACCAAGGATAAATGAAGCTAGGTGAGTTTCTGCACTCTGTCTTAGGTGGTTGATGAGATTTCATTGTTAAATGATTTGTGTTGTGACTATTTTGGGTTGTTTTGTGTAAAAATGGTGACGAAGCATGTTGTGAATGCATAATCTTATACAAGTATGTGAGTGATTGTAAGTATGATCATTGAATGTTAAAAGGGTATTACTTGGTATTGAAATGTGCCGTACTTTGTGAGATATATAACGTACCTTGATTGTATGAAATATATAACTATATTATACGCAGAGTACGAAGGTAATTTACCTTGACAGGGTAAAGGAAGTTAGGAAACACTGGCAGAATTGGAGGAATGGGCAGATTGTTAAGCAGATACAAGAGAGTATGGCTACGCCATGGAATGTCATCAACTGGCTCGCTAGAGTGACACCGTGACGACGGTCTATCGACTCTATAGAGCGACACCGTGACAGTGATTATCAACTGGCTCGCTAGAGTGACATTGTGACGAGGGTCCCTCGACTCTATGGAGCGATACCGTGATGGCAATAAGGTCCTTCAGATTGACATCGTGGAAACGATTATTAAGTCCTTCGGGGCAACACATCAAAAGAGGTTATATTGTGTAAGACCATAACTCAACTATGGCAACAAAGGGAGCCCGTCAGGACATTAAATATGGGTTCCTATTGTGTAAGACCATAGCTCGACTGTGGCAACAAAGAGAGTCCACTGGGACATTAAACATGGGATCATACTGTGTAAGACCTTTGTAATAGCCCGATTTTAGGCCTAGTCGGAACAGTGGTTTCGGGACCATAAATCTGACGAGAAAAAAAATGTAATGGCCTGAATTTTCAGAGGTGTCGGAACGGTGATTCGAGATCACTAAATTTGACAAATGGGTAGAAAATATTATTAATTTAGTAAGTATAAGTTAAATGTGAAGTTAGGAAACTTTTTGAAATAGTGAATAGTGCACTAGAAATAAATATTAAAATAATTAGAATCGAAATGAGGTATCAAGACCTCGGGGATTTTAAACTAAGCCATAAATATTTTTATAAATATTTATGGAGTGTTAAAAAGTTAGTATTAAAGTTTCAGTAAGAAATTTTAAAGTTCCGATAATTAATTGAACAAAAAGGACTAAATTGTAACAAATGCAAAATTTTGGGAAATGATTAAATAGCTTAAATGATAAAAGAAGAGGGCTTAAAAGGCAAATAGACCCAAGGACTATTTGGGCTGGACGGCAGAGGCATGAAATCAGCAAGAAAGTAAGGAGAATTAAGGGCAAAATTGGAAAATTGCAAAATTTGCTTAATAAAGTTAGGACCCAAGTGGAATTATCTAGATTTCTCTTCATTTTTCTGAATTCTCATCAGCAAAAACACCATGGAAGGGCTTTTTCAAGCTGGTTCTTCATATTTTTACTACAAGTAAGTTCAATTCTTGACTATTTCTTGAAATTTTGTATTTTTATGACTTTTACAACTAGGCCCACTTGTTAAATTCATTAGTTTTTGATTTTATGAAAGAATTTGAAAGTTGATATGAATATGTGCTGGAATTATATGATGATTTATCATGAAATTAGAGCTTTAAATTGTTCATATACTGATTTTATTGAAAGAATTGAATAGAAAGTGAATGTTTGGGACCTAATAGTAAAAGAGTTTGAAGATAGAGTTATATGTGGAAATTCTGGATTTCAATAGTTGAGTAACAACTTATAATGTCTAGGTAAAGTATTAATTGATAAAATTAGATTAATTGAGGGGTTAATTGAGAAAGGACCGAATTGTATAAACTGTGAAATTTGGGGCAAAATAGAAATCAACATTTTGCACTAAAGCAGTTTTGGACAGCAGCAGTAGTGTAACTTTGAAAAATCACCAAAAATTGTAGAGATTAAATTAGAGGATGAATAAAATATGAAACTAAAGCTTATTGAGTCTAGTTTCTTATAAAAGAAATGGTGTGAGCAATGGAATTGTAAATCATGAGATATAATAGATTTTGTGAGATAAGGTCAGAATGAATTCGGGTTCCCTGTTCTGACTTTGGAAAATCATTAAAAATCGTACAAAAATTATTATGAGTTATAATTTATATGGTTAGAATTCTTAATGAGTCTATTTTTATAAGAAACAAATGAAAACATCATCCAAATTCTTTACAATGAGATAATTAATTTTTAGTGAAGAGTGGTCGGAACTGTCAGACAGCGAAACAGGGGAAACTTTAAAGAATAAACTGTACTATTTTGCTGAACCAAAAATTCTGAAAATTTTATGATATTAAGATATGTGAGTCTAGTTTCAGGAAAAATTAACGGATCTTAATCCGGAGCTCTGTAGCTCCGGATAAAAATAATTTAGTGACTCTGACTCGGATAAACAGTTTTGAATATACATGTTAGTGAATACTAAAATTATGGTTAATGTTGTTTAAATGTGTTATACACATTAAGGATGTGGAATGGAGAGGAGGAGGAGGAAAATTAGGAAATATATGAATGATTCGTGTATAAATGGTCATATGTTTGATTATAACTTATAAACGATGAAATATGAATGATGCTTATATTTGTGCATTATTGGTCATGTTTAAGCTCATGTGTGAAAATAAGGTTTCACAGTATGTGTGTATGGTATATTCAGTATATGATTTGGCATGAAATAATATCATGAATGGTTTATGAATTAACACATGTTGGTAAGCCTGATATATGAATAAATGATCAAATTGAGCGGAACGCCGGATTTGAGTACTTCTGATCAAGTGACAAAGTGATAAGTGATAGCTTCGGCTATACTTATCTGATCAAGTGACAAAGTGATAAGTGATAGCTTCAGCTACACTTATCTGATCAAGTGACAAGTGGAAAGTGATAAGTGATAGCTTCGGTTACACTTATCTGATCAAGTGACAAGTGAAAAGTGAAAAGTGATAGCTTCGGATATACTTATCTGATCAAGAGACAAAGTGATAAGTGATAGCTTTAGCTACATTTATCTGATCAAGAGACAAAGTGATAAGTGGCTACACTTATCTGATCAAGAAACAAAGTGATAAGTGGCTACACTTATCTGATCAGGGACAAGTGATAAGTGATCATATGTAAGACCATAGTTATACTATGGCAAAGTGAAAGTGAAGTACTCAATTTTCCGTAACCGTTCCCTAATTTGATTAAGGATGGTAAGTGACAAATGGGTCCAAAAGAATTAAAGCAATTGGATAAGTGGTAGTGTATTTATACCAGTATGATGTTGTTATTTAAGCTAAAGTGATATCTTCATTGCAAAATTGAGAATTTCATAAATGTGTTAGTGAATGGTATAATCGATAAACGTTGAGTTAAATGGTAAATACGTATTAGTGTTAAACTTAGTGACATTGAATTGTACGTGAATTAAATGGAAATTGCTAGTGATATGATCTAAATTGTAAGCATGAGAAATTGCGAATTGAATGAAATGGAAATGAAGCATTGAATTGCATGAGTATGTGACGGGTCTCGTAGGCCCTAATTATTATGATTATAATATTTCGAGGATATATTGTGAAAAGTTATAGAAGCATGTTAATTATTTTGAAAGTTTTTATTTAGATGAAATTTTATAATGCGGTTAAATACGCTTACAAGTGTATGTGTTTTGGTGATACCTCGTACCCTATTCCGGTGTTGGATACGGGTAAGGGGTGTTACAACCTTACTGGGGCTATGGCGTTAGGTAAAGTCCACAAAAACACTAAGCTAGGAAGCTGGCGAGACAAGGTAGGGGAGATAGTTGTATGACTCACACGAAGAGTAGCATGATCGGACGAATATAACACGTCTGAGAAAACAGATAAACGGTTAGTCTATGGACCCACCAAATTACGAAAATGATAAAAGTGGGTAGAAATGTTTGTGAATGCAGTTAAGCTTGTTGATGAGGGATTCCACCAAACTGTTACGAAAAGGAAACTGGAATATATAACTCTTAACCATGAAAAAGGAAATAGGAGGGATCACTATGTTGAGGAATGAAGTATCCTCGGGTAAAAAGACAGCCAGAGATGAGTAAGTCCACTGAGGTTTGCTCGAAGATAATGACTGCTCGAACAATCTGATTGGTAGAATCTATCGAGAATCTACAGATAGGAAGAATGTTTGACTAAGACTAGGTAATGTCAGATAGACCACATGGGGCTAACAAAAGAAGAATTCTGCCAAAGGCTACCTTGGGCAGACAGTCCGTCGGAAAGTGGCGGAAGGTAAAGATTACTAGGAACTATCTATTAAACCTAATTTTTTAGAAGATTGAGAACATGGTGAACTAGTAGCATAGGATTAGATTGTAAAGTATAGATCTACCAGGATGATGGAGCGTCCATTCAATTAGCTTATCAACATTTTAGTATTACGAGTTTGGACTAGAGGAAATGTTGAGGTGGAAAATCCTAAGTTTATTCTAGTATTGGATAAACGGACCAAAGTAAGGATCCAAATTTTAAAAAGAACATAAGTGGAAGACAACTAATGGTAAACAAAGAACCTTACGTCCTAGTGTATGGATAATTGTGGGAGTTAAGCTTGTTAAGGTTTAAAAGAAACGAGGATGAGGTGGAATCAGACTAGTACCATAGAGAACCATTATCATAAAGAACGTGCTTACGTTTAAGATAGAGATTAAGTCTGCCAACGGTGAGCTGTGGACAATAGGGCAAGGCATCGACCACGCTAGTAAAATTTGTGGAAGGAAAAGGATAAATAGGGAGTTTGAAATCTCTACTTTAAAATTTTTTTCTTGAAGACTTCAAAATAATACTATTACACTATTTCATGAAATATCACTAAATTCATCTGAACTTATGATTGTACTACCTTGGATGCAGGATCAAAATTATCCTAGATGCTGCGGGGGAGGACTAAACCAGACATTGCCATTTTTGTGCATAGGGTGTGGCAGTCGTATCATGCATATAAAGGAGCACCCTTAGAGGCTACGCCTCGGGGGATTAAATTGGACGTGTCAGTGATATAAACTTAAGTCAAAATTGTAAATACTGCCAAATTGGCTAATATAGTGAATTTGTAAAAAATTTAAATTTCGAATGTTGTGAATTATAGCTGAAGCTAAATCTTGTAATTTGTAAAGTCAAATTTTTTAAACAAGTCAAACTAGAAGTCTTGTTAACTTACTCGCATTGATCGTGACATTTGGCACCTGGACCCGTTGATCGAATCAGGTAAAGGGTGTTACAAATTTAGGGTCCGTTTGTTCACATGTAAAAGGTTTTACAGAAAATATTTTCTGCATTTTCCTATGTTTATTTTACAAAAAATAACTTGGTCAACAGAAAATGATTTACAAGTCAACATAAAATAAGTCATTTTCCTATAAAATGACTTACTTTTTTGAAAAACGTAAATCATTTTCCAGAAAAGATCTCCTAGGTAATTTTATTTTTATATAAAAATTAACTAAAATCAAGCTTAATATTATTATATTGATAATAATTTTTATTTTTATTTTTAAAAATATTTAAAGTTATTGAAATATTAATATAAAATATTATATTTTTCAATATTATTAAACATACATATTTATTATTTTAATAAATTATTTAATATTTCAATTTTATTTTAATAATAAATTTTAAAATATTAATTTTAAATAAGATTATTCACATATTATTGAAAATATTCAATATTAATATATTAATAATAAATATTTATTATAATTATAAATATATTAATAATAAATGTTTTGTAGTATAAAGATTAAAATATGTCATAAGTCTATATACTCTTCCCAAATTAGTAATTTAGTCTCTATACTTTTATTTTCAAGAATTTAGTCTCTTTACTTTTCAGATTTACAAATCATGTCCAATTGTTGACATTGTTAATCTTCTCTTCTTCTTTTTTTTTGTCAATTTTGTTGATGTCATATTTTTAAATAAAAAAATACTCATTCGGTAGTCATGTAATTAAAAAACGACATTCTAATAAACCTGAATTTAACAAAGTATTTTTAATATATGTAAAAACAATGTAAAATATAAATTTATAGATATAAAATAAACTTAATTAAATAATGAAAAGATAAGAAAATCTCAAATGTATGTTTGTTTAATTTAAAACAGCTTTTATGAAATATTTTAAAAAAAGAGGTCAAATAACATAAAATATTTTATACAGATTCATCCAAATACTAAAAAATATTAACTTTTCTAGAAAAATAAATCATTTCCAGAAATCATTTTTCGAAAGCCTTTTTCAGTGAAACAAGCAGACCCTTAATAGTATCAGAGCTTCGGTTTAGCCGATCCTCTAGACATGAGAAATTAAAAAATAACCCCTATAGTCATGTTACGATAGGTTTGGCTTAGTCCCTTAAGTTATTATATAAGATTAATGTGTGTTGTAGAAGTGGATGCGGTTGTGCGAATTATTGAAGTCGGCATTGAGCGTACTATAGCCAATATCTCCACAATTGATATAATTACACTTTCTAGTTGATATAATTACATATTTAGTCCTTACTATTTATGCATTTTATGAATTTAATTTTAATTATAATTAATTCAACAAATTTTACCCTCTATATTTACAAATTTCATCAATTTGTAACACGAGAAGCCAAAAACTGGATAATTATTCGTCTTTAGGTCTTAGAATTTAGACATATTTGGAGATGATTTAAAAGCAAAGCTTCTTTAGAAGGACTATAACATAAAAAAAGCAAAAGTGTAGCAATTTTCTTTCAAAAACTTTCTCAACAAACATGTATGATCACTACCTTAATTGCATGATTTAATTATTATAATTCATTATTTTAATTATTAATTTAGAAATTAAAATATATTTTTAAAATATTAATCTAATAATTATTATACATAGAACATAAAGTTTTTTAACTCCACATATAAAATTAAGGAATCGATAACATTGTTAATTAATATTTAGAAAAATAGTTTTCTTTTCCACGTTTATTATTTTAAAATAAAAATAACATATTTCATGTAAATACTATTTAAAATAAATAATATTTTATAAATCGAAGAAGGAGGATGAATGATTGTATTTAAGGTAGAGAAAGTGATTGTGACGCAGAGTAGGTGGAGGGCAGCAGAAGTGGCGACTGTAGCAGTAGCACCATTGAAAAAGGATAACAATGGCAATAGGGAGAACACGAATAAAAATAGCTGGTGCAGGGATCAATGATAAGTTGGTTGTCGCAGCGACAGAGAAAGTGACAAGTAGGGAGGAGGAGAACAGTAATTGTAATATTTAAAATTGGGATTAAATTGAGAGCATGTGTAAGTGTTACTATCTAAATGTGTAATTATACTAATTTAAAAGGACATGCAATCATTTATGATAACGTTAGAGACGAAAATGAAATTTTGTATAGTTGGATGATGAAAACAGAAACACACAAATAATTAGACGACTTAGAAGGGGACTCGTTGTGTATCGTCAAGAAGTTGTCGCCGGATTTCTCACCAGTTAGACCCATTGTTGAAGATACTGGATTGTTGTTTCGGCATTTCCTTTTTTGTGAAGCTCGATTCACACCCAGGGATGGCAACAAAGCAACACATATTCTTGCGGCAACAGGCATGAAGGAGGGGAGTTAAAGGTACTGGGTAGAGGAGGTGCCGAGTTTCATGTTACAGCAGATACAAGAGGATAAGCGACAAGGGCTACAAGGGCTGTTTCTGAGTTTCGAGGATGCTTCTAATCGTTTTTTCATCAGTTTTTTCCTGGGTGTTGAAACTCGCTGTGTTTCACATGCCTGGAATGGTAAAGCTTTTGTCTTGTGTGCCAGCTGGTTTACTCCTTTCTATGCTCTTTATGTTTTCTTTGGACAGCTGGTATGAGCAGCTAGCCTAGTTTGTCTTCATTTGTTTTTGTATGGACATTTAGGTTGGGTGCAAGAGACGGGCCTTTGGCTTCACTTTGAAATAGAGGTTTTTTCATATCTAACTCGAGTCCTACAGTTTTTCTTAATGGCCTACCTAGGCTTTCAAATAAGCTCCTCAGGGTCACCATGATTTGATGAAATTGGATTTAAAACTCGTCTGCAATTGAACCTTTTAGATGAGCTCTATCACTTGTTCAGGACTTCAATTTGCAAACAACTTGGACTAGAAAGAAAGAAAGAAAATATACCATTTAACTCATTCAAAACATACATCCATCTGTTGTACATTCGTCTTGTAATTGCTGTAGGAAAATTAATTAATATATTTAATGATATTTACATCATACTAAAATTTTAAATTTTAAAAACTATAAAAATTATGAATAATCAAATTGAAAAACATGTATTAAATATTCAGTTTTTACGTGTAATACATTAACAGCATGTTTGGTTGGGTGTATTGGCCCCACTTAATCCTCTTTAATCCTTTGTTTAGTTCAGGGTATTATTACGGGTCTAATACATTACTGACCTAATCCCCAAAATCCACTGATTTCTAATCCATCCCTTTTGCTCAGTTTAGGTGCTGCTTCAGTTTACCCTCCCAGTTTTACCCTCCCGATCGACTTCCCCTTTCCGTCTTCTGTTCCTTCCTTCTAGCTTGAGGTTTCTACCGATTTGCTCCCTCTGTCTCTCAACCTTTTCTTTTCTTTTTCTTTACAACACAATTTACGCTTGGCCTTCTCAATCTTTTCTTTTCTTTTCTTTTTCTCTCTGTCACTCTTTCGCTTGCTCTCAGTTGGTGGGTTTCCAAGTTGCAACTGAAAGGTAAACCGGTTTCTAACTCTCTTTTGCTCTCAAATTGCTTTAATGTTTGCAGCTCTAAATTTATCGCTGTTTTTTTCCCTATTGATCCATTAGGTTCAAGAAATTGAGCTTTTTTCTGCTTCACATTTTATTTTGAGTGGTTATTTTCCTTCTTTACCATGTCAAATTTTAAGTTTGATTGGTTTACTTTGATGGGTTTGTTTTATTGGATTAAGTTTAATCAGCAATAGATTATCTGTTGAGCCATGCTGCCAATATGTGATGAAAGTGTATGAATCTTAATGAACTGTTGTTGATTCTGCTGAAGCATTTTTTTGTCAAATTCGGTGAAATGAGTTTTCTAATTATGATCAATAATCTTTTTTTGAGGTCCCTTTTCAAGTGTTTCATTAAATATATTCAGCAGTAGTACTGTTTAATTTGTTTTTAATTGTAGATCACTTGATTATCTCATGAAGCATGCTGTTAATTTGCAAAGTAGAAAGTGTATTGATCTCAATGAACCATGCAGCTCTGCCGAAGCTTTTTCTATCAAATTTGGCATAACGGGGTTAAATTGAATTTGCAATGGTCTGTGTTAAATCTGTTTTGAGTGCTACTCATGAGTGCTGCTCTTGTTAAGGCTGCTAAACAAGTCAGAATTTCTGGGAATCAATCAGTACTCTAATTATAGTTAGATCCCATGTGGGGATGACGCTAGTGATTATTGCTCCGGGTATTTCCACAGTTCGATGCATTGGTTGCTACACTTCCACCTTCAGAGGGCGGTGAAAAAGCTCAACTTAGAAGGATTGCTGAACTTCAAGTAATATAGTTTGTTCAATAATGTTGTTTGTTTTAAATTAGTTGTTGGAATTTTCTGTTTTCATTTTCATTTACCCCTGTTGTCTAGGCTGAAAATGATGCTGTAGGCCAAGAACTTCAGAAACAACTGGAGGCTGTTGGTACCTTTCCCCCATCCTTTTTACATTCTTTTTTATGTAGACTTGGCTTAGGTGTGATTTGCTTTTCCAAGTCCTTGAAAAGTTATATTCCCCGAATCCAGATATGCATTGAGTAGTAGTGTTGTAGCAAACATAAACATCTTCCATCTTCTTATAGATAAATAAGAGAGTGAGTTAGGCTGCTCAATTTCAACATATGTTGAGCAGTGGCTAAGTTTGCTTTGATTCTGGCATTTGTGTTGTATGCAAGACATAGGATGTTTGCTTCATCTCTCATTCTTTTAAACTTTCAGTTCATTTTGATCTACTAGTATATGTGTTGTTTGGCCAAATTCAGCTATTAGACTTTGTACTTTGCTTAAGTTGTGGATTTAGTACATGTACTTTTTCGAATTCTGAAATTGTAGTCTTAATAGCAATTAAATCTGTTTGGTTAAATTCTACTATTAGCCCTTTATTATGCTTAAAAGTTGTAGATTTAGTCCATGTTATCTGACAGGAACATTTTTAGTCATTACATTTTTCAAGTTTCAAAATTTCAATCTTAAAGCAAATGACAGTCATTAAATCTATTAAGTGGTTTTCTTTATTTTGAATAATATGTTAAAATAGCAAGCTGACATGGCATTACAAATGCAATAATCTATTTTTTGCTTCAAAATTTTAAAATAGCAAATCAAAGTACAGGGACTAATAGCAGATTTTAACCTATGTTGTTTTTTTACCTAGAGAAATTAAGCTCCCCAGTTTAAAGTTCTAACTATCTGTATGTTATTTCCTTTCCAGTGAAGGAACTGAAACAGGTTCAGGAGTTATTCAGTCAAACAGTAGATAATTGTCTCAACTTGAAGAAACCAGATTGAATTCATTTCCTTGAACAATCCCTCTTTCCATGTTTAATTTTATTGCCTTTATATTGGTTTAATCCTAGGATTCTAAAGGTTTATTTATGTACTTAAAAAGTTAATACAAAATGTTCCATCTGGGCTTTTGATTCTCTGCACTAGAATTCAATCAAATTACTCTTTTATGTTTGTAAAAAAACCATGTTTGTTGTTCCAATAGCAGTGTCATTGTGCATCTAACAATTCAAATCATATTCATTTGCAAAGAATAGAATCTGAATCAGTCACACATACAACAACAATCACAACAATCACAATTGTAGTCTTAACATTTTAGCCGTCGAAAATTACTTTGAATTTTTGTTATAAGAATATTGATTATTAAGAATTTTATTAAATTAGATATTTTAATTAAAATATATTTAATAATAATAATGTTAAATTATATTTTATAGTATCATATATATTATGATTTTAGTAAATTCATATAAGAATATTGATTATTAAGAATTTTATTAAATTATATATTTTAATTAAAATATATTTAATAATAATTATGTTAAAATATGATTAAATTATTTATTATTGATATTAATAATCTTATTAAAATTTAATAACAATAATAATAATCATTTACCTAAACAAATTTCAATACAGCGAACCAAACGTGCTGTAATAATAAAACTACCTATTTAAAAATAACCAGTAACGGTAAAAGTTGGCCTAAAATTCACATGAAACATGACCAACATCCACCTGCCTACCAAATTCTTCAAACAATTAATAGCCACCCATCTCATGATGCTCCAAGAGCTAATGAGGAGGCCAGTAGATGGACTCTAAAACACAATTTAAAAAACCAAACTTAATAATAATTTTTTTTCAAGGTTTTTACCGAAACAAATTTAATAATTAATTCTTCGCATTCTGTAGGAATAGATACTGATCACGAGTTTTAAAATTATTTCATACCCAGAACGAAGATCAAACCCTTGACAACTGGCTCCATATTTAAAGAGTTGTTTTCCACTCTCTTTTTTAACAAATCTGACCGAGTTATATCACCAATTTCAAAACATAGGATTCCACCATTCCAATGTCATAAAATTAAGAAAATGTTATCAATAGTGAAAACAAATAAAATGAGCAAAATTTAGGGGAAATCCTGATCTGGTTGTTGGAGCACCAAATTTGGTTTTGGTAATCTACGATACCCCGGATCTCTCATTTTCCCCCACTAATCATTTAATCAAACTTGACATATTTAACAACATAATAATAGAAAAAGTAATAATCATAATAATGATTTTTATTTGACATAAGACAGAAATTCTTTGTCGCGTATGTTTTTCAGAATCTACATTACTCAAATAAAGTAAAGAGTGGGATGTTGGAGGAGTAGGGGTGGGTGAACTGGATTTAGGTTTAGACCGATGGAATGGTATACATTCCGACAACAAAGATAGGGTTAAAAGTCATGAAAACAGACAGATTGACTGCCCAGCTATGGCAAAACACAGCTACCACACTCTTCATTTCTCTTTGTCTCAAGACTTTTGTTTTTTCTTTTACTCCCTTCATTCGCGCCGGGGAGATGACATGATTGCTCTCATATATTAATCTGCTAACTGCGCTCCTGTCCTATTTCACCACACACTTCTAAATCCTAACCTTCTTATTTTTTATTAAACAAATTTCAGTGACACTGGCATTTTTATTAAACCATGCTTCAAATTTTAAGATTTTTTTTACTTGTATTTTAATGGGTTCTTTTTTTCTTTTAAAGGTAATGTTAAAACCTTCCATTTGGCTTGATTTACTTTCAAATGGATTGGATGTTCTGTGAATGGGAAGAGGAACAAAATGGGTAAAAAAAAAAGCTAGTAAAATCTAAAAAATTATTCAGATGTCAAATCTCATCATTACGTGTGAAAAATAAAAGGGTAAATTGTACCCATGGTCACTTTTGTTTATCTCATGTTACGTTTTAGTCACTTACGTTATCGTGTTGTAACATTTTAGTCACTTAGCCGTTAACGGTGTAACAATAAGCTGACGTGGCACGTTAAATCATCATTTCAAATAAAAATTTTAGGTTAAATCATGCAATCGGTCCCTTTTTTTTTGAGCAATTTAATTTTTTTCTTTCATGTTCTTGAAACTTTACTCATTTTTTCATTATTTTCCATTTTCTTATGTTTCTCCTTCTGTTTTCCTACCTTCTCTATTTCCTTTAACATATCAAGAAGTCGAGTTGGTAGTGATGAAAGAAGCAAGAAGTCGAAAGCCATTATTGCCTATAATCAAAACCCATACCATGCTTCTTTATTCATTGCCAATTCGACTTTCTCATGTGTTAAAAGAAATGGAGAAAGTAAGAAAATAGAGAGGGAAGCAGAAGAGAATGAAAAATAATGGGAAAAAAAAGTTAAAAGAACATAAAAAAAAGTGCTCAAAACAAAAAAAATATAGGGAGCAATTGTATAATTTAACCTAAAATTTTTATTTGAAATGATAATTTAACGTGCCATGTTAGCTTGCCGTTACACCGTTAACGGCAATTAACGACTCAGTGACTAAAATGTTACAACATGATAACGTAAGTAACTAAAACGTAAACCTAAGATAAGTAAAAGCGACCATGGCTGAGTTTACCCAAAATAAAATTGGTACTAACTATTCATTATAACAAAATAATTATTGATGGATTTAATATTTAATAAAATAATTAAAAAGTATAGAGGATAATTTTTTTTATTTATGAAAATGCCATAAGCGGCTATCAACCATATAATGACTAGTAACTAAAAGGACGCATTAATTTGAGAATGGTTACTTATTCTAAACTTTCATACTGACAGATGCTTTATCCCACATCAGCAAGCTGCCATTCATTGCCTACTTGAATCACCTCATCATCAGTCAAAGCATCCACATTATAATTATATTCAGCGGGGCCTAATGTGTGAAAAGCATATGCGATGGTCAACTCTGGACTACGCCTTTGGATGTGAATTAGAGCCAAGTGTAAAAGAAAAGCAACCTCCATCACATTCTATTCCTTCTAACCAAACTCTGCATTTAATCCCATCATATGGCTGTTTGCAACTTGCATTTCATCCCTTTGCTCCAAAATCAAGGAAAACTATTCTTTACGAATTACACCCAAAGATCCCCCATTTTCTGTTCTCTATTTTATTTATTATTACTTAATACCAAGGCCACTTCACTCACCATATATATATACGCATGTAATATATAATGGAATAGTATATTCTATGATGACTTGGAGACCCCAACGTGGTGCGCCTTGGGGAATTCATGCATAATATATAAATATTATGTAGCTCAAGATCATATGTCTGGACAAGCTAAAATTGAAAAGAAAACAATTAAGATAATCAACTTTCACTGACCAAGAAAAAAACAAGGGACAAAAAGGTCTGCTACAAGAGCAAGAAAAAAAAAACACCCACCACATACACTGTATTACTATAACAGACGGTCAATTCATGCACAAGCACAAAGCAGTTAAAAAAAACTCACGGTAGCTTTTGTAGCAGACCTACCATCACCTAGCCCTTGCCATAAACAAGGGCATCATCCTACATAAAATAGAGACATTAACATTCCTTTATTGCTATCCACTGCCACAATTTGTTATACACCTAAAAAGTTTCAGTTCAAGTGGAACTCAACTAACCAGGTCCTTGGTTTTAGTTGGTGTTTTGATCAGTTGATAAGACCAACCTGTCCAAAGCATCCAAGACATGCCTCATAGTTGGTCTCCTTTCGGGGCTGCTATGCACACAAGCCATTGTGATCTTGAGAACTGCAATTATCTCTTCCTCTTTATCTGCATCGGGAGCTAGGTAAGGATCTAAAACATCTGAAAGTGGTTTCTTCTCTTCAATGCATAGCTGGATCCAATTAACAAGATCCATTTCTGAGGTACCTACATGAACCACGGGTGACCTTCCCGTGATCATCTCTAGCAAGATTACACCATATGAGTAGACATCCCACTTCTGTGATGGTTTCACCACTTTCAGGGCTTCAGGAGCTTGGTAAAAAGATCCCAAGTTCGAGTAGAGTGGAGCAGCTTCGGAGGAAGCACTCTTTTGTAGTCTCTCTAGCGGTTTATCTGAAAGTATTCGGTTAGATTGTGTGGTTGGAGACCCTCCAGCAATATTGGCAAGCCGTCCAAGTCCAAAATCAGAAATGTGGGCTTCCATGTTCTGGTCAAGTAATATATTACTCGGCTTCAAATCTCCATGAACATATTTTTTGGGGCTAAACTCGTGCAGATAAACCAAGCCTTTGGCCACACACTTGATGATTTTAAGTCTAACAGACCACGATAATGGTGTGAATGATGCCATTCCCGCCTTCCCTGATAGTGATAAGAAAATGGGGACAATCAATACAAAAGATGAACGATCGTAATGGAAAGAACATTATAGTACTTAAAGAAAGCCTGGTGAAACATACCATGCAATGCAGTGGCAAGACTTCCATTAGGCATGTAATCGTAGATGAGAAGCTTCTCATCAACTGACCAATAATATGCTCTTAGAGTAACAATATTAGGATGCCTCAGCTTTCCAATAGCTTCTACCTCAGTCTGAAATTCCTTAAACCTCTGCGAGCCTCCTTCACCCAATCTTCTCACAGCTAAGGAAAGTCCATCTTCAAGCACAACCTTGTACACGATACCGATGCCGCTCTTCCCCAAAACAAAAGCAGAAGCTTTAAGCAGCTCATCCAAATCGAATGCCACCTGTGTATCCAGTGGTACAAGATCATATTGCTCTACGTTTTCTGATAAAGTCTCTGATTCGTCTTTTCTGAAGCAAAAACACTCCTTTCCCTTCCTTCCCTTCTCAAAACCATAGCCATGGTCATCTTTATCCTTACTACATGGGCAGATCCTTGAATAACAAAAGGAGAATAGCAATCCAACAAGGCATATTCCAATTATATCACTCACTATTATAGCAATAACAGCTCCTTTACTGAGTCCTCTCCCTCTCTCGTATTTACCTTCATTGTCATCTGACCTTCCGGGTGGGGAATTACTAGGTAAAAACGGATATGACGAAGGTGAATTTGCACCTGGAGTATCTGGAGAACAGGGGTTCCTCAAAGGAGGGCCACAAAGCCCAGGGTTCCCTAGAAATGCAGTAGGTCCTCTGTTCATTAGAGCACCATTTTGGGGTATTGGCCCACTCAAATTGTTAAATGTAAGATCAATGTAAACCTTCTCAGGAAGATTTCCAAGGCTAGCCGGAATGGGACCGGCGAAAAGATTGTGTGACAGATCAACAGTTCCTTGCAAACTAGACAGATTTCCCAAATCGCTAGGAATTGAACCAATGAACTTATTGAAAGAGAGATCAAGTTTTTCAAGAGAGACCAAGCCAGTCCCAAACCCATCTGGCAGAGAACCAGTGAAATTGTTCCGGCTGAGATCAAGGGTCTTTAGTCTCTTGCATTGAACAATTGATGAGGGTAAGGACCCATTAAAGAAATTATCAGACAAAGCTAACGTTTGAAGATATTTAAGCTTCCCTATGTCTTTAGGCAAAGACCCAGATAAGGAATTCCCATAAAGAACCAAACTCTGTAACCCTTGAGCTTCAAGGAGCTCAACAGGCAAAGTCCCAAAGAATTTGTTGTTCCTCAAATTTACATGGCGAAGATCAGATAAAAAGCCTAAAGAAGAAGGAAGAAACCCATAGAGTTTCTTCTTTGGAATGCTAACAGAAACAACCCTTTGTTCCTTGCATGTAACCCCATTCCATGAACAAGGGTTGTCATCAGAAGAGTTCCAATTACTTAGAGACCCTTCAGGGTCCTCGTAGATGGACTGCTTAAACGATATGAGAGCATACCCTTGATTGTTCAAACAAGTCACATCATCATGAAAGTTCAAGACAACAAGAACCACCAAAACCCAAGAAAGCATATCCACAGAACAAAAGGAGAAATTAAAAATATATGACCGTTGGAAAGAAAATGTTGAAAATGCAAATCTTTGGGTTCAAAGGCCTTACCTTTCTGTCTACCTGGGGAAAAGAGCAAGTAATGAAGGAGAAAGCTTGGAAAGAGATAACAATGGAGACTCAAAAGAAAGGGAGAAGAAGAAGGAGGAGAGAGACAGAGTGTGGTGAGGTAGGACTGGTAAGAAAAAAGAGAAGTGTATATTATATGTTGAAGAATGGTAAAGGTTTCAGCTTTGCTTGCAAGACCTTGGGAAAATAGATGAGAAAAACTTTTACTTAGCTAAAGTTATAAAATAAAACAGGGAGGAAAAAGGTGAAAGCTGGAGAGAATTGATGAATACTACTGATATACATTTTTCTTTTTATTGCAACATATCTCCAATCTATTTTATCATGATATTTTCCAAAGGAACTGTTGTTAACTTGTGATTAAATTTTTGTATTACTTTTTATTTTTCATTATATTTTTAGATTATAGATAAATTTATTTTTCTTTTATTAAATATTGAATTTTTCATTCAACTTTAGTTTTGAATAATTTAAAATAAAATTTAACAAAATTGTAATATTTTTCAATTCTGTTATCTTAATTTCTTTGAGAGCCACCCAACAAAATATATTATTTAATAATTAAACTAATAAATTAATGAAAAATACAAAAAATGAAAAAAATACAATATTTATTTTATAAATAAAGCTGAACCTTTTTCCAAGATTTTTTTCATAAAATAAAATTTCTATGTTAATTTCTGTAATTTTAATATTTTTGTAAATCAATTTATTATTACTTATTAAAATAAAATGTTTGAAACACTTTTTTTTTTAAATTTATCGTAAAATCGTAAAAAAGTTAATGTTGAGTATAAAATTTAATTAAAAAAAATTAAAATCGAGTAATAAAATACAAATAAAATAAAATTTTAGTTATAAAATTCAATCACATAAAATTAAATTTGTTAATAGATTTATATAAGAGAAACCATAGGAAAAATCCAAGTGGAAACAGTGGCATAAAAAGAAAAAGTCAATAGTTGCTTTAAACTTTTGGATTTTTGGTCATCAATCTCATTTATGTATAAATAGTTAATTAATTTGATTTTTTAGGATTAGATATCTTACATTATTATTTATGAATTTTAAGTGATGATTTGATGGTTAGGGGTATTCACTATTTCAAATATGATCTGAATTCGAGTCGCACTAATCATATTTATTATTCAAATTTTATCCTATTATTATAATTCACCCAACATAAAAAAAAATCAAAATGATTGTAAGATTTGATATTAAATGCAAAACACATGAATAAATTCAATTTCAAGTGTGGGAACAGACAGGGTTTTGTAAAATACAAGTGGGGGAAGCAGTCAGTCTTCATCATTACCTCCACATTTCTCATTATCGGTTAAGGGAACATGTTTTATGATTATGCTCACTTTCTGCTTTCATCTTCCACAATACTAACACACCAAAATGCAGTCTAAATACCTCTTGGGGTGGAGTTGAATTTTCAAGTTTAGATTTAATTCCATCTAAAATATTATTTAAATTTGGTCTAAAATAAAAATGTTAAATTCAAACCTTATTCGGTTTGTTTGTATTAATTATTTTAGATTATTTTTATATAAAAATAAATTTAAAAAATATAATACATTATACATACTTAAATGATATTAAGATAGTTACAATTTAGCAAGTAAATGCCTCTATAATAATAACAAAATTAACAATAAAATGAGAGTTATACAATATCTAAATAATAATAATAAAATAGTAACAATATAATAGCGGAACGTCTAAAACAGCAACAATAAAATAGCTGATTCGGATCAGGTCGAGTCAAGTAAAAAATCTTATTAGAGACCTAGCCCATTTAGAAACAAACATTATTGTCCAATACCATTTTTTCAAGTCTATATTTTTACTTAAACCTTCTCACGTTTCGAAAAGACCTCCATACTAGACATATAACCCAACCAGTATAAATATACATAGGTCTTATTGATTTTGTTGATGAATTTTTTTAGAAAAGTTCTATTGACGGTACATTAGATAAGGTACATTGTTACAAAATTACAACAATATTTTTATAATTTTCATATTATTATTTTAATAATTATATTTTATGTTTTATATATATAAATTATATGTGTCAAGTTTAGAATAAATTAAAAGTTATAACTATTTATTTTATACAAAAATAATATTTTAAATTAATATGATATATCATTTAATGGTGAAATTATTAATATAAAAAATATTATAGTATTTCAATTTTATATTAGGATAATATTATAAAAAATAAAATATCTGTTAATTTTGTTATTATTTTTACAGCTTTAGAAAAGCAGATAATTTATAAAAAATATTAAAGGAAAACAGAAAAGCGAAATACAAGTTTGATTGTCAAGCGAGGATTGGACATGCCATCTAATTACCCATTAAGTAAGAAACGGTCGTGATGTATTTGTAAGCAGTGGGGGCCAGTACGTACACCTCTCGAATGTTCTCCACGTGTGCAATAGATTGGTTTCCTCCATGCCTCTCAGCGTCTTTCATTTTCACTTTCAATTTGTCGTGAGATTTTAGGAAAAGGGAGATAAATTGGCATGTGAACTTAGAGTGGTAGCTAGCCTTTTGTCAGTGTGGGGGCTATCAACTCTGAAGGCTGAACCCCACTTCCATGTTTTTTCAATTCATCCTCATACCCCCCCTTTGTCATAGGCTGCGTTGGAAACTACCTTCACAAATTTCATAATTAATCCCATCGTATTATCGATTTTCAATTTAATAAAATAATATATAAACTATTTTTAAAAAAATATTTATATAAAAATTCATAATCAATTGAATTGGTTCAACTATTGTATTTTTCTCGATATTCAATTTATTACCAATTGATAATGGTTCGTGTTATTTCCTATTATATATCATCGATTCGACGATTAATATCAAACTTAATCGATCAGGTCAATTCAATTTTGGCAATATTGGCTAAAAGAGAAAACAAAGGTAAAGTTATGATATTGATCTTTATATATAGAGAGAGAAAAACTATCTCATGCAAAACTTATGGAATTTTTTTAGATTCCATAAATAGGTTTAAAGTATGACATATATCTCATGAGTATATTAAAAAAATAAAAATTATAATATATAAACAAATGTTTTATCCATTAATTAGATTGTATTGTTTTAAAAAAATTACAAAAAAGGAGATTCAAAGAGTTCATGCAAAGCATAGGCAAACAAAACAAAAATAATAAGAATTCTTCAAAAAGGTCTCAAACCTTTGAGATTAGTTAGAAATGGTACTAAGTGACCTTGTCATCAAGAACAAAGCCCAAGTTGAAAGCTACAGCCTTAGTTAGGTGCCAACCACCATTATTTGCCTTCATTGTGTTGGCAGTGACAATGATATTATTCTTAGTGCTAAAAAAGGAATCGGTAATATCAATTCACAATAACAATACCATGTTAAATTACACAGTTGCTAATTGATAGTGTTTGACTAGAAGTACTTGATTGTAGTGATCACTTTGGTTGCCATTGTGATGAACAAATAAAATATAGTAAACAAGCGGCACTAAGGATTGTTTAAACAATTCGACTTCCTTACCTCTATGGAGTCTAGCTCAATGAGTAACTTCACTATCTTTAATCATCAATGCAACAAGTGAATCAAGTCCTATCACTCTCCGAGTATAGCAACCTCACTTTTGTATCTTAAAGACCTAAGTCACTCACTTCTATGTTCTCCCTCCGAGAACTTATGTTCTAAACACAGATAGTTTACTATCAAATGCATCACAAACATGTTCCTTAATGAACAATAAAGTGCTCTCAATACTCAGTACATAAACCTATGCAAGTCTTTCAATATATAAGAGTTCTCGGGACTTGTTAACGTACTAGAGATCAATTACAATCCAATCTCTTAATAATAGTACCTATAAATAGCAAAATACGATATATTCATAGAGACCAATGTAAAGTGGACTATTTGAAGATATACCTTCAATGCTCCCCAATTCGATCTCTACAATCCAAAGGATCCGATATACATGATCTGATTTAATCCAATCTTCAAGATAAGTTTCTTCAAATGAATTGTCTTCAAAATCGGACTTCTATACATCCACAATATCAACACCATTCAAAGCACAAAGATTTTGTTTCAATAAATTGCTAACTCCAAATATGACAAGTAACAGACAAATTGTCATAGTGATAGTAGAAGTAACCATATTCAAGTAGCACTTAGCTAGTCACTCTAAAAACTTACCTCAACATACTACATAAACACAAAGATGAAACCCTTACACCGATGAAAGGACATAAAACCTCAAACTCAATAAACAAAAGTAAAGATAATGTCATTTTCCTTTGACTGAACATCTATTCATATACCATTCATCTAAGGTCAATTGGAACTAGTACTAGGTGACTCTGTCATCAGGAACAAAGTCCAGGTCGAAAGCAAAGCATTAATTAGGTGCCAATCACCGTTATCTACCTTTGGTGCATTGGTAGTGACACTGATATCATTCTTGGAGCAAAAAAGGGATAAATAATATCAATTCACAATATTAATACCAAATTAACATAAAGATGACATTGTAACGACCTAAAAGTTAGTAGTGTCAAAAAAATATGATTTCGAGACCTTATTTTCGTGAACCGAGCTTGTAAATATTTTTATTAAATATTTACAAAATTATTATATTAGTGAATTGAATTTTGAATAGGTAATTTTATCGAATTAGTGATTAATTAATGTTTAGGGACTAAATCATAAAGTTTAATCGTTATAGATTTTTAATTAGAAAATAGCTTGAAGACCTAAATTGCAATTAACCAAAGGTCTAAAATTTTCAAATAGACCATGTTGGAATTCATAATGGTGGACGGTAAGGATTATGTATGTATATAAATAATTAAATTTAAATTTTAATTAATAAGTTAAAGTTAATTAACTGGGTCTTTTACAAAAATATTATAAAAAAATAAAAATTTACCAAAATACTACAAGTTTTTTTTTATTTATCAAAATATATAAACTTTTTTTTATTTACCAAAATATATCAAAAAAAACTAAAATTAAAAAAAAAACCTGACAAAAAAAACCAGACTGAAGTGACATCTCACTGGTCACGCCAATGGTATTGGCGGCACCAAAGGTGCCAAAACCATTGGCGGCACCAATGGTGCCAATGCCATTGGCGGCACCACTCGTATTATAAATACGACTTCTACCAAGCTGAAAAGAGAAAAATCAACAAAAAAAAAAAGAGTTGGTGCGGAGAAGAAAAGAAAAAGAGAGAAAGAGAGCAGAAAAAGGAGGTATTTTTTTAAAAATAATTGATTATATTGTTGTTATTATTTTGTATATGTTGTAATATTTTTTGTTTTAGTTTAGTTATTAAGATTAATAGAACTCAAAATAAAAGTATTAGTTAGTATTATTATTATTATTATTATTGTTGCTGTTGTTGTTGTTGTTGTTGTTGTTGTTGTTGTTAGTATGAAGATGTTATTAATGTATTAAGATGTGACTTAGTAATATTATTGTTAGCAGGAAACTAGTATTATTATTATGGTTACTTATTATTTTTATTTACGAAAATAAACTAGTTAGTAAAAAACTAGTATTATTATTATAGTTAGTTATTATTTTTAGTAAAATTAATAATTTTAGTGTGTATTATTTTGAGTATAAAATTAACAATATTATTCGTAGTATAAAATTAATAATTTTAGTGTGTATTATTTTGTTTATTATTTTGAGTATAAATTTTTTTTAAGTAATTCAGTTACCGTTCGAGATATTTTATGAGATTTTGTTTTTTTTTACAGATTAAATATTGAAGATGGATGCTAAGTTTCTTGTATGCGTTTATTTCGATGGAGTCATATTGACAAAAAGTGTTGGATGTGTATTTGAATGTCGGCAACAAATAGCAATGAGATTTAATAGAAATGTATCGTTCGATGAAATGAAGGCAAGGATTAATGCAAAAATCCATAGACGTTGTGGGAGAAGGATATCAAAAATTTTCTACAAGTTTCCAATTTCGACAAATCCGGTCAAATTCGTCGAAATGGAACTTGTAGACGATGAAGACGTGGAGACAATGGTCGATCTCTACTGTGGGAATGGGACTGAGAAGAATGCACCGATTCACTTATTTGCTGAGTTAGTCGGTATGGAACAAAATGCATCTGATGAAGAAGACGGGGCTGAAGAACCGTGGATGGTGGCTCCAATATCATACGTTGATAGTGAATCAACTATGGGTGGGATCGGTATCGACCTGAATATTACACCCGATGTTGACATGGTTGGGGGTGAAGAAGAAGGTGCCGGCGAAGAAGGTGGTGGCGATCATTGGGATGAAGAGGTCGATAGTGACGCTGATCCCGATGTGGACGATGTACATGATGATATTGACGCTGAAGATGTCAACAACGATGAATGCATTAACGCTTCTTCGGTCGGGGAGCAGATGCGGCGTATTCTGATCCACAATAATCCTGGGCCACACATGTCGCTCATAGACCCCGACGCAGCGTATATATCTGAGTTTCTGGAGTACCCTGAAATAGTTCATTCTCATTGGCTGGCCGTGACATCTTCTGATGATGAGTTATTCATAGGCCAGATATTCAGTTGTAAAGAAGAGTGCGTATATACCATTAAACGGTACAACATGAAGATATCGGTGGATTATAAAGTCTCCGTGTCTACTCCGACAATATATGTTGGGGAGTGTTGGAAGGCAGCGGAAGGCTGCAAATGGCGGGTACGAGCTGCATTCATTAGAAGTTCTTAGATGTGGGAGATACGAAAATTTGTTGGTCCTCATACATGCACATCAACACGTATGACAGAAGATCATGGAAAACTTGATTCGAAAACCATTTGTACTTGTATCATGCCAATGGTGAAGGATATGCCGACCATTAGAGTTTCGGTACTCATTGCGGAAATGCAAGCACGATTCTAGTATCGAGTCTCGTATCGGAAGGCATGGGTAGCTAAACAGATGGCGATAGAGCAACTGTATGGGGATTACAATTCGTCATATAACGAACTTCAAGGTTGGATAGCTGCTATGCGGGAGTACGTACCGGGGACTGTGATTGAGTTGCAGACAATTCCATCTTACGGGCCGGATGAGCAATTACAGCCGGCAAAAAGAATTTTCCATCGGATGTTCTAGACGTTCGAACCATGTGTGCGGGCATTTCCCCACTGCAAGCCACTTGTGCAGGTGGATGGGACCTGGCTGTATGGAAAATATACACAGATACTGTTTCTTGCAGTGGCTCAAGACGGTAACAGAAACGTGCTCCCGATAGCATTTGCTATCGTAGATAAAGAGAACATGGAGTCTTGGGAATTCTTCCTCACAAATCTGCGGAGGTATGTTATTACGAATGATAACATTTGCATCATCTCCGATAGAGGGAAGGGTTTAATTGCAGCTATTAGGCGTTCCGGTGTGCCGTGGAGATCCGTTTACTGCATTCGTCACATTGCGTCAAACTTCCATAAAGATTATAAGAATGCAGACTGGAAGAGACAAGTCGTGGCAATGGGTAAATGATAACCTTATCTTTTCAATATATGCTATAATGTTTGATGTTATTGACTTACTTTAACTTATTTTTCGTTAATATGTATACAGCGTACGAGTTAGAGCCACATATTTTCTGGCAAAGAATGACCCGACTTGAGAGTGATATGGAGGGGCAGACAAACACATCTTTCCGACAATGGTTGCGCACAATGGAGCCGTGGCAGTGGGCTCAAAGTGCTGACGAGGGCTTTCGTTATGGCCACATGACCACAAACTTAGTCGAGGGGATCAACGCAGTCCTGTTAAAAACACGTCATCTTCCAATAGCATCGGTATTTTTTGCTACTTTCTACAGGCTGGCCACTTTGATGCCAAGAATGGGTCGGCAGCAAGTCGACCAGATTCAGGCGGGACATGTGTTTGTCGAACATGTGAGGGATACAATGGTCGTAAACCATCGGTTGGCGAGGTCAATGAACATGGAAATATATTCACGCCGACTGGAAACGTTTCGAGTTACCGAGATCATCGGTCGTCGACCTAGGTCCTACGGAGTTGATCTCCGGAACAGACGGTGCGAGTGCAGGAAATTCGAAACACTTCATTACCCCTGTGCGCATGTCGTGGCGGCGTGTGCTAAAGTCAATGTTGATGCGGAACAATATGTCGATGATGTGTACACGCTGAAGCGCACATTGCGTGTCTAGGAGAATGAGTTCCCCGTCCTGCCGAACCTATCTACGTGGGAGGTGCCGCCGATGACTTTCGAGCTTCTCCCAGACACAGGGCTACGGAGGAATCTAAGGGGTCGTCCGCAGTCAAGCAGAATCCGTAATGAGATAGACATTAGGGAGAAATCTGACGGAAAGTGCTGTGGAATATGTAGGCTAACTGGTCATAGCCGGAATAAATGCCCTAACCGAAACTTTCATGTTGGACAGTCGTCGGGATCGGGGCAAAATTGAGCTAAAGCTATAAAATTTGTATGTATGTTGTTATAAAAGGTAATTTTATTAATAATAATTTTCTTATTCGGCTTATGCTTACGCTTAAAGTGTATCCATATTGTTTCCAAAATAAGTTATAATCTACCATGTCAGCGTTGTGGAATTATTAAGATTATATCGAAAATAGAGGCATTCATAATTCGATTGAGCTTTAACATAATGAAAAAAATTGAATCATTGATATATATACATAAAATTCAGAACATCCGAGATATCTAAAATACAAATAATTCGAGTTATAGAAAAAGTGCATTAAACCCCTACAGTTGATGGTTCGATGGTGTTGTTCGGGGGGTATACTTACGAGGAGGTCGACGCTGACGGCCTGGGCGACGACCAACGTCCTCATCGTCCGCAGGTGGGGGCGTGGAAAACATAGAGGGAATGTCCTGTCGCTCGTTCGCCGTCGACGAACTTGAACCAGCATGTGTCTCATAATGCGACAGATATGTGTCATGTTGGCCGAGCATGCCGTACTGCGGCCAGGGGGATCCAAACAGTTTAAAATCGAACGCATACTTGCCCTCTGCATAGCTCGGATAATATTCGCCGCCAAACTGATCCGGACGATAGCCAAGTGATTCCTCACTTGAACCTGACTGTTCGGGCTCTGCCGGTTGCGAAGGACAATATGCCGTCGGATCAGGATCCATCGAGCTGTTTGCTTCCGATCCCCCAACTTGCTGAACGTACAGGGGGATTATCGTCGATTGCGCTCCAAGTAAATACGGCTTCCCGCGACTATGGTACCACTTTATATACTGTGCGGATGGCTGCAGGTCGGTAGCCATAACCATCTGAGGAATTCGGCGCAATCGATCGTACCACAGTGCGACGTATTTCCGGTGATATATTCCCCAGTCCAATTGAACTCTTCCTCTCTTTGTCAAGCCGTGATCATCCCCCAACTGGTACGGCGGATCCGGGATATGTTGGATGCAGCCAAACTGCCGAAGCACCCGATCGCCATTATACCACTCGACGACGTTGAAATTTATTATTGGTGTGTTTGTGCACCATGTGTGGGAATCAATGAGTGCGGACGGGGGTACAACATTTGTAATTTCCAGCCTCCGGTACAGCATCTATATAAACTGCATGAGTAATAACATTGTAACGAGTTAGACGGATAACATATGAGAAACATGTAGAAATACCATGTATGTCATGAATATTACAATAGAAACTTACCCCTTCCCGGGCATGCTGTTCAATCCTCATGCGGTATATCGGGACATCACACGACTTCCCGATGCCAGGACGGGTCGTCCACCTACCAAAAAAAGTATATGGTTTAGGGTTGGTAACATTACTCAATATATTATGACTACAAATAATGACAATTTTTATTTTCTCACCTGAGTGGCAGTGGATATAGATAGGGTTGGTGACTAACGTGTGCCAAAAACGGCATCCGATAAAGTGCCCATGACTGCAGCAGTATGAGGCAACCGCCGATGTCTTTACATTGCGGGTCTGTCGCCCGACAAAGCTCCTTGTACAGCATTGCTAGAACGGCTGAACCCCAATTGTACGACCTAGCTGTAGACAAATCAGCAAGCAGAGGCAAGTACGACAAATGCACACTGTCGCCGTTTGCATCGGGCATGAGTAGTGCCCCTATCAAATGCATGATGTACGCTCGAGCAGTGCACATCAACTCACCTTCACTGGCGGTCGCTGATAGTCGACAAATTTTGGCTCTTAGCCATGTAAATTTTATTGTGGAAAAATATTTATCACCATCCTTTGGTGACTCTCCTAGGAGTTGATAGCAAACCGTAGCCGGATCGGTTAATGAAGATAGTCCCGTAACGGGATTCCCGTCAACTGGGAGTCCAAGCTGCACTGCAACGTCCTCTAACGTCACCGTACACTCCCCGCACGGAAAATGGAAAGTATGGGTCTCCGGACGCCACCGCTCCACTAGCGCGAATAATAGATCAAATCGCAAGTCGGAGGACCGGATCAATGCGACTGACCCAAATCCGGCTAGCTCCAGGTACGGCATAAATCGTGCATCTGGAGCTATCTTTAAAACACTCACGCGGCCCCTTAATACTCGATACGAGTCCTGATAGTGTTAAATAACAGAAAAAATATTACGATTGCATAATTTATTTCTATATACTGCGTATATCCTTTTTAAATAATTAGAACTCCTGATTAACAAATAATAAATAATACCTCGTTATTAGCCGCATTAGATATGTGTCTAATATCGCTTCGAATCAATTCAGCCATTGCAATGCCTGCAAGTTGAAAAAAAAGTTAGTAAAAAAATCGTATTTCGGCCATTTATTCGTATTTTTTTCTGCGCATTTTATTCCTTTAAAAATATCATAATTCCTAATTTTATATTTTTACATTCTTTCACTGCATAATGTTTGAAATTTATTAATCGAGTTTGTTATTTAAATTAATTTGCTGTAAAAACTTAACCCTTACCCCTGCCATTTGTTCGTATAATTTTCTCAATCTTTATTACTTTAAATAAAAATAAATTATTCTCTTATTTTATTGTTTTAAATTATTTCAGTACATTTTCTTTGAAATATTTTGTATTAATTGTTTCTAAATTTTAAAAAAGTGAGTAATACACTCTTACTTCTGCCATATGTTCGTATTTTTTTCTCCGCATTTTATTACTTTAAAAAATATCATTAACTTAGTCTTTTATAATTTTACATTATTTCAGTGCATAATGTTTGAAATTTATTAATAAATAATGAGGGATTAAAAGTAATTACCCACATATTGGTACCGCCTTTTTATTCCCCTCCATAACCATTTTTTCCTCTATTCTTTTGGTAAATAAAATAAAACTTTATAATATTTTTGTATTTTTTTGTAATATTTTGGTAAATAACCCGAAATAAACCCTGTCCCCTGCCCTTTGATCGTATTATTATTTTTCCGATTTTTATTACTTTCAATAAAACTATATTCTTTTTGTATTTTATTATTTTATATTATTTCACTACATTTTTTTTCCAGTTAATTCTATAAATTATTTCTGAATTTTTTAATAACATTTACTAGTACAGTCTTTCTTCGGCCATTTATTCGTATTTTTTTAATCCACATATTATTATTTTAAAAAAACGTAATTTTTTATTTTATAATTTTACATTATTTTCAATTTATTATGTTTTACATTTATTTCATGTACATTTTTCGCATTTATTTATTTTCAATAAATATGCAATTCTCGTTTTTTCTTTTCGTATTTTGTGTTTTCTAAAACATACTTCTTTGTCATTTTTCTTTTAATGCTATTTTCCTAAAATTTTATTTTCAAATTCATAACTAAATTTCATAAAAAAAATTCCCTAATCAACATATAATGTACTTTAACTTATTTATTTCATTCTAAATATATTTAATAAAATATATATGCTAAATAAAATAATAAAATAACTATAATTACATTACATAAATTTTAAACACATAAATATTACAAAAAAATTCAAATTTATTAATAAAATTACCTTTTTTCCCTTTTTTTTCCTTTCTTCCCTCTTCTTCTTCTTCTTTTTTCTCTTCTCCTTTCCCTTTCTTTCCTTCCTTCTTTCTTTTTTCTTCTTCTTTCTTTCCTTTTTTCTCTTCTCCTTTCCTTTTCTTTCTTTCCTCCCCTTTCTTTCTTTCTTTCTTTCCTCTCCTTTCTTTCTTTCTTTCTCTCCTTCTGCCCCCACCACCGACCCCCCAAATAACACCAACTGGTGCCGCCAATGGCATTGGCACCATTGGTGCCGCCAATGGTTTTGGCACCTTTGGTGCCGCCAATACCATTAGCGTGATCAGTGAGATGTCACTTCAGTCTGATTTTTTTTGTCAGGTTTTTTTTTAATTTTGGTTTTTTTATATATTTTGGTAAATAAAAAAAAGTTTATATATTTTAGTAAATAAAAAAAACTTGTAGTATTTTGGTAAATTTTATTTTTTTTATAATATTTTTGTAAAAGACCCTTAATTAACTTAATATAATAAACATAAAAATAGAGATAGTGGATGAAAACAACATTTCCATCATCTATTTTCATCTTCTACCCGAAGCTAAACAAAGAAAAACCTAAGGAGAGTTTTAAAGTATTCGACCCTATTTTGGTATATGTAATTTAGTCTTTTTCTTATAATTTTTATGTTTTTGAGGTCATGGGAGCTTGATTTAGTTAGCCCATGTATCAATTTGTGAAACCGTTAAAGTTTTATGAAGTTACCATTATTGATTTCTTGAAGTTTTAGGTGTTACATTGATAGATTTTAAGTTTAGAGGTGACAAATGACTAAATTGTGAAGTTAATTGATAGTTTCGTACATTAGGGAATAAACTGAATAAATTGAAAAATTGACTATAAAAATTAGAAATTAGAGCTTCCTAATGGTTAATAGTGAAAAAGGATTTCAATTTGAAGCTTTAGATTGAAAGTTATGTTAGTTCTGGTTTTAGGGACTAAATTGAACAAATTGAAAAGTTTTTATAAAAATGAAAATTGATTGCGAATTTGGCTGTTTAATTGAAAATTCTATGTGTTTATGTTAATCTGTAGCTAACGTCGATCTGGGTTCCTGGAAAAGGAAGGGAAAATACAAAACCATTAACGAATAGCTTGGAATTTACAATATGTATTTCTATGACTTAAGACCTATTTAAGTTTCGCGTTTTTATGTTATTTTACCATGTACATAGTTGAAGTAAGTCATTATGAATAACTTGAATTGATTTGGCATATTTATGATTATATGTCGAGACAGGGATTAATTTGATTGATATTAGACAATTGGTATGAAATTAAATTGAGATATATTGTGACATATGATAATTGATTTGCCATGAGGGCTAGAATGCTATATAGACCATCATTGTCGAGCAATTCGGGATGGTAAGTCATTGTTGTCGGGCAACCTGGGATGACAGATTTGAATTGAGAAAACCATCATTGTCGGATAATCCGGCATGGTAAACCATTGTTGCTAGGCAATCCCGGGTGGTAGGTCATATTTGCGAGGCAACCCGGGATGTAACAACTCGTTTTTCAGTGGTGTCCAAAATAATAGTTTTGGAACCACAATTCTGATGTGTCAGTCTGTAAATATTAATTACAAGGTCATTAGTGTTGTATTAAATTTTAGTTAAGAAATTTTAACGTTTAGATATTAAATTAAGTAAAACGGACTAAATCGTAAAAACTACAAAAGTTAATTCCTATTAGTTAAAGGTACTAAATGACAATTGAAATGTAAAATAATGAAGTTAAATGGTAAATATACCATGTGTTTATTAAGTAGACAGTTGTAGCATTGATTTTAATGAATCTTTAAGTTAAATAAAAAGGGTAATATAGTAATTAGATAATTAAGTAAAATTAAAACAAAAAAACAAGTATATTTTCATCTCCCATAGCAATCCACCGATTTTGAAGAAGTGAAAACACCATTTTTTCTAGCTTAAGTCACGACAAAGCTTGGATTAATGCATGCAAATGATTTTTGGTCATGTTTTTAGTAATTTTTATGTTTTTGTAATCGTTTTAGCTTAATCTAGCTAACGAGAGTTAATTTGTTAAATTGTTATTTTTTTGAAGATGCCATTGATGAATATGATATGTTTTTTAAGTTTAATGGTAGATTACTATGCTTGGGTGTTAAAAGAAATATTTTGTTAAGTGATTTTGTAAGATTTTTAAGTTTGGGGATTTAATTGTAAATAAATTAAAATAGGCATGGTTTCTTGAAAAAAGTTCCAGCATGTGTGGATTGTATTTGGGTGTAATTGAATTTGGTTTATTGGGTATAAGGATTAATTGTGAAAATAATCATGTTTTGGTATTAAAGATCAAATTCAATAAAATGTAAAAGTTTGGGGCAAATGTGAAAAATTGTAAATAGGAAGTCATATGCATTAAATTGAATATCATATGAAATTGAGATTAATAAATTGAAATAAACTATTTTATAGATCAAGAACAAGTAGATAACAGAGGAAAGGGGAAAGTTGTTAAGTAGTCCTTGAACTTTCACTGTCTCTGTAGTTTAGCACTGATAAGTTCGTATGGTTTAGTTTTGTACAAATTAAATTTTATATTAAGTACGAGTTGATATTGTTGGATATCATGACATAATTGAATTGAAATAAATTGATGTGAGTCGAGAAAGTAATTTAATTGCACATTGTTATTCGATGTTATATTGAGCTTGATGAATGTAGGATAGGATAAAATTGGCATGCCAATGGGTTTTAATGCGCACGATATGGGTCTGACTTGTAATAAGATGATGATTATTTGGTTCGTTACTATTCACTGAATATACCGAAGTCCAACATTCGTTATGGATTAACGTGTTATATTTACAGTGATTCTGGTGTGTTACCAGGTGCGGATGTAAAGCTTTCGGGCATGGCAGTTGGTGCCCAAGTGTGTTTCGAAGGGATGTTAGCCTACGAGCTAGGCGCTTAGTGCCCAGGTGTGTTTTCAGTTGGTTAAGCTCGTTTGAGCAATCTGGTGTGTTTTGGATGGTTAACCGCGTATCTGAATCCATTATATTGTTCATCAGACAGAGTTTCAATGGTTACATGATTTGTAATTCATCTTGTGAATGGCTATATGAATTTTTGATTGATTAACATGAGCTGACATTAAATGATTTAGTATAATTGAATAGACTATTTATAATGTGTATTGATATAAAGACTCACATGTTGAATGGTTGTGATTGGCATGATTATAGTTTATTAACTGTTACTTTGTGATTTATATGTTTTTACGGTAAGTTTATCGTTTTAACCGTTGAACTTACTAAGCTCTAGTATAGCTTACTCGTGTATTTTCTTCTATTTTCTTGTAGATATTACGTTCGAGCAATTGGATTAACTCAAAGAATCACACAATCTGGATATTTTTTGGTGGTTTTTGATATGTTTATCTTTGGGTTATATGGCATATAATAGGTGATTGTAAATGTTTTGGTTACTTGTCACTTGTGGTATTTCTTATACTTGAATGATGTTGTCCTAGTTAGATTTTGGTTCATATGTTTATATATATGCCTTGGCTTTTGGCTTGTAAAAGTCCATATGTATGTGTTTTGGTCATTTTGTTCAATGCTACTTGTGAATGACTGGACTATGGTAGAAGTAGACTTGAATGGATTGAATGAAATGGTGAAATTGGCATGAGTTATTGTAGGTATTTGAAAACTTTTATTGCAAACCAGTTTGGTATGAAATGTGAATTTGATTTGGCAATTGATTGTGGTGTCTGTAATAGGCCAATTTAGCCCGAGCTCACAAAAAAAATAATAAACCCAAAATAATAAAACAAAGTCTAGGTCCAGTCCAAAATTATATCATTTGGCCCGATCGGAATGGCCCATTACTTGAAAATGTTGAAGGTCCATCTACAAGCTTGACGCATATGGAAATATAATCTTCAAGGATATGCAATCTTAGATATGATATGTAATCTTAGATATGATATGCAATCTTAGAAGATATGATTTTGTAATCTTAGAGATTTAATTTGTAGATACCCTTTAATCTTAGCCGTTGATGTAATTGATCTATACCGTTGGATTTGGGGAGGCTCAACTATAAATAGAGGCCTCTCCCTTCATTGTAAAACACTTGAGTTTGGAGCAATAATAATTCTTAAGAGCATTCACTCAAATTTCTCCCTCTCTTGCGTTCTTATTTTCTGTGGCTTGTTCTTATTTTGTTCTTCGTTCATCTTCGTTTCTTTTTAAGTTGCATTCATTTGAGTTGGATTTTGGTGAAGGAATTTCGTTGAATCTTCATATTGTGAGAGTTAGGCTGACTTAAGCGTTTTTTTAACCTTTTTTATTTATTCATTTAATTGTTTAATCATTAATTATTCTTTTACTTTTATTCGTGTATTTATCCATCGACTTTCTTATTTACATATTGTTCATTCATTTAACCATTCTTATCATTCTTTTATTTTCTTCCATTAATTATATACTTTATTTGTTTTTAATATTATGTCCCGCATGTTGTTTATTTTTTAAAAACTCGTGTTATAAATCATCCATTTTAAATTGTTTGATTATTTGCTTTAAATTTTTTTTTCATATATTATCAATTGCAAATTTTTTTTATACTATCTATTTTATATACCATTTATTTTTAAGATGTTTCGCGTATAACTTGTTCTAAATTCCTTATTACACAATATTTATTTTTAAACTCATTTATATATTATTACTTTATATATTACCTATTTTCATTTTTTATATATTATTTATTCCAAACTTATACATATATTACCTACTATAGAGCCCAATTTTTGCCCGGGCCCATACCAGCAAAACACCCAAAATTAAAATAAATTAAATAGTCCATTACAATGGCCCAAAACCCTTAACCCAAACCAAGCCCAAAAATTAAACAAAGTCAGAAAAAAACCTTAGGGTTCCTTAACCCTTTTTAGCGCCGCATGCCTCCTGCGCCTCTGCCAGCCTCATGCATGTTCCCTGGCCACCGCCGCCGCTCACCTATTGCTCGCCCTCCATGCGCGTCTGACACCACCTGCAACACGCAAAAGAAGAAGACAATAAACACAATCCAAATTGCAAACGACAAAAATAGAAGTTTAGGGGTTGTAAAAATCGGCTATATAAGTCGAACACAAACATTGTAGTTTTTTTTCCAGGCCTTTTTAACATTAGAAATCAAAAAGTAATATCAAAGTTAACATGTTGCTTTCTCTTTTTCGATTTATCTATCTTTTTTTTCATTTTTTTCATTTTTCCTTTTACAAATCCATTTTTTTAACCTGTTAATAAAAAGTTAAACATACATATAAAAAAGAAAGGAAGAGAAGGGGAATACCTGGAGTCGCCCGCGAGTCCCATCGCCGGAGCCCTTTGCGGCCGCCGGAATCGTAACAAGGGAGGGCGTGGGGGTCTCCTTTTCCTCCGGTCTTTGGGCCAAGAAAGGAACTGTCACCGAACAGCCTTTTAAATCGGGCTAAAATCGACCTTCAGGTCGCACGCCACCGCCCGTGGTGGATTTATGGCGGCGCAGGCGACAGCCCTATTGGCTGGATTGGAGGGCTGTGAGAGAGAGAATCTGAAAGTTCTCTGATTTTTTTTAAAGAGGGGTTAAAATAATTCTTTTTCTTTTTGCATTTATATTGGGTATAATACGGCGCCGTTTTAGGCCTTGGTATCAGTGGCCAAAACGGTGCCGTTTTGGCGTTTGACCCGTGACCTGACCCAGGGGTACCAGGATTCGCGTGTTTTGGGGGAGGGGCTAATTTCATGTTTAGCCCCTCCGCCTATGCGGTGTATTCAATGCGGTTTTTTGTTATTTTCGATTTTGGCCACGAATTTTCGCGTCTGTTTCAATCTGGTCCTTGAACCATCTCCAGTCCCTCGATTAAAACGCTGCTTTTCGAGTGGGGGAATATTTCACAATCGGTCCCTTGAGTTTTGAGCGCATTTCAGTTCAGTCCATTGGCAACCTCTTTTATTTGTTTGCGATTTGAGCCCTAGATTTTGCGTCCGTTTTCAATTCAGTCCCTAGTCGGTTTAATTGTATTTATTTATTTATTTATATATTTACTCATAAAAATAATTTATTTAATATTTCATTTAATTTTTATTTATTTACTTAAATTTGATCAAACTTACATTAGGTTTTATTTTATTTATTTATTCACTATTTTAAATATTGATTTTGTTTATTTTAATTCTTGCCATTATTATTACAATTTCATTCTATTAATTATTTATTTGTTATCTTCAAATGTTTTCAAATCTAAATCTATTAGGATTGTTTTTGTTTTGTTATTATATTAATGTTATTGTTATATTGTTTCTTACATTATTATTCATGCATTTCGATTTATTTGTATCAATGTTATGTGTATATTTTATGATGCATATTATGTTATGGATTTTAAGTGTATGTTGTATATTCATTATAGGTCGTGTACGGCATACTTTCCGTTTTGAACAGCTTCTTTTCAAATATAATCAAAATTGCACGCATTTGTTTTTTTTTTTAAATCTATTAATTAGTACTCCAAATTCAAAAGCATAAAATTTCAAAAATAAATGTAATATTCTATATTTAGAAAATTTGAGAAATCGTGCCCTAACTTACTAGGCTTCGATTTTTCTCGTGATCCTAAATAACTGAATATCCTTTTAAAATTGAAATAAATGAGGTTTAAATAAAAAATAAAAGGCAAGCTTACTCTCAAAATACGAGATGTCAGGTCCTAACTTACTGGATGTGACATCTTGTTACTTCGAGATAAGGAAGCATTTTCCATTTTTATTTATTCGAGTAATTTTAAAATAACACAATATAAAGAGGGATCGTATTTTTAAATTCTTTTCAAGTTTTTTTAATTTTCGACACCAAGACATTAAGTAATCAACTAGGTACTAATTTTGGGCGTATCGAGGGTGCTAATCATTCTTCGTGCGTAACCGACTCTCGAACCCATTTTTCTGAATTTTGTAGACCAAAATAGTTGTTTTAATAAAAATTAAATCGTTTATTAAAAATAACCACTTTTCGAGGTGACCCGATCACACCTCATCAAAAAAAGATTGGTGGCGACTCTCATTTTCGTTTTCATTTTCAAAATCCAAGTCGACCCCAGTTTTTATCAAAAAAATAGTGTCAACAGCTTGGCGACTCCACTGGGGATGAAAAATAAGAGAGTCAAGCCACGCGTTGATTATTTCTTGTCTTTTTGTCGAAATTTGAAAATTCGATTTAAATTTACGATCCTCTCATTGCATTTCCTTTGTTTTGAATTATATTTTTCATATTGTTCTGTATTTTATTTTTTATCTCCGCACATTACATTGCATGACCGTTGGTCACACCCTTTTAAGTGGGAGTGAGAAACTAGTCCTTCGTGAGGTTTTCACCTCCGTGCAGGGTAGTGGATCGCTTTCGGGATACATCCATACTTATGTCTTCGTGAGATTTTCATCTCCGTGCAGCCATAGGGAAATGTATTCCCCTGAACCGAACTCGGTCTGTATGAGTCTATAATGGGTGAGGATTGAGGAATCTTCTGGTTCGGGTACATTTACTTTAGAACCAAACCGCATATAATAAGCCTTAGGAGCCTACCCTAGGTAGAGCCACTTCAAACCCCTAGTGGTCACCCGAATATGTGTTCTATTTATTCTTGCTTGCTTTTGCTTTGTACTAACTTGTTTTCTTTTGTTTTGGATATGATTGCATTGCATTTTCATCATAAAAAAAGAGGTGTTGATTCACGTTCAGTTGCTAAATAGAGAGCTTGTCATAAGAAAATGAGTTTCTTGATAAAGTGGATGACAATTCGGTTGTCTGAATATGGTCTAAGAAAATGTGATAAGAGAAGAGTGATAGTCTGGTGAATGAGTACACGACTTTACCTTGTTGCCCGAAGACTCAAGATGACAAAGATTATTCGAGAGCCGCTGAACTTTCTTAAAGAGAAGCCAACGAGTATCACGAGGATAAGTGAGCAACGAGTCGCAACCTGGATCAAGCAAAAGGGAGATAGAAGAGACGTCCCTTTTGAAGAGTTCGTGAGATTTATCTTAACGCTCGAATGAAGAAGAGGATCGAATGTCTCCGTCTATAATGGCAAAACCGTATATATATCCACTTTATGTAAAGAGATTTGTTTTCTAGTAAAGCTGTTCTAATAGAATTGAACCAAGAATCAACGTATCTTTTTTGCATTCATGCATCAACATTACATTTCATTGCATACAATAAATTTCCTAAAATCCAAAAGTACGTCGAGTTTAGAACTCTAGTACAGAACCAGGTGGATGATAAAGAATTGGAATTCTTTGAATATATCGATGGTTCGAAAGGTGAAGATGTTTGTGCCTTTGAAGAAGAACTAAAAAATGAAAAAACCTATCATGAATTTGTTTCTACCTCCCTAGAGGCGTTTTAAACAACTGGACTGTGGAGGAGATTCTTGTAATTTTTAGGACCATTTCAGAGTAATATTTGGAAGACTCTTATTGTTCTAAGCCTAGGAGCAATAGAAAGTCCTTTTATAAAAAAGGCACATGTCCACTATTCTTTATTTCAACGAAATGCATCTTTGTGTCTTGTTTTGGCAAATATTCTATTGTTCCTTCCAGTTCATTCATACCCATACCATACAGGTAATTACCCTTTGATTCATTAGCTCTTTGAGTCTTCCTTCGTCCCTAGAACAGGTCTCCATATATCAATGACATGAGAGGCACTGCTATTGACTCAAAACTTTCTTTTGAGCAAGATATGCGTCTAGAGGATCTTCAAGACTTCGAAGATGATGGAGACTGTAGTTTATCTCTTGATTTGTTAAGAATGGTAGAGCAAGTCGAAAAATAGATCTTACCTTACAAAAAAATCAGTGGGGAATTGGGAGCTTAGGAGAAGAGAAAAAGGTGAAGATCAGAGCTTGTATCACAGCGGAGATAAAGCGAGACATCATTGAGTTACTTTAAGAATTCAATGATGTTTTCGCATGATTGTACCAAGATATGCCTGAGCTACTAAGACGTGTGGACGCTCTTGAGGCAAAGAAGATCTTGGAAGAGGTCTATATGGGTGTCTGAGGAACACATGCTAATGGTTTTGCAATGGCCAAGCAAATCGTGAGATTTGGGTGCTGCTGGTCCACTATGAAAGGGGATTGCATCAGTTATACCAAAAAACGCCACAAGTTCCAAATTTACGGTGATAATATTTACGTTCTTCCTTTATTTCTTCATGTTATGAATTTTCCATGGACTTTCTCTATGTGGGGCATAGATGTCATTGGGCCGACCTCACCAAAAGTTTCTGGCAATCATCGATTCATCTTTGTGGTCATCAATTACTTCACCAATGAGGTAGAGGTTGTTTCATATGCCAATATCACAAAGTCGACAGTCAGCAAATTCTTGAAACGAAATTATATGTCAGTATAGAATGCCAAAAGGATCATATCTGACAATGAACCAAATTTGAACAACAGTATGATATCAGAAGTTTGCAGTCTATTCAAGATTAACACTATGTAGCCCCAAAATGAACGTTTCAGTGGAGGCAAAAAAGAAAAGAAAGAGCAAAAAAAAAAAGAAAATAAGGAAAATAAAAAAATAGAAAAAAACCCTCTACCGGAGCAACTCATTTGTCATTGGTATATAGAATAGGGGAGTTTTATCCGTCGAAGTTGATATTCCTACCCTTCGAGTCTTGTCAGAGCTGAATTTGGATGAAGCAAAATGGATCCAGGCCCGATATGATCAGTTAAAATTTGATTGAAGAGAAAAGGTTCAAAGCTATTCGTCATAGTCAAATGTACTAAAAGCGAATGATGCGAGCTCACCAAAAAAGGTTCGCCCTAAAGGATTCCATGAGGGGGACCTGATATTGAAGAAGATCCTTCCCATACAAAAGGACTTCAGAAGAAAGTAGATGTCAAACTAGATGTCAAACTAGAAAGGACCTTATGTGGAAGGTCTTATCTGAGAAAGCGTCGATATTGACCAAGATGGACGACAAGAATCTGCCTGGTCCTGTGAATTCTGATTCAAGCAATAAATACTTCACTTGAATAAAAGAAACTAAAAGAAAAAAGAAAAGAAAAGAAAAATAAAAAAGAAAAAGGAGAGGCCAATGTGAGAACCCGCAAAGGGCACCTTGAGTCTAAAGGGGTTTTGAATTGAAAACCCAGAAATGGGCAATTCAAATATTTTGATCAAAGGTGGGGCATGTAGTAGTCCTGTCCTCTCTGAATTAATAAGAAGGAGAGATGATACATCTTGGTGCATCAACAAAGTCTTCTAGGACTTCTAAACACATATCAAGTTCAAAAGGGCCCTCAAGAAGTTTGGGGCAGAGAAGCTCATGCTACGATATCTGGAGCACCTATTTCCATTCATTTCTCTTGTATTTTGACAAAGTACACCATCTTGATTAATTTATTCTCATTTTGTATTCTAGAAAAATTGGCTATCTTGATTAATTTGTTCATTTAGAGCTTTGCTCTCAATAAATTTTCATCTTATCCTTTGTGATAATCTTTTTCATCTTATTCATCTCGTATCTTAGCAAAATTTGCTATCTTGATTAATTCATTCATTTTAAGCTTTGCTCTCAACAAAATTTCATCTTGTCCCTTTTGATAATTTTTTTCAAGCATTTTTCATTGAAATAACGATTAATGGACTGATAATACTAATGCAGAAGGAGTTCTGTATATTACTCTAAAAGTTTCTAAATAATACGATGACCTGAAACAGGACTATTGTTTAGAACTGACCAAACCTGAGGGTTGGAAACATTTGAGAAATGATAGTCTAAATTAAGACTATTTTTTTGAATCTTCTGTCAAAGATACTTGCTGAATGAGAAAGCTTCAGTGATAGAACCTTGATTAACAATGAGGAATGACAACTCAAACGTTAAAAAGGGATCATTCTTATGACATTCTGCATTCATGTAAATATCATTCATACTCATCTAGTTAGGAGCATTTGATTTATTCTAATCATGACATCCTAAAAGCTAGGCATAAATAGGTCCATGAAATGGATTTTACATGTCATGTTCCCCAAAGAATAGATCAATAAAGTTACCCATACCCCTGAAGTTGCAGTGGGATGGATTGAAGTCATCAAATCAAGTCTTATCTCCCTGTATTGGCAGCGAAGTAGACTGAAGATAACATATCTTGTCTTCCTGTATTGGCAGCAAAGTAGATCGAAGATAACAGATATTGTCTTCCTGTATTGGCAGCGAAATAGATCGAAGATAGCAGATCTTATCTTCCTATATTGACAGCGAAGTAGATCGAAGATAGCAAGTCTTGCATTCCTATATTGGCAGCGAAGTAGACTGAAGATAGCAGATCTTGTCTTCCTATATTGGCAGCGAAGTAGATCGAAGATAGCAAGTCTTGTTTTCCTGTATTGGCAGCGAAGTAGATCGAAGATAGCAAGTCTTGTTTTTCTGTATTTGCAGCGAAGTAGATCGAAGATAGCAAGTCTTGTCTTCCTGTATTTGCAACGAAGTAGACTGAAGATAGCAGATCTTATCTTCCTGTATTGGCAGCGAAGTAGATTGAAGATAGCAGATCTTACCTTCCTGTATTAGCAGCAAAGTGGATCGAAGATAGCAGATCTTATCTTCCTGTATTGGCAGCAAAGTGGATCGAAGATAGTAGATCTTGTCTTCCTGTATTGGCAGCGAAGTTGGTCGAAGATAGCAAGTCTTGTCTTCCTGTATTGGCAGCGAAGTAGACTGAAGATAGTAGATCTTATCTTCTTGTACTGGCAGTGAAGCAGATCGGAAGCACCAATCCTATCTCTCTGAAGTTGCAGTGGAGCGGATTAAAGCCACAGATCTTATCTCCCTAAGCAGTAGTGGAGCATATCGCATTCAGTCTTATCTCCCTAAGCAATAGCGGAGCAGACAGAAGAAATCAATCCTATCTCCCTGAAGTTGCAGTGGAGCGGATTAAAACCACAGGTCTTATCTCCCTAAGCAGTAGTGGAGCAGATCGCATTCAGTCTTATCTCCCTAAGCAGTAGCGGAGCAGACAGAAGAAATCAATCCTATCTCCCTAAAGTTGCAGTGGAGCGGATTAAAACCACAGATCTTATCTCCCTAAGCAGTAGTGGAGCAGATCACATTCAGTCTTATCTCCCTAGGCAGTAGCAGAGCTGACAGAAGAAATCAATCCTATATCACTGAAGTTGCAGTGGAGTGAATTAAAACCACAGATCTTATCTCTCTGAAGTTACAGTAGAGCAGATCGCATCCAATACTATCTCTCTGAAGTTGTAGTGGAGCGGATTAAAACCACAAATCTTATCTCCTTAAGCAGTAGTGGAGCAGATCGTATTCAGTCTTATCTCCCTAAGCAGTAGCGGAGCAGACAGAAAAAATCAATACTATCTTCCTGAAGTTGTAGTGGAGCGGATTAAAACCACAGGTCTTATCTCCCTAAGCAGTAGTGGAGCAGATCGCATTCAGTCTTATCTCCCTAAGTAGTAGCGGAGCAGACAGAAGAAATTAATCCTATCTCCCTGAAATTGAAGCAGAGCAGGTTGAAGATAGAAAGTCTTGTCTTCCTGTATTGGCAGCGAAGTAGACTGAATATAGCAGATCTTGTCTTCTTGTATTGGTAGCGAAGTAGACTGAAAATAGCAGATCTTGCCTTCCTGTATTGATGACGAAGCAGATCGAAGACACCATAGTTTACAATTAAAAAGATTGAAGCCGCAACGGCGAATCTTACTTTCCTGACAGTGCAGTGGAGCAGATTAAAGCTACGACGACGAATCTTGCTTCCCCGACATTGCAATTAAAAAGATTGAAGCCGCAACGGTGAATCTTACTTCCTTCGTGATGCAGTGGATCAGATTGAAGCTACAACAGCGAATCTCGTTCCCCGACATTGCAATTAAAAAGATTGAAGCCGTAACGACGAATCTTACTTTTCTGGCAGTGTAGTGGAGCAGATTAAAGCTACGACGGTGAATCTTGTTTCCCCCACATTGCAATTAAAAGATTGAAGCCACAACGGTGAATCTTACTCCCCTGGCGGTGCAGTGGAATAGATTGAAGCTACGACGAAGAATCTTGTTTCCCCGACATTGCAATTAAAAGATTAAAGCCGCAACGGCGAATCTTACTCCACTGGCGGTGCAGTGGAACAGATTGAAGCTACGACGGCGAATCTTGTTTCCCCGGTATTGCAATTGAAAAGATTGAAGCCACAACGATGAATCTTACTTCCCTGGCGGTGTAGTGGGGCAGATTGAAGCTACAATGGCGAATCTTGCTTCCCCAACATTGCAGTTAATTTGACAGAAATCAATCTTATCTTCCTGAAGTTGCAGTAGAGCGGATAAAAAAAACACAGATCGTATCTTTCTGAAGTTGCAGTAGAGCAGATCACATCCAGTCTTATCTCCCTGAAGTTGCAGTGGAGCAGACGGAACAAACCATAAATCTCGCCCCCATGGAGTTGCAGCAGAGTAGATTGAAGTCATATCTTTCTAAATATGTCGTAAAGTGGATCAAAGCAATAAGAGGCAGTCGACTAGAGTGAAGCTACTTGAAAAAGAAAGGCACCAAGAAGTCAAGACTCGGTGAGACCGGGAAAAATTGGTCTTTCTCAGTCTTTGCTCTAATCCCGTTACACGACAATGAGCAAAGAGGGGCAGCTGTAAAGCCCAATTTTTGCCCGAGCCCATACCAGCAAAACACTCAAAATTAAAATAAATTAAATAGTCCATTACAATGGCCCAATATGGCCCAAAACCCTTAACCCAAACCGAGCCCAAAAATTAAATAAAGTCAAAAAAACCCTAGGGTTCCTTAACCCTTTTTGGCGCCGCATGCCTCCTATGCCTCTGCCAGCTTCATGCATGTCCCCTGGCCACCGCCGCCGCTCACCTATCGCTAGCCCTCCATGCGCATCTGACACCACCTGCAACACGCAAAAGAAGAAGACAATAAACACAATCCAAATTGCAAACGACAAAAATAGAAGTTTGGGGTTGTAAAAATCGGCTATATAAGTCGAACACAAACATTGTAAATTTTTTTTGGCCTTTTTAACATTAGAAATCAAAAAGCAATATCAAAGTTAACAGGTTGCTTTCTCTTTTTCGTTTTATCTATCTTATTTTTTTATTTTTATTTTTACAAATCCGTTTTTTTAACCTGTTAATAAAAAGTAAACATACATATAAAAAGAAAGGAAGAGAAGGGGAATACCTGGAGTCGCCCGCGAGTCCCATCGCCGGAGCCCTTTGCGGCCGCTGGAATCGTGACAAGAGAGGGCACGGGGGTCTCCTTTTCCTCCGGTCTTTGGGCCAAGAAAGGCACTGTCACCGAACAGCCTTTTAAATCGGGCTAAAATCGACCTTCGGGTCGCACGCCACCATCCGTGGTGGATCTCTGGCGGCGCAGGCGACAGCCCTATTGGCCGGATTGGAGGGCTGTGAGAGAGAGAATTTGAAAGTTCTCTGATTTTTTTTAAAGAGGGGTTAAACTAATTTTTTTTCTTTTTTTTTTGCATTTATATTGGGTATAATATGGAGCCGTTTTGGGCCTTGGTATCAGTGGCCAAAACGGTGCCGTTTTGGCGTTTGAGCCGTGACCCGACCCAGGGGTACCAGGATCCGCGTGTTTTGTGGGAGGGGCTAATTTCATGTTTAGCCCCTCTGCCTATGCGGTGTATTCAATGCGGTTTTTTGTTATTTTCGATTTTGGCCACGAATTTTTGCGTCTGTTTCAATTTGGTCCTTGAACCATCTGCAGTCCCTCGATTAAAACGCTGCGTTTCGAGTGGGGAATATTTCACAATCGGTCCCTTGAGTTTTGAGCGCGTTTCAGTTCAGTCCATTGGCAACCTCTTTTGTTTATTTGCGATTCGAGCCCCAGATTTTGCGTCCGTTTTCAATTCAGTCCCTAGTCGGTTTAATTGCTTTTATTTATTTATTTTTTTACTCATAAAAAAATAATTTATTTAATATTTCATTTAATATTTATTTACTTAATTTTGATCAAACTTGCATTAGGTTTTATTTTATTTATTTATTCACTATTTTAAATATTGATTTTGTTTATTTTAATTCTTGCCATTATTATTGCAATTTCATTCTATTAATTATTTATTTGTTATCTTCAAATGTTTTCAAATCTAAATCTATTAGGATTGTTTTTTTTTTTGTTATTATATCAATGTTATTGTTATATTGTTTCTTACATTATTATTCATGCATTTCGATTTATTTGTATCAATGTTATGTGTATATTCTATAATGCATGTTATGTTATGGATTTTAAGTGTATGTTGTATATTCATTATAGGTCGTGTACAGCATTCTTTCCGTTTTGAACAACTTCTTTTCAAATATAATCAAAATTGCACGCATTTGTTTTTAAAAAAAAATTCCATTAATTCGTACTTCGAATTCAAAAGCATAAAATTTCAAAAATAAAGGTAATATTCTATATTTAGAAAATTCGAGAAATCATGCCCTAACTTACTGGGCTTAGATTTTTCTCGTGATCCTAAATAACCGAATATCTTTTTAAAATTGAAATAAATGAGGTTCAAATAAAAAATAAAAGGCAAGCTTACTCTCAAAATACGAGATGTCGGGTCTTAACTTACTGGATGTGACATCTTGTTACTTCGAGATAAGGAAGCATTTTCCATTTTTATTTATTCGAGTAATTTTAAAATAACACAATATAAAGAGGGATCGTATTTTTAAATTCTTTTCGAGTTTTTTAATTTTCGACACCAAGACATTAAGTAATCAGCTAGGTACCAATTTTGGGCGTATCAAGGGTGTTAATCCTTCCTCGTGTGTAACCGACTCCCGAACCCATTTTTCTGAATTTTGTAGACCAAAATCGTTGTTTTAATAAAAATTAAATCGTTTATTAAAAACAACCACTTTTCGAGGTGACCCGATCACACCTCATCAAAAAAAGATTGGTGGCGACTACCGTTTTCGTTTTCATTTTCAAAATCCAAGTCGACCCCAGTTTTTATCAAAAAAATGGTGTCAACACCTACTTTTATATATATATATATAATTTCTTTATTGATTTGTATATTGTTGATTTCAAATTTCTTTTTCTCTTATTATTCATTCTCAAATTCAATATTTTTAATTTGTTTACATTTTATTTTGCCTTTTATTTTTTTATACTCTTTGTTTTAAATTCATTGGTCTTTGATTATCGATGCTAGTATTTAAATAATTGCCATTATATGTTTTATAAATTGTTTATTTGTATTTTCATATTTCCGTTTTTTTATCAAAGTTTTTACGCATCGTTTTAATATTGCGTCAATTTTCCCCAATTTTAAAAAAGAAAACTTTTAAAAATAAGACAATATTCGGTACTTTGGAGTTTTGAGAAAATCGTGCCCCAACTTACTGGGTTTCAATTTTTTTATCCAAATAATCGAATATCCTTTTTAAAACTTTAATTGATGAGACAAACTTAGTTTCGAGGGTTAAAATGTCGTATCCTAACTTACTGGATGTGACGTCTTATTACTTCAAGACAAGGAGGTCTTAACATCAAATTCGATTTATTCAGGTTTTTAAAGAGGATCGTATTTTAAAATCTTTTCAAATTTTCGACATTAGGACGTTAATTAATCAATTAGGTACCAATTTTTGGGCGTTACGAGGGTACTAATCCTTCCTCCTACGTAACCGACTCCCGAGCCTGTTTTCTCAAATTTTGTAGACCAAAATCATTATTTTAATAAATCAAAATGTTTTATTAAAATGATTAATCTCAAGGTGACCCGATCACACCTCGAAAAAAGATTGGTGGCGACTCCATTTTCGTTTTAAAAGTCGACCCCGTTTTTCAAAATAAAAATGGTTTCGACAGTGTCAATGAGGGTACATTAGTTATGCATTTAAGTTGCATGTTTTGGTGTGTTTTAAGGTTATTTGAATGTGTATTTGGGGTATAGAAATGGTTGATTTTGAGTTAGCTTGGTACTTAAGGTTTGGATGAAAGTTTTCCTTGTTTTGGAAGCTTTTTAAAGTGCACATGGTTTGGGACACGGGCTGTCACACGGTCGTGTGTCTTCTTGATTTTAAGTACATGATTTTTCACACGATTTTAGAGAGTTACACGACCTGGCGACATGACCGTGTGACCTCATTTCGAATACACACACGATCTGGCACATGGTCTACGACACGACCGTGTGACTTTATTTCGAATACTGACACGGACGGACACACGGCCTGAAACATGGCTGTGTGACCCATATTTCAAATTGTATACGGTTTGGCCACATGACCATGTTTCTGAGCCACACGGCTTAGCCACACAGCCGTGTGACCCCTATTTGCAAAATTTTCAAGCTTTTCCATATTTTTCTATTTTGATTCAAATTAGTCCCTGATTGTTCCCGAACTATTTTTAGGGCCCGTAAATGTGATTATGCTATGAATGCATGTAGATTTGAATGTTGTTATTTAAGTTAATAAATGAATGGTTTAATGATGTAAATTGTTTTGATATGTGCCGTAATACTCTATAACCCTAATCTGGTGACAGAGATGGGTAAGGAGTGTTATACGGAATAACATACTTGAATTGAGAAAACTATTGTTGCCAGGCAACCCGGGGTGGTAGGAATTGTGCAGAAAGTCATCATTATCGGGAAACTCAGGATGACATATTAAGTTGAAGTGATAATGAGCTAAACGTTACCTGGAATACGGATGAACTTATAAGCTCGGGATTTTGTTGAGGAGGTAACATGTACTTGGGTTTTATGTGTAAGAAATGTATACGGAATGATGAAATTACAACTTAAATGTTAGATTGTATTATATCTATTATGTTGCTTTATCTTGTAGATATACTATTGAGTTATGTTACTTAGCATATGATTGATTTTCCGTGTATCGACTTCAACATCCAAGCAATACTATAACTTGACATGTACTTAGGTGGTTGTATCATGTTGAATTTGATGTTAAAGATGATATATAATTAACTTTGAAATTGCTATGTGTATATATATATGGTATGTAACTTAGGATTTCTTTAGTTGAATGTTAATAAAGTATAAGAAGGTGTTTGAGAATGCAATGCATATATGTGCCTAACAAATGATTGATATGTTATATGTCATTAAGTGCACATATGTGTGATTTGAAATTGCTATGGGTGATTGAATGGTAGTTGATTATAGGTTGTATACATATATAAACTCTTTTGGGATATGTTGATATATGTATTAGTCATCTTATTAAATAGTAGTAAGGGTTAGTATTATATTGAAACTAGTGTGATAGCTTGGGATGAATTTGGTTGCATTAGGGAATTGTTTAATTTGGATGGAACATTTGTAAGTTGAGAAGTAGAGTGCTACTTATGCCTTGAAATTATAATATAATATGTATATGGTGGTTAGATTATGATACTTGTGTGATAAATATGTATTATGGACTTGTAGTTACTGTACATATTGTCAAAATTATCATAGGAATAAGGCTAGGCTTGGTTTGTATGGAAAATTATTGGTTTGTGAATAAGTATTGTAGGTTCAGTATGTGACGTTGCGAATGTCGTCGCGATGAGTTACGAGCCCAGGTCACAGTGCGACAAGAATTTCATTGCTGTGATGAGAAAGCGATTTGGCCAAGTTAGTATGTCATGTCGTGATGAGGAACCCCCTTACATCACGATATCGGTTTTGAATTTTGAAAATTTTCATTTTAGTCCCAATTCGACCTTGGGTTATCTATAGAGCTTTCGTAAGCTCGTATAAAGCCCGAGAGTGATTGTATTTCATGTTGAATGCATATTTGTTTGATTTGATCACTAAATTGTATATTTTAAATGTGAATTGATCGTAATTGCTCCGGCAACGGACGTGACACATTTTAGCTCGAACCCGACGATAGTGTTGGGTATAAGGTGTTATAGAAATCCTTATGCCAATGAAAGTATATAGAACCTCAAGCTCAAAAACAATAGTCAAGGTAATGTCTTTTTCCCTTGATTGAACATCTATTCATATACCATCATTAATAAAATTAGGAGGATCAGATTTTGCTCCTTATGACTTCCATAATTAATTTTGTAGGGGCAGCTTCAATTAACTCAAAATGATAACGACCCTCCTCCTCCTCTTCCTTATTTCTATTGGTGTAGATGTGCAACATGTTCTAATACTTCCTTTCTCTTGTAACCATATCAACTTCTATTTGAGCTTTAAACATGATAACCCTCTTAATTTGAAGAAGACCTGTCGTTTTTTCTTGCTTTTTCTTTGATGAATATTTCAAATGCTTCCAGGATATTTTACTCACCCTGAATATTTAAGTTATAAAACATTGAATTTATAAGTTTTTCATTGCCTTGTGCAATGTCGCTGGGAAAATTGCAAACTCTCGATCTAACTCACTAAGGTTTCCTTTAATGTGGGCCATAAAATTCAATATGGATTTCCCATTGCCATCCATTATAGTATCTAGACTCAAGTAATTCCAAAACCATCTATTTAACCTTGCTTTTGAGCTCATCAGAGGCATTTTCTTTACATTCATTGGTCTTGTCCTCCAAGTCCTTGATAATGATCTCAGTCTACTTAAGCTTGTAGTAAGACCAATCAGTTCTCATCAATGCTCTTGAATTGGTCTCAAGATTATCTGCAAGCGTCACTTCTTTTCCTTTACTTTTAATTAGTGTTGGAGATTGTTTTCTACTACCAATCAAGCTCTCCTCCTATGTTGTGCTCTTCAGCACACGCGTGGGGCTTTCATCAACTTGACCTTCAAATTTCTCTAGGCTTTTGCTTTGGATTAATGGCAATTCAATTTCTCATAGCTTATGTATTTTCTTATTAATTGGAGTCACCTATATCTAGCCACTATAAATGACTTTTACTTGTGCTATTCAAGTTACACAGTAAGGAGCATATGAATGTTTGATTGAAATGTATTGAAATATCCACTATAAATATGTTTAACTAGTATGTTTTTTTATATAATATTTTAATTTTTATATTTTAAACGTGAAAGTATGTTTGAAGAAAAACGTTAAAGTTTAAAAGTAATTTTTTATTAATCGATATATTCATGTAGTGCCCACTGCCCAGTGCACCATGTTTCGGATGATGTGACTGAAATTAACTAGAATGACCTAATGGAATTGATTTCAATGCAAAAAAGAATAATATTTGTTTCGCTTTTAACACTGCACACCATCCAGCATGATTGAAATGACATTTGATCACCATCAACTTGAAGTAGCAAATTCTGAATGCTGATACGGTGGGCGCATTTGCCTACTTTCATCTAACCCTCAGCAAGAAAGAAGAAACGAAAAGCCCTCATTTTGTGCAATGACAAATAAAACATGACCGTAATGACAAGGACAAGAAGCCCCAACAGTCTTCTACCATGCAAATAGGCTTTTATTTTTATTGTTTAGAATGTGTTTGCGAAGGCCCAATCCAAAACCAATCATCCCTCGTTTGGTTTTAATTAATAGGCTTTTCCAGATGGTACTGATGCTGTTCGTTGAATTGAATCCGCGAAAGTGAGGATTGGAGATACGACTGACGGAGACGAAATAAAAATTATGACAGACGCTTGCATAAGAGCCGTTGTGGAATCTATCCACTCTTCTCCCACACAGGCCGTCCTCTATCTCTCCGGCGGCGCCTCTCTCGTATCTCTCTTTCTATCTCCAAAATTAGTTCTTTCTTTTAAATAAGGATTTTGATCTGAATGATTATCACTATTGATTCACTATTTTAAGCAGGCCTTGGGGTTGTTGATGTCAGTTCCTGGAGCTTCAAATACGGTGCTGGAAGCTGTTGTGCCATACTCCAGAATGTCCATGATCCAATTACTCGCTAAGGTTCTTTTCTTTCTTTCTTTTTTTCAATCTGAAAATGGATTTCCATTTTTAAAATTTTTTTTTCATAAAATAATAATTAGTAAATCAGATTTTTCGGTACAGATTCCTGCCAAGTATTGTAGTCAACAAACTGCCGATGAAATGGCTTTGCTCGCTTACAATCGCGCGCTGAAGCTTTCTTCTCCAGGTTCTGAAGTTCCTATCTAGTTTTCGAAAGTGCTTTTTATCTTCTATCCCCACTTTCACTCTAGAAGTGATCGATAAAACATGAAATATCGTAAGTTTGGAAATGCTTGTTCTCTAATTTTCTAGGAGACTGCGCAGTAATTTTAAATTATTCTGTTGAAATTTGGAATCCCTGCTTGTCTTTTTCCTAATCTAGATATTTAAAGTATTCTGTTGATTATATTAAGAGTAAAATAGTAGAGGGAATTGGAAATATATTTGCAAAAGTGAGCAGCCTATACTTCTTTAATTGTATCATGGCCAGTTTGTGTAACATGGGGTTATATTCAACCATCTGAATAGGTTCTCCAGTTCTTGGTGTGGGGTTTACTGGTTCTTTGGCTACCACCCGTCCGAAACAGGGAGACCATAGGTATGTTTCTTCATATCTACTGTTGGTTAACTAATATGTAATGACCCATTGGCAGTTTGGTTAAGTGACTGTACTATTTTTGATTGAATAATGCTTTGCCAAGTTGTAATAATGGTCTTTTGACTTGCCCTTCTGCTTGGTTTGATATTATTTTTTGGTTAAGGTGATTGTTAGTCTACCTTTTTTGATGTGCAGGTTTCACTTGTCAACAAGAACCTCTGATCGACATTGGGCATCCACAGTTACTCTATCAAAGGTAATTACTATTTTATTATTTATTTTTATTTAAAAATTAGCTCTTGCACACTAGATTTGCATTTCTCTTATCTGATACCGAGTCTTTTAGGGCTTGAGGAGTCGAGATCAAGAAGAGAAGGTTTCAAGTTACTTCCTACTGAAGGTGTGTGATATGTACATGTACATTATTTTTTGATATATGTTTTAAGAATCTCTTACTAAATGCAAATTTTTTAATAAATTACTGATACTTAAAATATCTTGAAAAGGTAGAAAAAGAAAAGTTCCCGATGATTGTTGAATTGTTGTTTGTCATGCTACATCTCTTGATAAATACTACTCCCTCCGTCCCACTAAATTTGTCACAATTTGACTTTAATAGTAAAAATTTTCAACTTTCACTTCTTATTTTTTAAATTTTATTATAAATAAAAATTTGGAAAAATGTCATAAAAACCTTCAATGAAGTAGTCTCTAAATATAATTTTTTTTATAAAATTTAATTAATTAAGTTATATAATATAATTTAGATCAAAATTTAAAAATTTTTACCCCAAAAATGTCAATTATGACATTTTTATTGAGACAAAGGAAGTATAGTTTTATTTCATTTTCAACACCTGTTGTATATTTTAATGGTTTCAATAATGTGGCTATAGGCGATCGCTAATGCCTGCAAAGTCTCTTCGACATTTGATTCAGAGTTGACTGAATCTGATGTTGTTGCAGATGAATGTGAAAGGTTCTTTGATGAAGATAAGGAGTTAGAGCAACTTATAAATGGGCAAATTTGCTTTAAGGTTTATCCGTTTTCAAGTGGTATGGTTCAATATTTGCTGAATTAATCTCAATTACAATTTATCTTGACACCTTTTTTTTCCCCTTTCTTTTTGAAGTATATCTTTTGATCTGTTATTTACAGTATGGAAACTGCTTTGCTGAGACAGATAAGTCAAATGGTGATAGGAAGATTATAATCCCTGGATCCTTTAATCCATTACATGATGGTCACCTCAAGCTCTTGGAAGCTGCCACTAGGTTTGTGAATGTGTTTTAGAAATTCATTGTTAATTCGGTTAAGATTCATTCACGATCTCATTTGCTTTAGAAGCTGGTTGCTTTTGGCCATTTTGATCAAACTGGTTCTAGCTGGTAACTGGATATGCACTTGTCTACTTCTTGTAGTCTCTGAAACATACTTCAGAGGGCTGTCTATTCATAGTTTAGAGGTCATTTTCATCAAACCGGTTCTAGCTTGCTAGTGGATATGCACTTTGCCTCGTCTTTTATAGTCTCCAAGTCTATATATATGTGAAAGGATAGGTGAATTGTGCTGTTGGGGAGCATGTTGAAGTTTAGGATCAATGATCTGATAGGCCTCTCATTTCTGCCTTCTTTATGACACATTCCAACACTCATTTTTGCCTAGTTAGTGAAGTTTCTAGACCATACATGATAAGTTACTCATTAAAGGTTCATTATGATGCAGCATTTGTGGCGATGGGTATCCGTGCTTTGAATTATCTGCAATTAATGCTGACAAACCTCCATTGTCAATACCACAAATCAAAGAGCGAGTTATGCAGTTCGAAAAATTTGGTGAGGCTAATTACTTTTATAAACTCTCTGAAGTTTTAATGTATATGTGGTGGAAATTTTGATTCCTTGAATGTGAAAACTGTGTGATATTAAGGGGAAAAAAAGATAATTGGCTGCAGGAGTGAGCTTGGATCTTGAGTTAGGAAATCATATTGGAATGACTAGATGTTTTTGTTAAGGAGTTTATGCTTATTTGTTAGTTTATAGCATGCATATTAATATAGTTGGTTTCCTAGGAAGGTAAATTGGAGTTTGACGGAATGTGAAAGTTAACACTTAGGGTGCATTTGGTTCACTGAATGTAACATTACATCCCGTACCTTCGCATTTTGGAATAAGATTAAGTTGTTAGGATTTGCAACATTTTGGCCACCCAGTAATCTCACATTCTCAAATAGTGTTAATATGCCAAAATATAGGGTATATAATCTCACTACCACCCATTTCTTAGGTTATCTTAGATTATGGACGTAATATTAATTTTTGGATCAATTTATCTTTTGTTTTTATTATTTTAATTTGTTTCGTCTTTTGTTCTTAAATAAAATTTAAGTTTAAGTCGAACTAAAAACAAAAATCTCCCTTTTTCTTAACAGCGGAACAGTAAATGTCATACTTTAAAATTATAATTATAATATTTAATCTAAAGATTTATTTATTACTAATATTAATTATGATTTATTATTATAATCTATAAATTGATTTCATATCTTATTTATTAATATATAGATTGTAATAAAAACAAGAATTATCATAATTTATCTTAATTTTATGGAGTTTGAGACAAAAAAAGAAAACTAACTGAACTTGTTAAAGAAAACAAATTCTATAATAAGGACAGTGTAGTAAATGTGTTTTTAGTTAATTTTACATTCCGTCAACCAAACATCAAAATCTTACATTCCAGCAAATAAGGTAATGTAACATACCCCACATTCCATCCCATAATCTTAAATTCCCATAATTCTATTACTAAAGGTAATCTTACATTCCTTGATCAAAATGCCCTCTTAAGGTTATAACATGTTATAAGTATCATATATTTTGTTCCTTAACTACACTGCATATTCTTTTAAAAAGGTATCTGAACATAATTTTCTCATATACTGAAGGATTTTATTGCATGGTGAGCAGACAATGTGACAAGTAGATATAGTCAAGGCACTTGCAGGCGTTTGGTTGTCTGCATCTTTTTTTATTTTTTTGAACTTCTTCATATAGAAATTTGTATTTCTTAAAATGATGACAGTATGTTGTACTTGTTATCAGTTTTTGCTTGCATTCTCAATCATATACAATTTTTGCAGGGTTCCCTAATTGCTATTATTTTGATTTTACAGCTTTTATAATAATGAATAAGTGGTTGTGTTTCTATAATGGCAGGAAAGACGATAATAATTTCCAATCAGCCTTATTTCTATAAGAAAGCTGAACTTTTTCCGGGTAGTGCTTTTGTAATTGGTGCTGACACTGCAGTGAGGCTTATTAATGTATGACACTTTGAATTCCTTAAATATTATGACATTATATCATGACACTTTATAGTTCAAAGTTTCTGTTAAAATAATTATGCATAATTTTTTCAATCGAGAGCTTCATGAATAATCCTCCTTCTAAGTGATAACATCAGTATAATGTGTCTATCTTATGATTAGGGAGCAAGACCTAACTGTTAAGGGAACACTTAACATTCTTATAGGCATATTTGAGCTACATAAACAATATAGAGAAGATTGGTTTCAGATAATCTTGAGCACAGCTTAAGTTGCCGTTTCCTTTCCTATAGACAACTTGTTGAATTAGCTACCTTTTGATCTCATTATGTATTGTCCGTCTGTCAGTAGACTTCTTTTTTTGTTTTCTATGAAAATGCAGAAATGTTCTAAAACATCAAACAGAAATATTTTGCGATGAGCTTATTTTTGAGAATCATTTGAAAAAAAAAATGCTATAAGTTTCATCTTTGATGAGAAGTAAAGTGGTACCCTATTATATTTTCTAGCTGTTGCTGCTGGTGAAGCCCTTTGTAATAAGAGAATACTAGAAAATATAAGGCACAAAATGGTAGTTTGCATAAGTAAACTCATCAAAAGGCTGGCTTTTTACTTTGTAGTTTCGGAAACAGGGAAAGGTAAATGTTTACTTTGCCTTGGATGTTGAATTAGCTGTTAGGGATATATGAATTAAATGAAAATATTGCGGCAAACTTTATACGTAATTGTTCCTCTGGGCATGGTTTAGGGTAAGATACTGCAGTATCTGATGGACTAATAAAACAAAACTGGATGTTTGGGTTGTACTACTGCTCCAAACCCTTTGCTATCCATTAATATTGCGGAATAGTGCAGATGAGAATTACTAATTGTTATTGGATTTGGCTGCTTTTTAGAAACCAAGTCTTATGGAACCTTATCATATTCCTCAGAAGATTGATGAGTTTGACTATATTTAAACAGTGAAATATAATATACAGTTAGTCCATAGATAATGACCTCAAAAAATGCATTCAGGGTTGTACATTCATTTTGATGCAAGATGTTGTTAGGTTGGAATTGTTGAAGAGTATGTCGAGTTTTGCTACTTATTTCTCTTACCTTGCAGCCTAAATACTATGATGGGAGCTATGATAGGATGATAGAGACACTCTCTGGATGCAAAAGAACAGGATGCACCTTCATTGTGGCTGGTCGGAAAGTTGATGGTACTTTTAAGGTATGCCAAGCAACAGAAATATTGGTTTAAACACATACTTATTCATATTAGTTATCCAAATCATAGATTTTAGCACAAAACTTGTCAATATTTCAAAGTGGAAGGAGGGTATATCGTAGTTATTTTAATAGTTGTGCTATTCCTGCAGGTTCTTGAGGATTTTGATGTTCCTGAAGTGTTGAAAGATATGTTTGTCCCAATACCAGCTGAAAGGTTCCGCATGGATATATCCTCAACTGAAATAAGGAGAAGCTGTGGACTGTAGCAGCTTTTTATTTTATTTTAGGACTCAATTAGCATGTCATGAATCTATAATTTCTTGTTATTCTTGTAATATGTGTTGCCCATTTCAGTTTATATTAAAGCTTTGGTGTATATTGGACATGACAGTAGATATTCGTTATCAAATGCATTCATGACTCTCTCAATTCAGTTTGTCAAAATTTCGAGTTTGCCTCTTTCTTTGTCAAATGCATTCATGACTCTCTCAATTAAGCTTTGAGGAAAAGGAACCATGTAACTGTTTGGGACTCGCTGCATTTTGCTTCTCGAGTAGCAGAGTTGAGCCTGAGCCATTGATTTCCACTAAAGAGAACTTATTAGGCTTCTCAATGGTCACCACAGCTGAACTTGGAGCCATTTTTAAAATCAGTAGATTCAAACCCCAGATAAAAAATTTAGCAAAAGAATGAAAAACTCAAACTGGGTTTTCAATTATGAGATTTGGGAGCAAACATAAATGTGGAAATGAAGAGAAACAACACAATTTAAAAAAAAAAAAGAAGTCTAGGTTGGTGGCCCCATTCCCTATTACTTCATCAAATAAAATTTTAATTTTAATTTTAAATTAAAAAAATCACTTAAAAAAATTCTGAAACATTAAAGTGGTATCATCATTCTTTATGGCTCTACCACTATTATTTTTTAAACCCCCGAAATATTAAAAAATACTGATATTTCTTTAATATTTATACAAGTGATACTATATAAATTGGCTCCACCCGAAAAATTGATTTTTTTTAATCTAACAACCAGTAATTAGATGACGTGACAAGTGAGTGGCGATAATCTCTTTGGCTCCACTAACTGTCACTATTCATTTTAAATCACTTACGTTCATAATTATAAAAATAAATATTTTTATAATCAATCAAAATTTTTGGGTTAATTTTATTAAAAGAGAAAAGAAAAGAAAAAGCCAAATTTTAGTAGATCCTTTTTTTCTCAACAAAATTTCCCATTTTATTTTAGGAATTAGTTGCAGCAATTATAGCAACTTTAGTTTCCTTCAGTTGGAGTTTCTCTGTATAAAATTTGTTCGACCTTTTTGAGCAAATATGGTTGAACGAGGTCCTCGTCTCCATATACCCCAACCATTTCCTTCATTGACAACCCTCAATTGCTTCCCCTGACCTTTCCATACAAAAGGAGTACGTACCACATTTCGGAAAAACTGAGCTCTGATTAATTGAAAATAATTTTTAAAAAATGATTTACTTTTCTAGAAAAGTTAATTTTTTTTTATGTTTAAATGAATTTGTGTAAAATATTTTCTGTTTTTTAATAGATTTATTAAAAATATTTCATAAAAATTGTTTTTAATGAAACATACATTTGAATTTTTTTTTATTTTTTTCATTGATTAATTAAATTTATTTTTATCTATAATTTTATATTTTATATTGTTTTTGCATATATTAAAAATATTATATTAAATTCAAATTTATTATAATATCATTTTTAATTACATGACTATTAAATAAATATTTTTTATTTAAAAAGCGACATCAACAAAATTGACAAAAAAATATAACGGTGTCAACAATTGAACTTAATTTTTAAATTTGAAAAATAAAAGGACTAAATTCTTAAAAATAAAAGTACAAAGACTAAATTGCAAATCTACAAAATGTACATAGACTTATACATATTTTAACATTTATACTACAATGCATTTCTTATTAATGTATTTATAATTGTAATAAATATTTATTATTAAAATATTAATATTGAACATTTTCTATAACATGTGAATAATATTATTTAAAATTATTATTTTTAAAATAATAAATTATATTTATTATATTAATGATTTATTATATGACTAAATATAAATAATTAAATATGTATGCTTAATAATATTAAAAAATATAATATTTTAATACTTTCAAATATTTTTAAAAATAAAAATAAAAATTATTATCAATATAAAATATATAACTTGATTTAAGTTAATTTTTATATAAAAATAAAATTATTTATAGAGGACCTCCTTTCCGGGAATGACTATACTTTTCAAAGAGACAATTCATTTTACAAGAAAAATAGCTTATTTTACGTTGACACATTTTCCGTTGATCAAGCTGTTTTCTGTGAAACAAACGCGGGAAAATATAGAAAACATTTTCCGTAAAACTTTTTACATGTAAACAAACCGACCCTAAATCTAATTTGGTTAATTTAGTTAACTTAGGTATAATTGAATCTAATGCAAAACTTGCAAAAGATAACAGCAGATATAACCCATTATTAATGTATATATTAGTGAAGAATGAAACAATGTGCCACTTTTTACTGTACTTGTATGACTGAATCAAACAATGTAAAACATTGATTAAAGATGATTATAGGATTGATTGTAATTAACATGCAGCAATATTGAGAAATGCACCATATCATCATTGAAAACGTGGCCAAGTAAGTAGGTAAAATATTAACAACGATAGCATCCTATATCTATAATTTATCTTTGAAGCTACACAACTTATATTCATCCATAGCTCATTCAGTCTATTCATTCTTGGATCTATCAATACCTCTCTTGACAGGTACCACCAAAATTTTAGGGAATTAAAACGCCGTGAGGCACAATAGAGTCAGACCTTACCAAATTCGGGAGGCTGCTCTGTCATTCCAACGCCTTCATTCCGATGTTTCTGCCATCCACCAGTATCAGCTCTAGAGTGAGCCCAGTAATAGAAGACTGATCCCACCAATGACAACAAAGTTAGAGCAGCTCCAGCAGCAAATACGCCTTTCCTCAGTGTAGCACATGAAATGTCCTCTCCGCCAAAGATTCCTCTGTACTTGGTGTGGTATGCGTTTTTTGCTGATCCCGCCAGTAAACATGCCTCAGCTCCCAAAAAGCTTAACCTAATTCATTGCTCATATTATGTTAGAAAACGAACTCAAACATTCAAAATGGTTTTAGTGCACTAAAGATACTAAGATACTTGCCCATATTGTGAATGGGGTCAAATAATGGTATCTCCAAGTGATAATATTTAGTTTTAAAGTCATCAGTTGGTTGATAAGATTATTGACAATAGAATGGGGGTGATAAGATTTTTCTCATTTTAACTCATACTAGGAGACAGCTTAAAACATTATTGATGCCTATTTGCAGTGTATAAATGGGCTTAAAGATTATTCTAGCAAGCAAAAATTTAGGAGGATTTAGATAAAGTGGTGCTAGGAATACCTAAGAAGAAAATATTTTAATTGGAAGTAATTCTCATGAACATGGAAGGCTTAGTTGTAATGGGCTTGAGAGTGGTCATAAAGAATATGATTATGGGGATAGATACAAGGCAGGAAACACCATCCTGGATTTAGTTTGTATCTTTTGACTCAATTTTATGAAAAAGTGATTAAGAAAAGGACTCTGGCTAAGACTGGAATGAACGCAAGCAAAAAAGAGTACTTTATGGCCACAAGGGTAGGGAGGTTTTGTTGCATAGCTAGCTAAATTGATTTCTAGGTTTAGATGCTCATTCCAAAGAGACATATAAGAAAGTGAGACATGTCCTAGACAGTAGGATTAAATTACAGAGGCTAAAGGGGACACATAAACATCAAAATAGTTGTGAACACAAACACTAAAAGCTCAAAGGTTAGGAGAGTGCAACTGGAATTTTTTATGACCACAATACATCTGTGTTTGAAGTTGAAGTTCTATTGAACTACTATCAATGATCAATCTTGTTTTTCCATATGGTATGAAATGTTAGGCTAACAAGAAGCAACATATACAAGAGACAAGTATAGCGAAGTTGCAAACGTTAAGATGGGATGTGTGGTAAGGCTAAGAAAGAAGTGGTTAGAAACTAGATATTCACCTCCAAGTTGAGATGGCTCTTAAAGAAGATAAGGTGACAAAGATTAGCCACATAAGAAGCAGATCGATAGCTTAACATGTTAGAATAATGAAAAATTTGGCATTGCATTGGATAAAATATTGAAAACCAAGACCAAAATAGACATGGATAAAATTAATAGAACTTGAAGAGAGGCCCGGCATAAATGTTTCTATGTCTTAGTTGCTGTAGCTTGTTTGTTTGATTGGTTTAAGATGAAATTATACTTCTTACCAGTCTATTGACTTTGAAAACTTTGTGAATGGTTAGCTTGTTAAAGATTGAAAATGCAAATCAAAAGCCCATTAAATAAAAATGTTCTCTATTAAATCAACGCATAGAAAAATTATCAAATTTAATAAATACAACAGCATAATACTGTACTTTGCAAGTATCATAAAGCATTAGTAATTCAACAGCTAGCATCTTTGTACAACCTGTTAGCCTCTAAGTTAACTTTGTGGGCTCCATACACGTGAATAATTGATTATACCAGTGGGGAAATTGCAGCGCATCCCGACAAAACCAACCATTTCCATTTCAGAGAGCCTATCATCTAGATAATCAGTTTCTAGCCTGGAAAATTTGTTCCTCTAAATTACTAACAAGAATACTAGATAGATCTTCCAAAATGAACTCAGGCAAAGCAAGTAAAAATATGTTAAATCGAAGTGGTAGGAAAAAAAAAAGGTAATCAGATTTGAATTAGGTAAATTTACCAGGAGAAAACGAAGAAAAAGATGGCGCAAGTGGTGGATGAAGTGGCGGAGACAAGGCCTTTGCCAAAGCAGAGACATCTAGTAACGCCGTTAACAACAACCTGGCTAAGAAGGAGCAGACCAAAAGCAGATAGTCCGTACACCGTCGACGCATCCGTACTGTAGAGGCAGTAGGTCCTCTCGTCGTACTGATCAGGCACCACCTCAGCCTTCATTTAAAAAAAACCACTAGTTAAGTTAAAACAACAGAAAATTACAGTTTCACATGTGAGAGTGAGAGTGAGAATGGGTACGAAGCTACGGCGTCGTTCGGCGCCGACGGCGAAGACGAAGGCGATGAGATGGAGAGCAAAGATGATGGCTAAAATAGGGACGGATATGGCCATTGTTACCAGTTTTTGGGTTGAGGTTTAGCCTTAAAGGGAGGGAAAATGGAAAGGAAAAGGAGGGCTAAATAGATGGGGGTTCTCTTCTTTTGAGGTTTAAGAAGAAGACAAAAGAAAGGCTAAAGCGGGTAAAGAGGTAAAATGTCTTTTTCTTTTTTCACGTTATAATTCGATTATTTTACTTTTTCAATTTAAACATTGTTAGCATTTTTCAAAATCCGGTAAAGTGCTTTGGTTAACACTTTACAGTTTACACCATATTTTCACAATTTTACTCCTTTTAAAAATATTTAATCAAAGTCGATTGAGTCTTAATTTTATTGACATCAATATTATTGTCAGTACAGAAATACGTGAACCTAATTGCGTTGAAATGTATTGTCCTCGTTTTTAAGGGTCGGGAAAGAACTACGCGTAAATTTAGACATTGTATAAAAAATAACAAATATGATAAAAACTTATAAACATATTAATGTTAAAAATATATATATTATATGTAAGTATAACAAATAATATTGTTGCCAATGATTCCAACTTTGATGGTTTAAGTTTTTTTTAAAATTTATTTTGGTTTAAGTTGAATATATTTTTATTTCGAGTTTGATGTGTTTCATATTGAATTGATTCTAATTTTATTTGATAGAATATGTATTATTTGTGATTTGTTTTTGTAAACTCTTTCGAACGAAATAAGTAGTATAAATTATTATTGTAGTGAATCTTGAAAAACGAGTTTAGGAAGAGTTTGGATCCAATGATAATACTTGATATTGGATGAATGATTCTGCTTGAAGTTTAAATTCATCTTTGAATCATCTCGACAGGATTTACAAATTTTGAATGATGTCTTAAAAACTATATAATTTTTATTTAGAGTAAACTTGGCATGAAACCTCGTATTTTAAAAGATCGAGTCAAGAAATCATTTAAAATATGTTTTGGGATGTATAATTTAATCTCGTACTTAAAAACATTATTTCTTTTTGTAAACAATTTAAGTCATATTTAAAAACATTAATTTTTAAATGAATAGTTTGAGCTCGTATTTAGAAGTAGCAATAATTTAAGCTGGTGATTGGAATCCAATCATAATCATTTTAATGCCGCAATCTCTTGAAAGTCCATCATTTTTACTTGTGCTTGGAACTAGTATAATACCTTGCTTGTGATACCTTGAAATTCAAGTTTTTTTTTTGTTCCATGTCAGGGTTGTATGTTCGTGTCTATGATCAATTTCAATGCATTCAAAGTATACTCTTGAATTCAGTTGACATGACTAGTTTCTGCACAGGTAAATACAATAAAAAAAATTTACTAAATGATTACCCTTGTTATATTCCTTTGAAAAGGAAATGGTGTGGGGGCATTACCTGCTGCTTTGCTTTTTGGATGCTTGCGGAATACATGGGCCTTTTAGTTTATTTGATTAAAAAACAAAGTTTCCATTTTGAGAGATTAGTGGATAGTTTGATGGTTCATTCAGCAACAACATATAGAGCCGAGCAGGAGATGATGGGATCCTTTCCCTTTGTCCTCAACCGCAATTTGATGAAAGACGGCGACGTTGTTGGATTTTCGATTTTCCCAGTTGCTCACTGCATCTCTGGATTTACGGATAATTTTATGGGAGCTGCCTATGTTGAGCTTATCCCTCCTTGCCTCCTTTTTATTGATGTTGGGGTGCATTATTTTTCCAATAATTCCAAACGCATTTAAGTGCAAAATTATAAAAAATAATGCAACCTTTTTGACTTATAACGCAGCTGGCCAAAAGAGATACTTAAGTTCAAAGCTGGCAATATGCTTTGTGATTGTGACCTTTTTTTGGAGTTTAAAGTAGTACCATCTTCAGTTTTCAAATTTCACACCTATATTATCAAATCCTTTATCACTAATACTGTTACAATATGGGTTAGGTTCAAAGCTTTAACCAATTAAACGCTGACATGTCAGCATAAGATTTGTTTATAAATTAACATAAATATTTTTTTGCTTCTGACCAATACATAAGAACATGAATTCAAAAACATGTTTGAAACGCGTTTATTTTTTATTTAAGAATTAAGACGGAGTTATGGATAGCTAAACAAACAGAGATGAAATTAATATAAAATAAACATCACGATACATATTAGGGAAACAACCATCCTAATAAAATTCCCTTCATTATGTCAGGTAAAACATGAGATTCTATATTTTGTCATCCGGACAGGGGAAAAAGGCCTGGTTTTTCTTTGGCTTATTCATAATTTATACTTAAAGCAAGTCCGCGTGAGACTAACATATACCGATAGCAAGCAAGACTCACGTGGCTCGACCTCAGCTCCGCTCTCCATAAGCTTCTAAATCGAAAATTTTCCATTCGCTTCCTCTCTAATGCCTTGTTCCAACTTTTGTCCCAAGGCATTTTGTGTTAGAAAATTTTTCCCCGGTTCTTTCATAAATTGTTACAAAAGACAATCACCCCAAACTGAACTTTTGACCTTGACCTCCAAAATTGAAGTATTGTAATTTGTGGGTGATGTTTGACAAGTAACGGTTGCATTTCCATTCTGGAATGGTTAGGGGTACTACTTTTACAGAGATAGTTGAATATCACCTGCGGCAGAAAAAAGAATGTGAAATCTGGTCGATGGTCAAGAAGTCTTCTCAACCAACTGTCAGCAGCCTGAAAGAGGTTGTTCGCCAAGTGACGATCACTTGCTCCATTAGGTGTCCACAAGGAACTTGTATGACGCAAGACCAAAAACAGGCAATTGCATCTTCAGACCACCATCCATGTTATTGAGACCTGTTACAACCGGTCCCTGAGCACTTTGTCCACCTAAAATATTTAGAAAAAACCAACAGATGAGGTTTATTTGCCATTACATGGGTGCTATCGGAGCTTATACAAGCACAAACTATTAGTGATTAATGGAAAGTCTGTCAGTACTTTGGTTAACATTAAGCAGCAAAAGTTTCTATAAAAAGGCATTTCTGTCCACAAAATTATATCAAATGAACTAGGAATAGGACCCTTTTCAGACAGAGCAAGTTAACTACTTGCAAGTCAAACAGGAGTACCTCAAAATCACTTTTCATATTTTGAAAGTACTTATGCATTATGAGACTTAACACTTGTTAGAGATGTAAAAGATTCAAATTTACAAGCGAAAGCTGGAAAATATAACTTAACAAGAAAGCCTAGCATATCCCTTAGTTCACAAATAGGAAAGAAGAAAGTTTCAAAATGAAATCATTTAGTACCTCCTACTGGTGTATGAAGAAAATGGTAAGTCAGAAAGCAAGCATCTAGATCTTTTAACGTAGGTCCAGTGGGTATTCTGTAAATTGGATACCTACCATAATGTCAGAGGAACACGTCAGTTACATATGCAAACACAAGTTTAAAAATAACTTTTAAGAAAACTAAATAATAATACCATGCCATCGAAATCCAGCTGGAAGATAGTAAATCACAGCTTTTTAGCGTCTTCAGTTCAGGGAACTGGAAGGCCAGATATACAATCTGTTATCATACATTTCGTTTAGGAAGTGACCAAAAATGAGAAAGGCATTGATCCAGATATTAAATGACACCATGCTGAGAGAGAGAGAGAGAGAGAGAGGGAGAAGGATGGAAATACACACTAACCTTGTCAGCTAAAGGTTCTCGGCTGCATGGAGGGTCTTGTTCAAATTACTCAAAAATAAAACAATTTTGAGAATTGACAGATTCACCGTCGTCATTGCTAGATAAGTCTTCTTGAAATATCTGCTGATCTCCCATGGACAATCTATCCATCCTAGGAGACATCTCACTTGTCATGCAGTGATTCCTTTTTTCTCTAAAAGGGTTTGATCCTCTTTCAGGTTCACAATCGCTACTACCATCACTGCAGGAGTCCCTAAAGTCACTATCACTGTCCTCACCTTGTTGCCTATCATAAAGAGAATTATTTAATATAACATAAAATATTTTATATAATTTTAGTTGAGGCAATTATCAAACAATAACAATTGCTAGAAACTACTAAGCCAAAAAAACAAAAAAGGAAAAAGGTGGGCTCTTTGGAAATCTTTTGCTTAGACAGGAATCTGTTTCTCAAGACAAAATAAGGAGAGGAGACGAAGAAAAAAAGAAGCAAAAATGAAAGGTGTGGAGAAAGGAGGCAAGGCAACAGCGGCAGCAACATGGTTAGCATTTTCACTTAAGTTTGGTCTAGGTTAACAACAAATATAATTACCAAGTCTAATATTTCAGCTCTATAAGGAAGCAACTCGATTTCGTAAATAAAATTTAATACAAAGCAACTGATTCACTTCAAAACTATCACTATAAACACTCAGATACTTAGATCATGCATGGCATTTTTGCATAAATAGGAACTGTGACACAAGACAATCGATTTGCGACAGAGACATAAGTCATCAAGTAAAGAACGAACTTACACCTTCCCAGAAAATGCTATAAACTAGGAAGCATAGAAACAGACAATAAATATGAATACGACATAATACGGGCATGATGACAAAAAAACCTTTTTAAGAAAATCATGATACTAATACAGCAAGATACAACAACAAAATATATATTTTTACAACAATATACAAAAAAAAAAGGTGTAAAGTTGATATTTTCAATAAATTGTTAACATGCAAATATTTCTTTAATTGTTATTGCAATCAAATTGCTTATGTTGATTCCATTTTTGGAAGAAAAATGAAAAAAAAAAAAAACCCTTTCATAGTGTCCGAACACGTCCAGCCATATTTTGACCTTTTTTTCAATTTTATTTTTATTACTCTTGATGCGTGTCCAACACATTTTCTGTGACATTAGAGCTGCATCCATACTTCAAAGGCTATAAATAAGTCAAAATTATTCTTATTATCCTTAACACTAGAAAAGAAGGTTTAAACCAAAAGACCAAGTAAATCCAGGTTATGTAGCATAGGGAAGTCGAGACTATGTAAGTATAACAAACAAACTCTCACAATTATAAGTTGCACTAAATTACATTCAAAGAAGAGAATCATTCTTTAACTTTAAGGGAATAGATTGGAAAGGCGTAATTTCCATTAAAAGAAACAACAGAAAGCCTTAACAGAGGGATATAATAATCATTCAAATCAACCCTAAATAGCCATTCAAATGACTATATCAAAATTGATAGTAAGCACAAAATTGTAAACTAAAATTAATTGTATCACTAATTCACTATAGTATAGCTAACACAAGAGAATGAAACTTGCAACATATACAAATAAAGTAGAACTAAAAAGTAATATCCCCACAAGTTAAAATAAACTCCCAACGAAAGAAATGTATAATATACCTTGATGCCTTGGTAGAGCGCTTCAAGGAATCAGCTTAAATTCGAATACCGGATAAATAAGGTACATAATACTGGACAACAGAATCAAGGCAATTCAAAATTAGCGGGACTCCTGCTCCATATGCACTACACTCTTTGAATGACTCCCATAATCACCAAACATGAAATATGGCTGAAATTCCTCGTCGCACATCCGCCACTCTCTCATCGTTGTCTGCTAAACCCAATTTCAAATATCATTCACACTTTTTTTTTTAACATAAATACTCAACCTCTTAAAGTGTTCCTACTACTAATTGCAGATTTTTTAGATGATTTTTACTACTATATAAACGCATACAACAAAATGTTTATTTCTACTACTAATTGCAACAAACTAAAAAACAAAATCTAAAACAGAAACTAATTTAAACCGAACAAATTAAAACACTAAAAATCCTAAAGAAATAGTTTTGAGGTTGAACAAACCTTAGACATATAAAGAGTAGGGACAGCAGGCATGCCGAGACTAAAAACCTCTCTAATTACTCAAAGGAGAAACAAATGATTCAGAAGAGGGAACCGAAACCGGTTTAGGGAGGTCAGTTGAATCAACCCGCTTCTCAGACTGCCAGTTCACATGAGTGGCCGCCTGTTTATCATTCGATTGACTCGACGTAACATCGCATTGAGCTCGCCGCAGTTGATCGCTCAGCTGATTCAGGTTCGACCTTCTGGCCTTGGCCTGATTGTAAAACCGATCTTCTGGAAGAACTCTCCTGAATTCCAGTCCTGTCCCCAACATAACTAAAATTTCCTTGCGATTTCTTCTCTGAACTGAAAGAATTTGAAGCAGTTGATTCTCTTTGCGGATCACAGGAAAAGGTTTGACGAGAAGTGAAATGGGATTTATTTGACTGGGACGATGAAGGGCAAAATGGCCAAGGTAGTTGAAATAACGGTTCAGTAGACAAAATATTGATTTGAAAATTGATACAAAATACATGATTATGGCACACCGCTAAAAAATAAGTGTCTGTTTATTTTCCATAAAAATGTTGTTCGGAAAATAATTTTTGGAAAATAAATTATTTTTCTAAAAAATAATTTACTGAAAATACTTTTTGGTGTTTGGATGAATTTGTGTAAAATATTTTTTGCTGTTTAAAAATTTTCTTGAAAATATTTTTTGGAAAAATTGTTTTTACATAAATTAATATACATATTAATAAATTTATATTTTAAATTGTTTTTATATATATTGTAATAATTTATTTATAAATGAATAAATCAAATTTAATATATAATAATATACAATTATTAAACTATTTTATATAAACCGTCATAAATTAAAAACAACCAAAGTCAAATAAATTATTTGTAATTGTGTTATAAAAAATAAAAAACAATGATTGAATAATTATAAATTAGCTTCCAAACCACAATTAATATTAGAAATTAATAATATTATCCAAATGCATAATTAGTAGTACACCACATAATAACAACATTGTCCAAGTGCATAACTAATATTACACTACATTAAAAGTATCAATATCTTCAACCTTGAGAAAATTTTTGAAGCCAAATTTTTGTATGCTTCCTACTTGCATGATTCTAAAAGATGAAAACCAATTAAAGGGTACATATAGCCTTCATTGACAGTTTTCTTAAAATATTATTGCATCATGTTTGCACCTCAAAGAAAGGTTAATTTGAGATATTATTAGCAATATTCACCTTCTAGCCTTGTAATGCATCAGAACATGCAGGACAATAATGAAGTTTTCTTCAGGAAACCAATGGCATCTAACTTACCGAGCTAAGAAACTATCACAAGCATGCATTTTACAATGCAATGTCACGATATTGAAGTCTTCAACAGGTACCCTTAAAGCAAAGAAAGGTTATATAACTACTGTTTTGCTGAAAAAGGTCACTAATGGCACAAGCTGACTCCTCAGTATGTGAGGCATTTAAATGTTTTTAATGTTTATTCTTTATCAAAAGGGACACAAAATCCCGTAGACCATTGTTTAACTCATGGTGAACTAAAACATGGACAATATAGGCAATGAAGATATAAGTTCCCTAATCGCATCAAATGTTTTTAGTGAGGAATCAACACCTATGTGTTCTTTCAGAAGTTTAAACACAATCCTGAAGCCACTTCCAAACCCTTTTTGTCTATTTCAGGCTTCATCTACATGCACAACAGAGATATACATTTTCCAGGAGAAAAAACATCCATCATTTCATATCTGAATACACTTGTTTGGTACAAAATTGCTGAAATGAAAATTCTACAAACCTCAGTAAGAGAGATTTCAGATGTAATTTTTCAACAGACTAAGGAGGCAACTAGGGAATGCAAAGAAAGACAGTAGTAGAGTAGCAACTACATCATGGCTAAAGATCCAGAGCAGCATGTTGCGCACATGCCTCCTATTGTTGCACCAGGCCCTGCAGGTCAACATGGTTTAAGATGATAATGTTACACTCAAGCCAATAAATAATATATAATATAATATAATATATATATGGTGCTTTCATCAAGGAGTGTAGCTGAATGTTGCAATAAGTTATTTTTCATTAAAAAAATGATATGTTGCAAGGATAACTCTAACAAATTGACCTGGATCAAGGGGGAAAAGTAAACCATAAGGCTCCAAGTATTCATTAAGTTCCATCCATCCAATTCCAGGCTCAACTACAACATCCATGTCCCGAATATGCAACGCCTTAACTCTCTACAAATTTAAAAAAAATCACTCCTAGTATCACAAATTAAAAAATCAAATGGATAGAATTGCAAATTCATTTTACACGATGGAACATTGATGATTTTATCACAAAAGTAATTGCAAATTCAAGTCAAATAATTGTCAAAAGAGTGTTTTAATAAAGCTTCAGCTCAAATAATACAAAACATGTTTAGAATGAGTGCCACAATGACTAGATGCTAATAAAGCCCATGCTGCAGGACAAACTTCATTAGAAGCCATTACTAGGAAGCACATTAAACAGTATCGATAAAATGCATGGTATAAAATTAAAAAGAGTTCATTCCAATCTTTTTTTTTTAATTTATCTAGGAAATATGATTAAATATACCTTCATTAAGGTCATGTCAATGCAAACACCTCCATTAGGAGACAAAATGTGGCCCTCAATAGATGTAGCTCCACCATATGGTACTATAGGGACCTGATTACAAGCATAAAAGAACAATTAAAATTTTATACTTGCTCAAGAAGAACCAAGACATTTTTGTAGTAGTTCCATAACATTACAAAACATCTTATTCAGATGTATGCCATAACATTACAAAACATCTTATTCAGATGTATGTAATAAAATACAATGAGACTCTGCAAATGGTTTATCACAAAGTACTGCTAGAAGCCGACCTATGTAAGAAGTTTCCAGTTTTGCTACATGTTCAAGTTTAACATAATCCTAGTACTAGTTCCATGACATTACAAAACATCTTATTCAGAACATTTATTTGGGTGATTTCTTAGTTATCCAAGGAAAACAAAAGGGCATAAAAAAAGTTGAAAATTTTCTACTGGAACAACAGTTGAAACTCAAATTTCACTCAATCAAAAATGACAAAAAAAACCAATGGAATATATTAAATAAAACAAACTGAAGCCTCCTTTGGATGCAACTGCATCTCAGTACGTTGGCTTTTTTAAGCTAAAAAAAAATTGCAACTGAAATGTTAGTAAACTGAAGGCTGTTTGGAAAGCATTGTTCAGTAAGTTGAAAATGCATTTCACCTCACTGGAGGCTTAATTTCAGACTGGAGCTGAGAATCCAGATTAAAAGGTTCGCAGAGTGAAGGATGATTGTTGTGGGATTGGAAAGTAAGGGATCCAGCAGAAATAGCAAAAGCCAGAGGAAGCAAACAGCTGGGCCATGAAAAAGCATGGCTATTGGTTTTCCCAGCAATGGTGGATGGTAAGTTCTTCTGACAACTATTAAGTCATTTTCTCGTGTTTTGGAGTTCATTTTCCAAATGAAAAATGTTTTTCGCCAAACAAAAAAGTTAGAAAACAATTTATAGAAAATCAATTCCGTCAATCAAACCGACCCTAAATCTATAAGAAAGTAAAAAATGTTAGAAATTGAAATTTATGTATGCTATCTCATGTCAGTTTATTGATTGATTTTTTTTTAGTATAAATGTTTTATAAGTTTTATATAAAGATATAAAATACATCTCTGGTGGATACTAAAATTTAATAATAATAAATTTTTATTATGTGTTGTCGGGTTAAAGATAGATTTGATTATGGGCTTGGTTGGGTTGGGTTTCAACAGAATTTTAGGTTCGTTTTCTAGCTCTGGATTCGATCCAATCAGGAAAATGGACCTAAAATTTTACTCAAACACGACTCAAATTGTAGATGTTAAATTCAAGCTTGGCCTGTATTAATTTTTTAGATTATTTTAATATATAAAATAAATTTCAAGATATAATATATCAAATACACTGAAAATATTAAAATAAACATTTATCAACAAATTAAAAATACTTTAAAAAGTTTTTAAACTAAGATAGTTGCAACTAAAATAGTAGTAAAATTAACAATAAAATAAAAGTTCTACGACATCCAAACAATATTAAAAACGACAGCGAAACAACAAAACAAGAAATGTTAGATAGTCATCAATTATTCTCGCAATCAATTCCTAATATGAAATAAGAATAAATAGTTAGATAGTCAAATTAATGAAATGTCATAAAATTATAACAATAAAACAAGAAATAATTATCCATTGAAAATCCCTTAGCTTGTATTCAATCCTCAAACCAAACAATGGTTTGAATCTTTTTTCTGTTTAAGTGAACTCCTTAAAGGTGTGATAACTTTCTTCCCCATGCTAAAAGCCAACCTAGAAGCTGCAGTCAGTATTGGAATTGCCAAAAGATCACGAGCCAATAATGAAAGCCCATGATATGAATTGAATTTTTGCTCTAATACATCTATTTGACTATTCAACTCAAGCTCTGATTCTTCCAAATAAAGCTTCAACTGTGACTTTTCACTCTTAGTATTAGATTCAATTAAGTATCGTTTATAATCATCACTCTCATCATAATCTCATCCCAAATCGACCCTATTAACATTGAGTTGATGCAAACTAGAATCAACAGGACTATTATTCGAAACATTGGAACTCCCAACCAAAGAGGAAGATGTGAATTTGGAGTTCTTAACATACTCATCAAACAAGAATTTAAGATTGCTAAGAATGGTTTGCACAAAATCTAAAGCATGAGTACCATAGATTGTAGTAAAGCAATATTACACATAATTTAACTTGTAACAAGAATCTAAAATCGCAGCACATGACAATATCAAAGAATACTCAACCCAATATTCATTAAATTTCTCTTGCATTTGCTTAATCATTGGAGTTAAAAAATATTTAAGGACCTTTAACAGTATCGAGTAAAACCTTGTGAACCTTTCAAACCCCTTTAAAATAAAGATTAGTTGTTGGATAATTAAAACCAGAAAAAACACAAGTCACATCATAAAATACTTTCAAAAATTTGCAAAGAATAGCAACATTTCTCTACTCCTCAACAAAAAGTACAAACATGTGATAATCTTTATCTCGTTAGCCCCAATAATCTAACACATCTTTTTAGTAAAGAGCAGATTCAAGCATCAAATAAGTGGAATTTCATCCCACACACACATCTTGATGCAACTTTTTGGTTACATTCAAATGAAAGCTTTTATCGGCCACACCATAAAATCTTTTCCTACGAATTCCTAACTTTTTATGTACTTAATTCTATTGTGAATCTTACCAACAACATCATCAGCAAGTTGATAAATCAACTTTAACTATAATATTAAATATATGTGCACAACATCTAACTTGAAAAAAGGCACCATCACATGAAAGAGCTCGATTCACACAAAAACAATCTTTAAGATAAGAAACCATAACATCATTATAAGAACCATTATCAAAAGTTGTAACATCCCTAATACCACCCGAAAAGTAAACAGTGTCAATTCGGGTTGACATGTATTCAAAATTTTCGAAGTAGAAAAATAGAAATATTAATATTAGTGGAGAGGGTGGTTAGATATTATAAGAAATTAAAAAAAAAACTTCCGAACTCAAGGAAAATTAGTTTAAGGAATGGATTAAATTGTAGAATTGTGAGGAGTGTTCGGTCATAATGTGAAAATTTAAAATAAGAGATTATGGAATTAAATGGATAAGAAAAAGAGGAACGCCTTAAAGAATAAATTAATCATGAAAGTACATGGAGATGTTGATGGTAGTGAAAGTGATTAGACACCATTTATATTTAATGATGATTTGATTTTTAATAATAATATATATATACATATATAAGAAAGAAGAAAAAGATGATGGATAGATATTTTGATAAAGGTTGTAGGAAAAGAAAGATGAAAAGAAAAAAAAAACCGTATCACCATCATTTCTCAGCTTCTTTTTCATGTTTCCCTCTTTCATTTTCAACCCTTTTTCCAAACCTTAAACTAAAAAATTTCTTCATAGATTGTTAATAAATCAAGATGACAACTTCATAGTGAACTTATCATCTTGTAAAGCTAGCTAGCTAATAGCCATTTTGGAGGAGAAAGAAGAGTGAAGAAAAGGTAGGGATTTTGAGTAAATAAGGTAAAGATGATGGAGTTTCTTTTAGGATTTCATATTTATCTCATAAAAAATGTATGGAAATAGCATGTAAGTTTTGTTTTGATATTAATGTTGTATTTGTGTTATTGTAGACAATGAGAAGAATGGTGAACATCCAATTGGTGAAAAAGGCCAAAAAAATAGCAAATGGGTGAAGAAAGAAAGAAGAAATGGATTTATACAAGCAATTTTTGTTGTAAATATATCAAAAATTTTACTTTCAAAAAAAATCTAAACTCTAAATGAAAATTTGATAATTTGGTTTAATTATACTCATAGGATACATTAGTAATTAAAAAAATGACGATTTGAACTAGAAAATTTATTTGAAAGTGGAATATATTTATATGGTGAATTGAAAATGTGTATATGCAATAAATTTGTTAAATAAGGACTAAATTGTAAAAATAAAATTTTTAAATGGGTAAAATAAATAGTGATAGAAATTACTTAAGTAAGATGTTAGATAGTAATGAAATAAATGTCGATTGAGAACTTATGATAGTTGATTGTGTATAAAAAAAGACTAAATCGTAAAAAGAGTAAAGTTAAAACTATTTTTAAATGTTGTGTGAATGTAGTGAAATTTTGTATGTTAAATGCCCATGTAGACAAAATGTAAATTAGTAGGATATAAATGGCATGCCATTAGGAAAGTGATTAAGCACGCTAGCGATAATGGTACTACGGTGCAAGTGAAAGTGGCACTACTGTGCAAGTGAGTGACACTTCGGTGCAAAGAATAGTGGCACTTCAGTGCATCTTATCAATTTTTTCGTTTATCCTATCGTGTTCTATTAAGTTTATAATTGGGCAATAGCAATATGAGGTAAGTGAATCTAATGTGGCGTAAGTAATTTGTAACTTGTGGAATTGATGTTTTAATAAAGTTAATATGGAAACAAATTTTGTATAAGGTGATTGAATGAAAAAATAGTAATATATATGTTTATATATGTAATTAAGAAAGAAATTAATTTTAATTGCATGGTATGATTCTTGATATGCTTATTAAGCTCCCGTGAGCTTAACACATTTCTTTTCAAACAAGTAGGTAAAAATCATTTTGAAGTAAATATGAAGATCGACTCCAACTCATCTTATCACATCTCAAGCTTTGGAGAAAGTATGAATTTTAAATTTTGGGCATTAGATTTGACATGTACATAAGATCTCATTGAGAATGTTTTTATTTATTTATCAAGATCTCATTGAGAATGTTATATACGATACTAAAGGATGAATTTGTTGGGTAATGGTCTTCCTTGTAAACTTTGTATTTTGGATATGTTTGAAGTTGTTTCATGATGATTAGAGTAATGTTTAGGGTTGATAAATGTATAATTGCAAAATTTTCATTGGTTGTTTAGAAAGGTATAACTTATGGAAGTGTATAAAACTGGTTAGGGAGTAAAAAGTGCATGTTTTGAAGTTGCAGGTTCAACATCACGACGATGGCTACTCAAAAAGTCATGTCTTGACGTTGTAATTTGCGTGCGCACGACAAGGGATACTTAAAGAGTCATGTCATGATGTGAAAATCTCTTGAGGTTGCGACAAGCTATGGTAGTCACAACGTGGGATACCCCGTAGTCGCGACGAGCATCAAGTGGTTTTAATTTTCACCCTTTTGCCCTAAATCAACTTTTGTCCACTTAAGGAGCTTTTGTAAGCTTGTTTTACGATCAGATTAGAGCGTAAATCCAACACACCAAGTCATGCAAATGCGTGGCCCAAAAGCATAAAACTCCACTAAGTCTCAGGACTCAGTAGACCTTAATTGGAATACCAACTATACCTGACTACATCTGACATTGTTTAATGTGATGTATTCTAATCATATAACAATATCACTTATAATCAAATCATACCAACTCATTATATCAAACTAATCATATTCAATTCACCAAGACATAGTAACATTTCTATTTCTCATCTCAATAACTCAGCCAATATCATGTTATCACGTAATATACATAAATCATTCTCGGATCATCAAATCAAGTGCATATTATATATACAACATCAATTCACTATAATAGTTTATTAAGCCTAAATAATTAATATATATCATACCATCTTGACCAAGATCACATTAGATTTTGATATCATATGAATCATTATTATTTTATTATAATATCGTAACTAATCACACACATGGATAACAAACATTATACTAATTATATTTGAACCATTAGAACTTAGTAATAGGTTTAATACTTTTAATTATTATTTCATAATAATACCTTTAACTTCTTATCAAGTTTATGCAAGGGAAACAAATTATATTAGCACAAAATGAATTATATTAGCACAAACTAGATTTGTTATTTGTTGTTCATACAAGTTTTTTCGTTGTCCCTCGACGTTCCATCCTCGTACTTAGCCTTGTTCCATGACATTAGAAACGCTGTTAATTTCTCATCATTAAATAAGTTATTTAAATCTTTCATTTTAGTTTCGTTTAAACTCTAATATCTGAATTTCCCGTACTTTACAATCTATTTGATTTAATTTAAATACAACTTCATAGTTATATTATAGGGACCTCAACTACTAATTTATAATCTTAAACATAAAAGTTTTCATTCCTTACGATTTGATCCTTAATAACAAATAATTAACCAAGTAGCTTTAATTCGATCCAAGCTCAAATTAACGCTTTCTATTAAACTTTTAACATGATTTCATCATAATACAAGCTTAATTTCATCGTCTCATATTCTCTAAACTTCCATTTTCTCCATGAATTTAACAATGAGAATTTGAATTAGTTTCAACAATAATTAAATTAAATCATTGGTTAAATTCACCAATTTTCCATTACTAAAATTCATAAAGAAAATAGAAATAAAACATTCCCACCTTAGACAAATTTAAACCAAATATGGGAAGGTTATTTGTTTTTATTTTCCCTGCAATGTATGGCCATGGAGAAGATGAGATGAGAATCGATTTATTTTCTTCTCTCTCCCTTACCACTTAACATATATATATACACTATATAATTAATTTTTAATTAACTAATTAAAACCAAATCAAGGGCCATTATTTAGTCTAAACAATGAACGCCAAGATTCACCAAGGCCACTAGTCCTACTTAATTAATGGTTAGATTATTATTTAGCCTTTGGTTTAATTGCCATTTAAACCCCTACTCAAATCCAATTCAATTTCAACTAGTTTTAACCACTACACAATTTAATCAATGTATTATTTTCTTTAATCAATTAAATAAATAATTTTATAATTTTCATTACAAATTTTCATAATTAACTCATAATTTCTCAGTTTAACACTTAGGCTATATCAGTTTAAGGAAATTTGACCTCAAATTGGGTTTTTCGACACCAACGAAAATTGGGTCGCTACAGCATTAACCATACCCTTCTAGAATCCAACTAATTTAATCCCCATTCCTCGCTAATTATACTCCTATGCTAGGAAAGTTGGATTAAGTCTTTAAGAATAGGCTTGTAATAACTCGTTTTTCAATGGTGACGGAAACAGTGGTTTCAGGACCACATTTACGATGTGTGAGTCCGTAAATATTAATTATTTAAAATTAAAATTTACGAGGTCATTAGTGTCACATTAAAATTTGGTCCTGAAATTTTGACGTTTGGTTAGTTAATTAAATAAAAAGGACTAAATCATAAAAGTTGTAAAAATTGCTTGCTATTGATTTTTCTTAACTAAATGGCTTAAATAGTTAAATTTGGAGGATTTATGTTGCAAATAAACCATAACTAAGTAATATGGACAGTTAGTTGAAAGAATTGAATTAAAATTTGGTGTTTTATAATATTATTATTAAATTAAACAAAGGTTAAAATAATAAAAACAAAAGAAAGTGGCATCCATATTCATTTTTTTTTATTTTCCATTGAAAAACTCCATGGTTGTGAGCTTGGGAATTTCAGCTATCTCATGTTCATGCATGTAAGTCCGTTTTGAACCCATTTCTCGTAAATTTTATGTTTTTGAGATCGTTGTAGCTTAATCTAGCTAGCCTAGGGACTAATTTGTGAAAATTTCAAAGTATTGAAAAATTTCCATTGTTGTTCTTGAAGCTTTCTTTATGTTTATGTTTGGGTTTAAAGCTTGATGTTAAAATAAGACTAATTTGTAAAGTGATTTTACATAGTTTTGAATTTAGGGGCTAAATTGTTAAATGGTTGAGAATGGAATTAATTTCTTGTAAATTTTGTGACTTGAGGGTTTTTTAGGATGATAATGAATTAGGCATAATATTTTTTGGCTTAATTAAGAAAAAAAATGAGCTTGTTTCGGTTTTAGGGACTAAATTGAATAAAATGTAAAATTTTAGGGCAATTATGAAAAATGTCAATAAAAAATTCATATGCATCAAGTGGACTTTTATAATGTACTTGGGACTGATAATTGAAATAAATTATCGTATAGATCAAGAACCGATAGAAAATTATGGAAAAAAGAAAATTTCTTGTAAATTTTGTGACTTGAGGGTTTTTTAGGATAATAATGAATTAGGCATAATATTTTTGGGCTTAATTAAGAAAAAAATGAGCTTGTTTCGGTTTTAGGGACTAAATTGAATAAAATGTAAAATTTTAGGGAAATTATGAAAAATGTCAATAAAAAAGTCATATGCATCAAATGGACGTTTATAATGTACTTGGGATTGATAATTGAAATAAATTATCGTATAGATCAAGAACCGATAGAAAATTATGGAAAAGAGAAAATTACTCACTAGTCCTTAATATTTCTATCTCTGCAGTTTAGCCTTGGTAAGTTCATACAATTTAATTTAGTATAATTTATAATATCATATTGACTTGTGAATTATGGATTGTTTAGTATATATTTATATAATTAAATTGTTACAAATTGATAAAAGGTGAGAAAGTGATTAAATTGTAAAGTGTTGTACAATCTTGTGTATCGAGTCCAGATGAACATAGGATAGGATACAATTGGCATGCCATTAGGTTATTTTGTGCGCTATATGGGATTGACCTGTGATGAGATGATGATTCTTGACTTGTTATTATACACTGAATATACCGGAGTCCAGCATTTGTTGCGAACTATTGAGTTATATTTATAGTGATTTTGGCATGTTTCTAGAGGGATGCTAGCCTACGGGCTAGGCACTTGGTGCCCAGGTGTGTTCTTGGTTGAATTGGCTCGGTTAAGCATTTTGGCGTGTCTTGGGTGGATAACCGTGTATCTGTATTTGTTTATGTTGTTCATCGGGCATATTTTTTATTGGTTAAATGACATGGTGATGATATGTAAATGGTATTTGGATATGATTTCTTGTTGATGACTTGTATACGTTTTCATGATTTTCAATGATATATCGTGACTTGATAATGTTTGATATTGCACAAGTGGTATGTTTAAAATGACTTGTATATATGATCCTCACCTGTTGAATGCTTGTGATTGACAGGGTTAATGTTAGTTAAAGACTTTGTTAATTACTTCAACCTGTGAACTTACTAAGCTTGTAGAAACATACTCGTGACGTTTTTTCTTGTTTTCTTGTAGATATCATTTTGCGAAACCGAACGATCGAATCAAATTGAAGATCACACTATCCAACTATCTTTCGGTAAACTTTGAAAATATTTATTTTGGGTATATGTGGCATGTAATAGGAGTATCTTATGTTAGTATATTAGTGTTCATATTAAGTGGTATGTTTTGTACTAGTATATGTATAAGTAGAATGTTTGTGACAAATAATGTGGTGAATCATAGATTGAATGTGAAATTTGAATGTCATGATTTGTTACTTGTATTGATCATCTTGATAGTAAATAGTTTAATGAATGTGATTTGTTTATTGATTATCTTTTGATGCAAGAAATTATGTTAAATTGTTACTTTACATGATATTGTCTTGTTATGTTTGAACTTGGCTAGATAATGACTTTGGATGATAACTTTGAATGTTGTTTGTGATGGTGCCTTATGGAATATTGGTTAAATTTAAATATGTAGCATGTTTTCATATGTTTTGGGGTGTGCTTAAATAAGTTTAGGGAATGGATATTTGCATGCTAGTTGCATAAGAGAATTGGGTTAAGGCTTGTATTTTTAAGTTGAGATGTGTATGTATGCATCCTTAAAAGTAATAGGTGACTTGAGCATGAATTGAACCTGTAAACTTATGATTTTTGACCATTTTGAAGAAAGTATTGATAAAAAGGATCAAGGTATCGATACCAAACCAAATGAACAGTTTAAATTTTGACAGAATGCTAAATTGGTATTGGTATTTTTCACTAGCATCGATAAATATTTAATAAAATCGATACCTCCAAAAATGTATTGATAAAAATGTTTTGAACTAAATTTTTTTTCTAAATTTCGCAGTATGTCAAAATGGTATCGATATTTAATTTGGTATCGATATCTAATAACAAAATATCGATACCTCTTACGAAGATATCGATACTTTGTGCAAGATTTGAAAAGTTTATAATTTGGTCTTTTTTCATGCTTGAGTCTAACTCTTTGTATCTTAAAGCTTGATTTAAGCTTGTTTTTGGTATGAATATCATGTTATATGAACACTTGTCTATTAACAGTTGTTTTAATTAAATTTTAAATTGAAATTGCACGTTTTTTACTTGTTAACTGTTGTAGTATCTCGTAACCCTAATCCAGCAACAGAGATGGGTGAGGGGTGTTACAAAGCCTATTGAGTTGAGTAGCGTATTAGGAATATTCCTATTCTAGCTACAAATGAACTGATTCATCAGCACAACTAGGGTTAATCCTAATATATTCAATCTAGATTTCAAACCTAACTTTCTTTTCCAAGATAATTTAAGATTATCAAAATTGTTACAACCTGATGATGAAGCAAGCAAATTAAATAAGCACTTGACTAAACAATTAATTAACATAGATTAAAACAATTGAAAAGAAAAACAATCAATTAAATAATCTTCCACTAAAATAGAGTTTAGTTCATCTTAAGTTGCGAAAACACCAAAAAAAAAATTTCAAACAATTTTACATCAATAAAAAGTAAAAGAAAATAATCTAGAGAGAGAAAAGATGAATTTGTATTAAGCTCTCCCGATCTCCTTGTCATGGCAAGCTTAAAGTTTCCCTTAATGCAAAAGAGTTTTCTTTTCGCCTTCAAATGAGTTCTTACTCTTTCTTTTTTCTCAAAAGCTTTTAATCATGAAACATTTAAATTTTTTTCTTTTATTGTTGAACAAAGAATTCCATTAGAGCAGACTACTTATTGCCAAATTTTCTAAAAGCTCTAACTATTTCATTCTTCATTCTAGACTTATTGAGAAGAAAATAACAATTATATCCAAACTAATTCTAAAATAATGAAAAATAACCAAAATGTGAATAAACATAATTAGTCTATAAAAAAAACTATAAATGTAACACCCCAACCTGTATCCCTTGCTGGAACTAGGTTATAGAGCATTACCGGAACTTATTGATCAAACAGACATAAATTTATACATTGATATCACATAATATTCAGGTCAAAAACCAATTAAATTCATACATAATGTCCCTTATTTGAGCCTTCGAGGCTCAAAATACGTGTTAGAAACAAATCGGGACTAATTCGGAGACTCAGAGAATTCTTCGTAAAATATTAAAAATTTTCAAAGCTGCAGGGTTCACACGCCTGTGTGGTCAGGCCATGTGTCTCACACAGTCCAGTCACACGCCCGTGTGTCTGGCCGTGTGGACTCAAAATGTAGCTTTAACAACAAGTTTACCATTCCCTGCAAGCTTGAAAAATAAGCAACTCAAAAATCATTCGTTTAACCAATTCAAAACACATCCATAATATGTCAAAACAATCATCCTAGGTGCCTAGCCAATGTATCCTCATAGGTACCACAATTATATCATCAAAACATACCAATAAAACATCATTCAAGTCCAATTTGTAAACATGCCAAATCCAAATCAATTTGCCTAGTTCATGAGCACTTAAACATAGAATTAAATTCACATGCACCTATCTAGATTTAGTTCAATTTATCATGCCATAATATGACTTAAAAAACAAACACATATTTATATGTATAAAACCAACAAAAATTAAACTTATAACTTGATTTACAATCAAACCACAAAATAACTATTATTTAGACACCCTAGGTACATGCCGACACAAAAGATAAACATCACCACATTTGAGTTCGGGATCGTTGTTGGATGCTGAATCGACGATCAAAAGTTAAGTACCTAACTTGCGCACGGGAAATAAAACCGTACGCTGAGTAAAAATTCAGTGGTATTTCTATAATCCGAATATAAAAGAAATATGAAATCACAAATATACAATCTAATTATTTCAATAACCATATCACATTTCATTTGTTTCACAATATCTCAATACTCATATTTGCTATATAAATAGCTTTTCACAATATAATACACATATCATTTAAACAATAATTTTGTTCATTCCATATCCAATTCATGAATACACAATTCATGTGTCTCAATCCATATTTCAATTCATTGTCCCATTTTCATTTCACATACAATATAATCTAACATCAATCATAATGCAATTTTCAATTAATTACCCCTATTAACACGACTCAGACTCAGACGGATACACAGATCCAACCAAACACACAGTTTGGCACCCAATGCCTCATCGGATAATTCGAAGTAATAATTTGACACCCAGTGTCTCATCGACTAAACCGAAGTAAATTGGCACCCAGTGCCTCATCAAATATATTTGAAGTAGTAAATTGACACCTAGTGTCTCATCGACTCGAAGTCGAAGAAATCCCTAAACTCTTCCAATCCTATGGCATGTCATCTACATCTGACTTATCCCGATACAGTTAATAAGGTTTCAATTTACTTTTCAAATACAACCAATATTCATTTCAATTCAAATAATCAATATATTCAATATATATACCAATTCAATCAATATAAACTCAATAAATTCATCACATACTAAATCAATTCATTTCAATTGCAAAACACAATAATTTTCATCTCAACACTTACCATATACATTAAATTGAATTATAACAATTAACAACTAAATTCAGATTATAGAAATACAAACCAGAAATTCCGAGCTATTCCTTGTCGACTTTATATTTCCCCTTTTTAGTCGAGGATTCCGTTATGACGTGAGCTACGAAATTAAAACAATTAAAATTCATCAGTACAACACAATTCAATCTCATATTTAATATTTTATTTTTACTCAATATTTGTCTAAATTCTAATTTAGTCCCTAAATCGAGACTAATTTTATTTCTTCACAATCAATTCTATATTTTCATTCAATTTCCACTTTAAATTAGATTTAACTCTCTAATTTCACTTAAATCCCTAAATTTCAAAATTTTCACAATTTAGTCCCTATTACTCAAAATTTACAATTTATTCTACAATTCAATCCTTTTTCACTTCTAACTTAAAAATCTATCAATTTAATCCCTAATACTAAAATTATTCAACATTAACAACATTTAAAAACTCAATAATTTCTAAAATTTTGACATGGGTCAGGTAGTATTTAATATCGAGATTCCAACAACATAAAAATTAAAAGAAAAAGAGACTAAATTGACTGATCAATTGAACTTGAAACTTTGAAACCCTAATTTTCTCCTTTCTTTCTTTTTCTCCTACTTCGTTTTTGCTTCTTTGTTTCTTTCTCTGTTTCTTTTTCTTTTATTTCTTTGTTATATTATTATATAATATAATATATATACTTAAACATTAAGATATAATATTATAATATCATATATTTTAACTTTAAAATTTTTAATAATAAACACTTATGTCGCCTCATTTATGAGCAATGATATAATTGCTTCTTTAGTCCTTTTACTTTTTCTTTAATCTATAATTCAACTTTCACCTTATATGCAATTTAGTCCTTATACTTAATTACTTTTAATTCAAGCAAATTCACTTAATCGAAACCTAATTAATAAATATTTACGAGTCCAATTTACGGGAACGGAGTCCCGAGAATGCATTTTTTTAATTTGATCCTTTTTAATTAATTAACCATCAAAAGGTTAAAATTTCTTAACGAAACTTTAATACCACCTTAATGACACTCTGTAAATATTATTTACAGCTCAGTTTATAAAAACAAGGTCCTGATACCTTATTTTCTAAAACCATTTGAACTTAATAAATCACTTATATAACATAAATTATTAAATCAAAAACCTTTTTAAAAATCACATTTGACTCATAAATATTAAATAACAATATTTACGAACTTAATTGTTGAATTTGGTGACCCAAAAACCACTGTTTTCGACACCACTAAAAAACGAGCTGTTACAATCATATCTAATAAAAACTAACCTAAAAATTAAAATATTACGAAAATTATACTAAAATAACTCTAAATATAAAAGTTATTGATAATATACCATTAATATACAAATTTTGTTTATAAACTCAAACACTATTAAATTCACAATATTTGATTATCGTTTCTTTTTTTATTGAGTTGAAATTGAGTGACCATCGCCAATAGACATTATTAATCCCTCGTCACTCATATTAGATTTTCGAGTTAGTATCACAAGCAAACTCAATATTAACTCAATTAGAAAATGCCAAATTTTTTTTTACAAAATAACAAATATATTACTATGAGGGTATTTTGTCTTTTTATATTTTTATATAAAATCTATAAAAATAAATTTAGAAAAGTACTCATACATTGTAGAACTTAAATTTAAGAATCATTATCTCTAAAAATCTCTACTTTATCATTTCAATCAAATCCTCGCTACTTTTATACACAATTTTTTTCATTCATATACTAATTTAATAATCTCATATATAATCAAAGAAATCAATTAATAAAATTTCCAATCGATTCACACAACAATTAAATCCTCTTTTAGTCATGGTGAGATGGAATCTTGGAGAATAATTTTAATATATTTTATTTATTTTTAGATGAATTTTAGTATATTTTATTAATAAATAAAAATAAAAATTTACTAAAATTTAATAGTATATTTCTATTTAAATGTAAATTTAATATTTTATTATTTATTTTTTTAATTTTTTATTATATACCTACACTAATTTTAATTTAATGTCCTTAATGATCATTTTAAACTTTCATCTCACTATCACTATTGCAATCAAACCCAAACACATAATTTACAGTTAATTTTAATTTTATCACTATAATATTTAATCTCATCTTTACAATTCATTGTGATTATTATTTTTAACTTGCCTATATAGTATAGAGTGAAAAGGGGTAAGTGGACATGTGTTCTTTTAATAATAATAAAAAAAGGTTAATATGGGTAAGTAAAGTAAAGGGCCAGCACAGTGCAAACATGTAACTGAATCGCAGCTTAGGTTATCCAAATAATATTTTACATTAAACACGAGATAAAAAGAAAGCTAAATAAATAATATTGAGATTAAGTGAGCATTAAAAGGCCTTAAGTTTGTAAAAGAAATTCTATCACATGTGTATGTGTAAAAATTATATATTTAGAACATAAATATTAATTTTAAAATAACATACGATAAATAACGAAATTTATGGTTTGAAATTAATTAATAACAACACATGAAATATATACGATATTAAAATACAAATAGTTTAAATTGTGAGTAAAAAGAAATTTAAACAAATTAATACATCTTACTAAGAATATTAAAGACACTATAATTGTTTATCACGGTATTGTTATCAATCTTGAGTTAGTTTCGAGTTGAATTGTAACGTCAACTCAGTCAACAACATTATCAATATATATAATTGAGGGAGATGATAAAGTACACATAATAAAATGTAAATGTAAATATCATATTAAAATAAATCTTTGATTTAGTGGCACATTTAAAACTTTATTGATACAAATAGTATGAGCTAAAATCTAATTGCGTGCACTTTTTTTTATTAAGTTTAAAGAAAAAGATTAAAATATTCTCATATAATATAATTTATTTTAATTATAAAAAGATATTTTTATAATTTCTTTATCTAAGTTGATCCTTAATTGACTCGTAACATCAACTCAATCAAACTTAAAATGATAATATGGATATAGAAATGAACGAAAATCAATTTGTTAATTAAATTTAAAGTTGAAAAACCTTTTGCTTTCAACTATTTTAATTTTACAAAACATGAAAATAATTAAAACAATTGTCTTATTGTCTTTTTATTTAGGATTTTCTTTACTTTTTATATATATTTTGAATTTTTATATTCCACAAATTATTTTTAAAAAATTCAACTATTTTAGTAATTTTCATTTAAAAGAAAAGAAAACAAAAGTAGCTTCTATTTTCCAGAAATCAAAGGGCATCGCCATATTAAATTAGTCTATTCTTAGAAAGAAAATGCATTTTACCCAATTTTCAATCTCACTTAGGTAGTGCATTCAATTCTTAGATTAATCCCTATAGTGCATAGAGTACGAGGCATTACGCCAATCAATACGTGTCTTGGCAACCAAATTTTCTTTTTCGTTCTCTAATGATTCTTAAAAATACTTTTTAGGAGGAATTAAAAATTTCAACATCTGAACAAAAAATATGTTTCGGCTAATTTTTTATTCGGGAAAAAACACTTTTTCTCTTAAAAAGTAACTTATTTATGAATATTTTTGTCCTAAAAATGTTTCTTAGAAGTAATACTAATCACAGTATCATTCATTTAAATTCTTTTTTTTCTTTTTAATGTAATTACAAAGTTCAAGAATACAATTAAATATTAATATACTAAATAAAATAAAGTAAATTGACTAATAAAAGCAGACTATATTTAAAAGACTCAGCAGAAAATTAGATCAAATTCACACTTATATCTGAATTTTCAATATTGCTTTAGGGTAAAGAGGAATGTATACATTGAATGGAAGTGCAAAATATATTAAAGTGTTTAAAGAAGGCGAACCACTTGGTTGGTCAACTTGTGCAACTTCCCTCCTAGTGGCCCCAATTAGGCAATTATTGAACTCAATTCAACTGTCTAAGGTATAAGGCTGATCATTTGGACAATTTTTGCTGTAAGTTTTCAGAGTTAAAGTGTTAGGATCGTCCCGAATAAGCAACGAACAAGTAAAAATAGTAGAAGAAATTGAGAAGATGAACACACAAATTTAACGTGGAAAAACCCCTCAAAAGAGGATAAAAAACCACGGGCAAAGATAATTTTACTATAATGGCAAAAGAATGAAGAGTACAAGAGATGGAGATAAAAACTAAACCCCGAAAACCCGAAAAACAAAGAACCCTCAAACGTAAACACAAAATTCTCTGAATGTGTTATGAGTTCTAATCTAATAGGTGTCTCTTAATTCTAAGATTGTAAAGGAGCCTATTTATAGGCTAAATTAGTAAGTCAAATAAACTATACTAATAAATGCTAAATATATTATACTAATAAATACTAAATCTTCTAGAAAGAAAATATATTTTTGTTTAACTTGACTTGCAAGCAATCTCTTAGAATTTGGGTCACACAATTCTAACATAAAGACTCCATTTTGAACATTAAAATCTACCCTCCTAATCTATTGACACTTGAAAATACTCAATAAACAAAGTCAACGAAGAAAAATCTAAGCTCCACTTCTTGAATTCATCACGACCAGATCAAAACGATTTTCCTATTCATAAATTTTTGGGTAAATTATATCATCAATCACTAAATTATTTTGGTCACTTAATTAAAAAAAGTTACAATTTGGTCATTAAATTATTCGAAACTTTTTATTTAAGTCACGGGCTGTTATTTTGTTTTAAAAAAGTTCTGCCAGCGAGCTCCAAATAATTATTTGACGATCGATACAATGGATTTGTACCTATTGATGAGGAGAAGAATATACCTTAGATCCAAGTCGGTTTGACGGTCAGTGTCAAAGATAAAAAAAAAAGAAGTTTGAATTTTGGTTCGCAGATTCGTGACGTCTAAAGCTGTTTCATAAAAAAATATGAACAGTAAAAAAAAGGAAAAAAAAACTTATGATTGGTGTAGACAATGCGAATAAAGAAATTCATATAGTATTGATTTTAACAACCCAGTGACTTAAATGAAAACATTTTAATAGTATTGATTTTAAAGAAATTCATATACAATCAAATTGTAACTTTTTTAGTTAAATGACCAAAACGAAAACGTAATAACTAATAATATAATTCACCCTAAATAGTATAGTACAAAATTTACAATCCCAGGTCATACATTGAAGGTTTTAAATCATAAAATTGGCTTCATCTTAGCTTGTGAAAAGTATAATTTTTATAAACTTTAGGACCGATATATCACATCGGTCCAATAGTTAAGTTTATATATCTATATGACATCAAATCATATTATTTCTTAATCAAATTCTTTCAATCGGAGATGACGTAACGATTAGCCTTACCTTAGTTCAAAGTTTGATTCAACTCTTGGACTTCTGGTTTTATTATTATTTTAAAAATACCAAGAATAAATAAAATAAAAATGTAAAATTGAATTAAAGTTTCAAAAAGAACTTTACCCCAGAATCCAACCAATTGCAGGCAGTTGGGTGGATGGTATTAAGAAGGTGTAACTGTAATCTACATCACACAGTAATAGAAATCCCCCCACGTCCCCCCACCCACTTTGCCTTTTTATAATAATATATTCATGGTAAATGCTTATCTTCTTCCCCCCATCATCACACTTCCCAGTTTCCCAAATGAATCAAATCCGGTCCATTCACCTTGCATCACCTCTCCTCCCGGCATTAAACTTGGTACTCTTCAGTTTCATTTTCCTGCCCACAACAGCTTTTGCAGTGGACGAAAGTTTTACCATCTGCAGAGTGCCCAGATATTGTGGTAAGCTAAACATAAAGTTCCCTTTCTTCATCCAGGGGCGGGATGACCCGAGATGTGGTTATCCAGGATTCGAAATCCATTGCAGAAACAACACAAAGTCAATTCTCAGCTTGGGTGATGACAACTATAGCATCGATAACATCTTTTATACCAACCAATCTGTCCTCGTTTCCAGAGCTGTTCGTTTTGAGACAGATTCCATTTGTAACCATAAAATCCGAAACATATCCTTGCCTACTGACCGCTACCAGCTTCCCCCCGAGATTACAAAAATAGTTTTTCTCTTTAATTGCAACTTAACCTCCATCCCGAAACTTTCACCGCACAAGATTGGTTGCCCTGCTGAGAATGAAACTAATTCAACGTTGGCACTGTTCAATAGCGATCCGCAGCTGAAGTTTGCTTCAGAAAATTGCAAGGAAAGGGTAGTGACGCCTGTGGGTTTTGACCAAGGAGAAGAATTACATGTTGAAGGTCCACTAAATATAAGTCTACTGAATAGAGGGTTTGTGTTGAACTTGACAGTGAGCAACTGCACCATTTGCGAAAATAGTGGTGGCAAGTGTGGATTCGATTATAGTACCCGCCATTTCAAGTGCTTTTGCCCCGATAGGCCTCACGCTTGGCACTGTACTCATGGTATGCATCTCTCTCTCTCTCTCTCTCTCTCTTTGTGTTAATTCATGCATAGTTAGTCTGTAAGTAATTCAACATTTGCCAATGACCATTTCCTTTCACTGGAAAGGATAAGGGTCGAGATGCTGTCAGAATCTTTTTTTGGTCATTTCAATACACTAATCATATACGGTAAATTAATTAATGATAAATTACATCATTAATCATTAAATTATTACTAAACTTTTATTTTAGTCATTTAACTATAAAAATTACAATTTGATTATTGAGTTGATCAAAAAATTTAATCAATGGAGATGTTTAGGCACTAACCAAATTTGGGTTAGGCTTAGGCATGATATATATTATCACATTTAGGGTGAGTTTGGATGGGCGGTATATTTACCTGCGGTTAGTGTAAAAACAGCGATGGTGGTGAGATTAGATACTATAGCGATACTGTAGCGTGAGAGAAAAAGTAAGCTAAACGTACCGTACCCAACCGCCCATTCAAACCCACCTTTAATTTATGTTTATTTAAGCTTGACCTGAAATATAAGTTTAAAATTTTGTTCAAAATCCGTTCATATTTGTAAATAGCTAATCCAAACCTATTTTAGGCTCAACCATATTATTTTTAAAAAAAATTAAAAATATATTTAAATTATTTAAATTTAATATTTAATAATTTAAAATATTTTTTATTTATTAAATTTTTATATATAGTCATCTTAGTAGTTACATTATAATAATATATAATAATACTATCATAGATTTAGTTTTTGATGTGTTATAAATTACATAATATATAAAAATAACATAATTGATATACCATATTATAGATTTTAAAAAATTAGTCGGTCTAAGCTCAAACCTTGAATGTTTAAGTTTGAGCTCGGTCCATATTTAAAACAGGTTTAATTTTTTACCTTAAGCCTATTCTTCAGGCTTAATATTTTACTGAAATTCTCGTAAAGTTCAGATGGGCTTTTGAGTTCGGGTGGATAGCCCGATTCATAAACAAATCTAACAATAACTGATTTATGTGATGTTTGACATAAAAAAAATGTGGTTTTTTTTATTAGAGAATCATACTAATAATGCAACGGTAGTCTTATTTGGGTGATGTTACGTTGAATAGCAACAATTGAGGAGAAATAGTCTCCCTTACTTTAAAGAGATAGGAGAAATCTGTGGATAAGAATGCATGGTGGTTTGAACCACTCCATTTTTATTGCTATTTAACGGTATGGATTCACTCTTCAGTAAACTAAGAAGCATCATTTGCCTCCCTAGTGACACCCAAATAATAAAAATTTATGTAATGTTTTACATCAAAACTGTCTGTGACAATTGGCTTCGAATTCTTATGGATACCCCCATAGAATGGAATTCGGTAATGAAAACCCTCTTCTTTTTTCCTCTTCCCTTCTAACCCATGCCCTACGTCTGGCCCAAAGACCAACCATTAACAGGTTGTTCAGTTTGGTTTGGCTTTGAAAAACATATTCCAAGGTAGATCAGTTGGGTGGCCGCAATGTCTGAATTTTCGTTTCATAAATCCATTCACACCAGCGTCCCAATAAGTCTGGACCATTTTTCTGAACGTTTCAAACAAGCTGCAAATAATGCTTGATATCAGAAATAGTATTCGGATTTGTCTGCACGCGAGTCAAACGCAGAGCAATTAAAAGGACACTTGCCCTTCTAACGCAATCGAACCCCACATTCCTGGTCTTCCAATCCTTCTTAGTCAAGCCTTTTTGGGTGCACATTCTATGGTCAATTATCGTTATTGAAGCACCAAGGAAATAAATAGTAATACTATATGAAAAAGCTCAAGTGAGAGAAGTTGGGTCATCTTCAAATGGTTGATGTCATGCCCTTGTTGATTTTGCTGCTTCTCTCGCAATTCTTGATTCTTCACTCAGCTGAACCTTGCCCAGTTAGCTTCCAGTGCGGAAATCTTCTTGGTGACTTAAAATTCCCATACACTGAAGAGAGTCGCCTTGAGTGCGGGTTGTTTGTTGTTAAGGATTGCAATGGAACCAATCCGAGTGTGCAGCTAGACCGGGTAGGACAATGGTATCGAATTCATAATCCCAAGCCGACACCCTTACCATTTACGACGAAAGCCTTGTTCAGCAGCTGAGGAACAGGAATTGTAGTGGTCTGTCCATGAAGAATTTTTTACCCCATCTTCTATATGTCACTTTTGACATCACTTCCGGCCAAATTGCCTTGTTGGTGGTTACTAAATTAATTATAAATACAACTAAGGCAAGCGCATCTATAGAACAATAGTATAGTTATGGTGGATAGAGAATATAGTATTCACGATGACTAAAAGTATTAGTAATTACCGTTTTTCTATTATTTAGCTTATAAATTGAAGTGATTGTTTTTATTTTAAAATTACTAAACTAATTTAACTAAGAAAGTAACAGAGAATAAAATAGTAAAATAATCATAGGTACCAATGAGAGAGATAATACTCAGGGAAGAATCTAGCTAGACTCCACTTATTATTATGAATTTGAATTAAATGATTTATTCACTTGTGCCTTGAAATCTCAAAATTATGTTAATATCTCTTTCAAGAGTAAGAACAACTAATTCTAAGTTAATTAATTGAAATCTCTTTCTAATTAAAACTCTATTGTCGCATTAAATCGATCTATGGATTCCCTATTAGATTTGACTCTAATTCGGTAGATTTATGTCATCTTATTTCTAGGATTGCATACAACTCCACTCAATTATGCTAGATCTATTCTTAAACAGGGACTTTTGCTCCACTGATTAAGTACATTAAGCATGAATTAATATCCTGAAAATACTAAAACATGAAACAAACATACATTATTGAGAACAAGAATCAAGTATTTATTATGTAATTCGGAAATCAAATAATAAGATTCATCATAGGTTTCATATTCCCTAGGTATTTAGGGAATTTAGTTCATAATTTAGAATAAAACCATCTCAAAGTTAGGATAACAACAAGACATAAAGAAACCCAGTAAAACTTCTAAGGAAATTGAATAGAGATCTTCAATCTTGAAGGAGATCCGCTTCTGAGTTGAATCCAGTGGCTTTCTTCGAGTCTTTTCTTTGTTCTTCTCTGTTTGTTCCTTTAGGTCCTCTTCTAATATGTATTTATAAACTTTAGAATACTCAGAAACCCTACAAATTGGGTTTTTCCACGTAAAAGAGAAATAGGGTGCGAAATAGACACGGGCTAGCACGGACATATGGCCAGCCCGTCTGAAAATGCTCAGGCTGTGTGGATGTTGAAAATAACTCTTTTTGCTCGATTTTGACTTATTTTTCGCTCCCCTATACTCACCTAAGTATAGAAATATGAATTTAAAAGATTAGGAACATTAAATTCACTAATTTACATAATAAATCATCCAAAAATACATCAAGAATGGGATTAAAAACATGTTACTTTTATGACTTATCACTTGTGTACATGCAAAACTGCTTTGAATGCTAGTTTTCTAGAACAAGTACAACTCAACCACACTGTCTGCAACAATTATACCATATACTATCATCCACCCGAGATGCAAAACTCATAGATTATCAAGGCTTTGTCCTTGCTCCACTGTTCAGCTCCCTCGTTCCAATACTCCACCGAAAACGGTACTCACTCGTTTGTTTTATTAACTCCCTATGTATCTATAAAAGTTAATGTATCTAAGCCTTGTAAGGAGTGTCATTGGGGTGGAGCTACGTTTCTATTTAATTAGGAACCGTAGTTTTCACTGTACCAATTGGAGTGGCGATACATGTGTAGGTAGGAACCGGAGGCTTTACTGTACCAAAGGTATATCCAATCCATCATTTCGATATTGTTAATATTGACATTACAGAATCTGCTGTGTTTTTTTTTCGTCTCCTTCACGGTTGATTATACAACAAAGGTGACTAGGTTTTGACCTGTGAATTACCCATATACACTGACAAAGTGCATTAGTTTTTTTTTTTTTGCTTTTGGATAAATGTTGACATACATACATGCTACTCCTTTGTAGGAACAAACACATTGGGACTGAAGCTGGGACTAGGTAATTTCTCTCTTTCTCAACTCTGTTTTCTGGCAAAAAATAAAATAAAGTAGAGGCCATACTTTTTTTATTATTGCTAATTAAATTTATCATAACCAATAATAAGCTATTGGAAATACAAGTTTAAATTCTGATAAAGCAGGAAAGGTTTTACTAAAAGATTTATATAACCATGAATATAAATTAGGGCTGGAAACATTTTAGATGGAATCATATTTATCACCACTATCATTATCCATCATTTCTTTTCATAAACTAAAATAAATTTTATATATTTTCATAATTTTTTTGTACATTTAATATTTTAACAATCCAACCATTAATTTTATCAATATGACTCTATTTCTACCATATCGATTTAAAATATTACCTATATTAAAATATATTTAATGGTTGAAACATTTTTACATAAAACAAATAGTTCGAAAAGTTTAATATACTCCAAACTTGATACCTATAATTCGTATGATAATTGGATTGTCAAAATATTAATTCTACAAAGAAATCATTTTTTTAATGGTTCTAATTAATTTGTGGCATTTTAATATTTTTTTTCAGAATTTTTTTGATATTATAATAAAATATTCATATTGAGATAACTCCTTTAAAATACAAACTCAATTTAACCTACCTTAAATTTTATTCGTTTAACCTTTTAATCTAAATTCTTAGAAGTAGTAGGTTGTGATTTGCGTAGGAATTGGAGGCTCAGTCACAGTCACAGTAATGATACTGATATTGTGCATCTTTGTGGTCCGGCGTCGACCTGCCTCTTCAAACTTTCTCAGAGGAAAATCTCCATCCCATCTCTCTCCAACATCTGACCTCGAAAACAACGCTACTGTCTGCTTTCCTTGGTGATGGTGGCTTTGGGACTGTCTATTTTGGTATGACGCTCCCCATCCATACTACCACGTGTCCTCTTTGGCCTATGAAAGCCCTTCATGATTTGATCTTCTCTCCTTCGGTCTCGTGTAGGGAAACTCCGAGATGGGCGAGAAGTTGCAATCAAGCGACTCTACCAACACAACTACAGACGCCTCGAACAGTTCATGAACGAAGTCGAAATCTTGACCCGCTTGCGCCACAAAAATCTGGTCTCTCTCTATGGTTGCACTTCGCGCCGTAGCCGCGAACTTATCCTTGTTTATGAGTTTGTTCCTAATGGCACCGTTGCCGATCATCTCCATGGTGATCATGCACAGTCCGGTTTGCCTGCATGGCCTGTTCGAATGAGCATCGCGATAGAAACCGCGACTGCATTAGCTTATCTCCATGCCTCTGATATTATACACCGTGATGTCAAGACTAACAACATTCTCCTAGATGAAAATTTTTCTGTCAAAGTAGCAGATTTCGGGCTTTCTCGTTTGTTCCCCAATGATGTCACCCATATCTCCACTGCTCCACAAGGGACCCCTGGCTACGTTGACCCGGAATATCACCAATGTTACCAGCTTACTGAAAAGAGCGATGTTTATAGCTTTGGAGTCGTTCTCATTGAACTCATATCGTCAATGCCTGCTGTTGATATCAACAGGCATAGGCATGAGATCAATTTGGCAAACTTAGCAATTAGCAAGATTCAAAAGTGTGCATTTGATGAGTTGGTTGACCCAAATCTTGGGTACAAATCATGTGAACAAGTTGCAAGGATGACGACTTTGGTTGCAGAGCTGGCTTTTCGATGTTTGCAGCAAGAGAAAGAACTGCGGCCTTCGATGGAAGAGGTTTTGGAGGAACTACAGAGAATAAAAAGTGAAGCTTACGAGTCGGAGAATGTGCAACAGGAGGAACATTCTGATAGTGAGGTGCCGATGAGTGTAGGGCAGCCTCCTTCGCCGCCAATCGGTGATCAGATTGTATTATTGAAGAATATCCATCTGCCACCTTCTCCAGTTTCTGTGGCAGATAAATGGATTAGCCAGAGAACTACACCTAATTCCAGTGAATGAATGTTTTTCTTTACTATGCTGACTATATTCAATTGTCATTGCCATATTATAGAGGAAATGTAAATAGTAAAGAGAGTAGTCAGTATATATTTTTGAACAATGTTCATATTCTGCAGATCCTATTTCAGGCTTCCCTGCTTTCTGCACCTCATTTTTCTTAATTATGGATGAATAAATGACCTGAAGAATTTTCAGATACGAAATCAGGTGAAACTATAACAACGGCATGGACATTGGTTTGCTTATATTATATGAGATATCTTAAGCCAATTAGAATTTTTTTTGTCACCAATTTGTATCTGATTCAACCTGTAGACATTTCCCCATTTTTATCCGAATTTCCCATTTCTCAAAAAAATTTCATTCTTTTCTCATTCTCTATCGAATCCTACGAATCGATCCAATAATGATAAAACTGAATTTCTATTCTGTTTACTGAATGACATGAAATTTGATCTAACTTCATATACCATATAATATATGTGGAAGGTATGAAATACGAAATGCGTATAAACGAAAGAAGAAAAATTATACTCAAATTTTAATTTATACATGTTCATTTATTTTATCGTGTTAGTTTCTGTTTTGTGGTGTACCATGTTTTATTTTTTTTTAGAATTACTATAAGTGCTTTCATCCATTTTATGGTACGAGGCTAAACTTGTTTGGGTCAGAGGTGATATTTAGGTAAAACTCTCTCAACAATAACGAATCTACAATTTAAACTCGGCCCAAATACCTGGAAAAGAGTCTACTTCCACTTCTTTCAATCATTTAATATAGAATAAGAGTGGTGGTTCATGTTGTAAAGAAGTGCAGAAAGTCATTAAAATGAAAGTGGTTCACAACGTGAATAGTGTGAAGTGCCCCTAGAGGTAGTGATTTAGAGTTGTTGAGGTTGTTCTTGAGTAAAGTGTATGTCATATATCCGATCTCATGTCCTGTTCTATTTTGAGAAAAGGATATTTATAGATGAATAAGGGTTTGAAGTGGGTTTCTGGTTGCATGATTGTGTCTAAAGTAATTTAAACCTAAATCAAAATATGATATGGATTTGACCACTTTTAAAGTTGATGAGTTTGAAAAATTGAATATATTAATAAAAATAGAATGTAGTGATTTGTGTCGAAGCCATACTCAATTTCACAATGGCGTAGGTGTTCAAGCATGAAGAACATAGAAATTAGATTAAAATATGCTATAAGTTATTGTACTTTTTCAAAATAAGAATTCAGTCCTTATACTTTTATTTCATGAAATTTAATCTCTACTTTTCAGATTTTAAAATTCAGATCCAGCTGTTAATGCTGTTAAATTTTTTTATTAAATTTATTGTTATAACATTTTTTGAAATAAAAAAATACTCACTTGGTAATCATGTAATTAAAAAAATAAGTTTGTAATCAACTTAAATTTAATAAAAAATAATTAACTGTATTAATATTTGGACTTAAATTTTAAAATCTGAAAAGTAAATTATAATTTTTGAAAAATATAATGTATGATTTTAAGGTAGAAATTAAGAAAATGTAAGTAGGAATGGAAGGTGTTGTTTTTGGTGCCTCGAAGGTATGACATGTGATTTTATTCTTTCTAGAAAGGAAATGTGCGGTGGAAAAGGGAATGAAATGCGCGATTCACGTTCCTATCATTTTATGACAATAGAGTTTCAAACTTTGGTTAGGGAAGAGATTGAATCACTATTTCCTAATATTATAAAATGTTTTTTTTTAATTACAATACCAGGTTATGTAAAACTCAAATAAAAAAAGTAATTAGCACAACTCGAACCCAGATCATATTTACAACGATGAACATTTTTCACATCAGATCATCACTATTATAAAATATGTTTTTGTTTAATTGGAAAGGGCTACAATTTATATTAATATGCAACAATTTTGATATTCTATTTATGATTATATTCACTATTATAAGCTATTCATCAATATAATTTTGATTGTCTTCAATATTTCATCCAAAAAATACTTATTGTTAGTTTAATCTTTATTCTTATTTTAATTAAAATTCGTCATTAAATTTTTTATAAAAAAATGTTAATTAAAACATTAACCTTTTAATAATATTGGTGTGGTAATTCGTGTGACAATCTTCGCATACTTTATACTGATATGACACTATTTGTCTTATATGTCATGTAAATAATTTAAAAATTATAAAAAAATCAAAATTTAAAATTCAAAAATATATAGAAATTCATAAAAACGAAAGGCATAATGACTTGTTTGATGGTCTAACTATTCAAAAAAATCATTTTAGCCATCCATTTAATTTTTCTCCTCTTTTAGTCTTTAAATTTACAATGTTTATTAAATCATCCCAAAATGGATGGTAACATGACATCCACATGTATGCCACATTAGCAATTAATTTTGCCATGATTTGCAAAGTTAATGGGTAAAAGGGTAGAGGAAGAATGAGAATTTAAGATGAAGATAATATTTTAAAGATATGTGTATAAATTTAGAATTTTCTTGGAAAATGCAGCCTCCGGGCTGGCTCTTGGGTCCTACCTTTTCATCTCTTCCAGGAGAAAAGAAAATTCGATTCAAAGACTTCCCTTTTGAAAATTAATAAAGAAAAAGCATGCAAAAGTCTCCAACATAGATTCCTTTCTTTTGCTTTCAAGCAACCAATACCCCTCCAAATCTCAATCCATCCTTCTGCTGCCAAAGTTTCAAATTCCAAACCCTCCCAATCACTTCACTTAAAATTTCCCCATATAACACTTCAACACACACCCAACCTGAAACCAATATGACGACGCTGCAGAAATTCAAGCTACTAGCGACACAATGCGGCGTCACCCAAAGCCCAACACGAAGTCCAAGGACGAGCCCCCTCCTCAACTTCCGCCGCCCTAAAACCACACTCCGAATGCTTCTTACCAGAAGCGGTAGTCGCAAATCGTCAAGTTGCCGGGAAATGGTGTATCCACAGAGTTTCTTCGGCATTTCAGGTGAGAAAAAGAAGGGCGACAAGGATTTAAGTGGTCGCACTTTGAAGGATTTATTCGTATCATCAGGAGGAGAATACGAGGAGGACCAAGGAAAAGTGGTGAAGGAGAAATTTGGCGGGAAGGGGGAAGTTGAAGTGGCGACGAAACTTGGCGGTGTGAATGGGTTGGGAGGTGAAGCGGGATCGGCACGGGCAGGGTGGATTGGGTTTAGGCATAGGATGGTGTTGAGGAAGGCTTGGCGTCCCATGCTTCAGACCATCCCTGAGTAATCATTTTATTTGGGTGAGGCGTTTAAATCTCTTCTTAAAGCCAAAATTTTGCTTTTCTTCTTCTCTCTCCCTTGTATCCAAATGCTGGGCTTCAGATTGATATATTGTTAAAAGATGACACGTGTGATGATATTTACATTTTTTTTTAGATATTAAATGTTTGTTCTTATTTTAATTTATCAACATTCACATCTGTGTCAAACCTAAATTTTCAACCTTCACATACCCTGATTTTTCAATTCAACCAAACTCTCTTTAATTCCAACAAATAAACAATAATTATTTATTTTTTAGAGATAAAATGTGCTTTCTTCTATGACTTTTAAATGTTATTTAACCAAATTTTTAAGGGTTTTTTTTTCATAAATATCTCTTTAAAATTTTATTTTTATATCATAAAAATTAAATTAAATTATATAGTAAATAAAAAAAATTAATTTGGTTTTAAGTACTTAGTTCAAATATCTCGATTTGAATAGTTTTTGAACGTATCAGACATTCCTTCTCCATGCCCAAATACCCATAAATCATATCCATGGATTTTGATCTATATAACATTACAAATTGATATTATTTAATTGAGATGAATTGTAGGGATGGGATTGGGAATCTGAAAAGAAGGAAATAAAATTGGGAGCCCAAATTCTGGTACCTTATTATTTTTAATTTTAGTAATACATAGATTAAATTGATCCCGTACAACAAACTTTTATTGCTTTGTTTTATATAAACTTTGATGTATTTATTTTACAAAAATTAAAACATTACTCATTCTACTCTAATTTGTAAGAAGTTGGCTCTCATGAGATGTTAGTCTCTACTTGGATAAAATTGTTAGACCTTGCTATTGAGTAATTGACATGAAATGAATTAGCAAAACCATTTTATATGTAAAAATCAATAATTCGAGTTCAACATATCATGTTTCATCTTGTTTGTATAAGTTATTATAATTTTGGCACATTTATTTATCCTTTCTTTTTAGGTTGGTTCTACATGATTATTCCATTGAAATTCTCATAATGGGTCGATTTTTTCTCACATACATTATTAACCAGCGTGATAATACTTGGACCTTTCTTAAGCCCATCTTCTCAACTTCATTGTTACTAATCTTAATATTTTCAGTACTTTTCAAGACAATTTATCATTACCTCTTAATATTTCCAAAACCCAATCATATTTTATTTTTAAAATGCTTATAAATAAATTAAAAACTGAAACAAAGAAATCGATGGAATGAAGTTGGAGCTTCAACATTAAAACAAATGTCAAACGGTTCATTTTGTATTCTTCATTAGTAAATTTTCTTCGAAGACAGCTAAACTGTGAAGACTAGGTAGCTATTTACACTAAATAAAAACAGAACAAAATGGAAACAAAATAATCCAAAATATGAACTGGTAGATGGTGCTAATATCGTTAGAATCTCTACAATAAGGAAAAAAAAAGTCAGACATATAGAAAAGTATGAAAGAAAATCAGGCCATCACATACAAATTATTAGGACCAACAGACGTCAAATGCTCAAAATGAATATGTTACACGACAAGATCTACGTGAATCCAATATCCATTGCACAGCAGGTAAGAAGCAAAAAAAGAAAAAGAAAAGAAGAAATTACAACATACAGTATATCATTATGTATCACGATTAAAAAATATTATTTATAAAGGAAAAAGGTTGGAATAGATGATCATTGCTTATAATAGCCACTTTGGTGGGGATGATACGGATTTGGAATGGTATATGGAGGTCGAGGATGAGACCCAGATTGCTCTGCAGGGGCATTATAATATGGCCCACGCCACCCAGGATAGGCAGGTTGGCCGTATTCATGGCCGACTGGTGCATGTTGTTGGGCATGTGGGGGAGGATAAGGAGCACCGGTTGATGGGGGAACATGGTAAGGAGATGGTTGCTGTGGGGCAGTGTATGGGGGAGGAGGATGACCATACCCATGCATTGGCTGCTCAGGAGGCCTATAATAAGGGGTTTGCGGTGAAGGATGGGATATACTCTGAGATTCTGTTAGCTGCTGTGTACTGGATCTTGGAATTTGACGGGGCTGTCCAACTGAAGGGTAAGGCCCTGTGCTCTCACGGTCCTGGAAGTTGAAACCTGCCATTTGCCTTTGAACATCTTCCATCATTTCTCGACACTGGATGTTTCGAGTCATCACAAAATCACTACATTGCTGCTTGATATTATTGATTGCATCCTGTTTAATAAAAGCAGCACTTTTGATATATATGCATGAAAAACTTAACAATAATGACCTTAACATGCTGCCCTCAGTAGCAGATGTGAAATTGCTTACCTGAAGAGTAACATAAAACTTTAGGCCCTCGTTAATATTTTCCTTGATTTCTTTACACTTGGCTAAAGCTGCTTGAATTTGTTTGTAACACTTCTCTCGTGATGCTGAAATAAATAGTGATATAAAGCATAAAACAACAGATCTTGTCAGAAAATCAATACAAAGTTGCAAACATAAAAAATTAAAGACTGAATAACCATACAAATCATCACACTAAATAATGTACATGGCTGTTATAACTAATAGAACTTTAGACAAGTACTGGTTCCAAAATCTGTGCAATGTAATTAGAATTACATATTAAGACAAACCATACAATACAGATATAAGATCTTCAGTGCTGGGCCAGATACATCAAGCACAAAAAGTACAATGCATGCATAAGAGATTCCCTTAAAACAATTAATAGGTTTTTAATACCTTTATAATCTTCAAGATTAAAGACAGCACCAAACTCTTCATTCTGAACCTGCAGAAGGCATTTCAAACAATGGTGTCAATCATTCAGGGTACATTTCCTAATAATCAGCAAGGACGAAAATCCAAACTACAGCATTAGAAGCAGAAAGCAACTAGTGCAAATTAACTTCATGTCAGGACCAAAGCTAATGCAACCAAGTCTATCTTTATCCTTATAAATTTACCAAAAAGAAAAGAGGAATAGAAGAAGGAAGCTTTCATTTAAAATTATTTTTCTTAAATAAAACAAGTAGGACAAATATACAATAAACATATTTTTAGGGTTTAAAGAAACTATGGTACTGAAACTTTCCAGTCTTATTTTGAAACCCCATGTTCTACGGGCACCAATGGCTCAGGATACTATGCCACAATTTTAAAAGTGACTTCGAATGTTTGATAGTCCAAGATTGAATTAGACCATAGCAAGGCAAGGCATAGCTTGTGGACTGGCAACCAAACAGATGACACACAGAAACTCTCACTCCAAAAATAGATTATGCAAGAACCAAAAGATGGCATATTTATGTCTCCAATAAATGTACTCAAATTAATCAAAGTATTTTTTTTCAATATTCACAAGAAATATTCTTTTCTTTGGTTATGACAGCTCATATAAATAAGTTCATCATTCAGGATGCCAATGATAAATAAGGAGTTATTATATGCAACCAGAAACATGAAGCAAACATCACAGCCACTCTCAGAATGAAGGGCCCACTTCCTTTTACCATTAAAACTAGGAGTGTCTTGTGAACCATATGTTCCATTGCCTTATGGGGGCCAAACAATGACAAGGAAAATGAGAATATGTGATATTCACTTGACTACAAACTATCCCTAGCTTTTACATCAATTATCAGGCATTCTATTCAGGGTACTAAAACACAGTTGTCTCAAAGTATCATATGCTGTGTTGAGAAAATCCAAAGGACCACGAAAGAATAAAAAGAAGAGATAATAGACCTGAATTTGCATCAATAATTGTTCTTGTGCCTCAATGTTTTGGGCAATTTCCTCACAAATGTGATCATACTTCGCTATCTCCTTCCTGAAAAGATCCTCATAGGAGCCAGTGGACGTCATCAACTTAGGTAGTATGTCATCCTGCACCAATTTATCATATAAGACTACTAAAGTGTATGACAAATACCAATAACTCAGCTATGACAACGGAAACTAGACAAACAACCAATTTAAATGAGCATTAACTGATCATGAAATATAATTTTATGCTAATATGAAGCCTGAAAGGTCTAACAATATAAAGAGAAAGCTTGAGGAAAGGAAATAGTCAGACAAGACAAATTAGATGTAATCACTTCTAAAGCAAAAAGACAACAAAACCATCAAGAATTTCTCTTCCATAATACATTCAACGAAGAACAATAGTGCCAAAATCACAATTGAATTTCTTTCCCTAGTGAATTGCTCCAGCCATCCAATAAGAGAACCAAATATTGTTTTCATCCTCACAGATCAAAACATCACATTTTAATTCTCATGTTCCCAATATGTATCTAAAACGCCTTCTGAGTGAGGAACAATTAGCCAGCCATTAAATTGCTAGTTGGCAAGATATGCTAACCAGTGTCTGGTAAGTCATTAAATGAATACTTTATTATTCATACCAAAAAAAAAATGGAGCCCAAAAACAGGGGGAAAGCTTTACTATAGAAAAATTTCCCTTTTCTGTTGAAAAATCTCTTGCACCATATAGATCATTGCATTTTGCAAACATGGATACCAGTGTGTTGAGAAGAAACACTGTTGAATCATACCAACCATCGGGTATCATTGCCACACTTGACAGCAAAACCATGAATTTCAACCCCAAAATAGGGTTTCAGCAATTGATGATTTTCAAATATAGAAAGGAAAGCACAAGCATGAAATAAAACCTCATTTCCCATTTCCCTATAAGCTCAATGAATCACAATTTGGAACACCAACAATCACCATTGGAACTGAAATCTCTTATAGAAACAATCCATCAAAAACCTCCACGTGATCACATGACCCGCATTTCCCACACATAGACGTAAGCTTAGTTCCAAAAGACAGATTCAATCACAAATCAAGATTTTATCACATGAGAGCAAATTTTCATCCTTGGGAAAGAGATTTCTTGCTTGCACAAATTTCAAGCAGTGAATAAATCTCAACTGGTCTGGACATTAGTTTAGTTCTTGTTCGTATTATGTTTCTTTTTCTTATCTAGTTATCAAAAACGAGAAAAGACGTAAAAAAAAAAAAAACCAATTCAAGGTTTACCCATACAATGCAGATCAAAGGAAATAGCAAGAGAAAGTGGCATTTCTTAGGGCCAATGAAGGAAAAAAAAAATGAAACAAAACTTTAGAGAGGGAGAGCAAGTTCACAGGTTTAAATAAAGGATTGAGAGGAGATGAAAGAAAAGGAAAAGAAAGAAAAACAGAGAAAAAGAAGAAGAAGACTGGCAGACCACCAGGCTTATTTATGAAAGCATTGACACGCAGAGTGGGAAAAAAGAGAAGAGAAAATAGGAAAGCATGGCAAGCGAACCAAAAAATACAGAAAAATGCAAGAGAGAAGGGAAGTAGTCTGCTGCTGGAGGTGTAGAGACAATGGAAAGGAAGGCATACGATTTTCTTTTTCTTTCTGTAATAGACAAGAACAGGTAAAGCTGAAGGGGCTGCTTCTTTTGCTTTTGTTTCAACAAGTAAAAAATTAATAAAATTATGCAGACGAGTGTCTGGGAAGTTACAGCAAGGAGAATTTAGACTGATGAAAATAATTTTCAGATGCAAACCGGAAAGTTTCAAGGAAAAAATGGTGCTTGGAATGAGAGGGAAAAAGGTGTTCAAGTCCAACTTTTGGGATGGGACAAGGGACAGGAGGCAAGATATAATCCTAGATCATCATAGTATGTCAAAAGAATCAAAACAACAGAGAATCGCAGAATAGAAACTACACATATAAAGAAGGATTGATCTCCTTTTTCAAGGAAATAGAGATAAAATAGGCTTGATTATTTATTGGATCATAAAACCCACTTTTTGAAGAGCTCTTCACTCTCTTCAGATTGAACACCAATTGCAATGATTCAATAAACAGCCAACAGGATAGATGTAGTTAAATAATACCCCTCTCCCCTCCCTCAAGAAACGTATAAGAAGATTTCTCCTCATACAGCTTGAAAAAAATGATTAAAAGTTATGTCTACGCATGGAATTATAATGTTAAACACATTCAGGTACCATTTAGATAAAATAACAGTGAAACAAAATGCCTAGCACAGTGGTTAAGGTGATATATAATAAGAAAAGCATGCAGAAAATACATAGCACAAACAGTTAACTTCACCTTTCTTTTCATCTCTTTAAGCATGTCTTCAAGGCCTGCCCTCTGAGCACCTAGAGTCTCTAATTGCCTCTGCAAAGAAAATATAGGAGATATTAACCATGTTGTATACATAAAACTAAAATTTTGTTTGACTTGTAAAACAGGAAAAAGACAATATCAACTCAATGACTTGCTTAGTAGCTTAAGGGTGCAAAAGTAACATAAGATAAAATATCACTTTTCACTTTGTGCCCTATCCTTTTTTCTTTTTATCCTTGGGGTTTAGGGTCCTTGAGGGGAAAACTGAAGCATAGGCTAAATACTCAAGAAATTTTGGATTAGAAAAGTAGAAATTACCAAGCTCTGCTTCAGGGCCCCAACTATAGCATCTTCATTGGCATCCAAAGACATTATTGGCCTTGAAAGACTTGGTAGGGCAGCTTCTATCTGATAACAGAATATGAACATATAAGCAAAAGGATACCCATAAAAAAGAATAGTCAATCCATCACTTCAGTTATGTTATTGAAAAGAATAAGCAATAAGGTTCTCACACACATATATTCACAAGCAAAACAGTATGCAAAAAGCAATACCAGCCAATTTAAAGGAAGCAAACTAATATCAATTGCATCCTCAAAGACCAGGCAAAATAACTTGTACTTAACTTGTAGTGCATAAACACAGAAACAACAAATAACAATTCAACATACCGGTCGGTGGTTAAGGATTGACATCAGTGAAGAATGCTCTCTCACTGAACGCTCAATTCGAACATCACTTTCGCCAGCTTGCTTTAAGTTAGCAGCAAATTTATTTAACCTTTCCTGCAAAGTCTTTGTCAGAGTGCTTGACTGTGGCCTGGTCCATCGTGTTCCAAACTGACTTCTAAACTGAGCATCCTCTGCAGCTTCTTTCTGCAAAAGCTCCTCAGTCTGTACCAGCAATTCCTGATTGACCCTCCTTAGATCCCTAAGTTGTTGTAACTCAGCCTCCAGACCAGCTGGGCCCCCACTAGCTTGCACCTTTTCAACCTCATTCTTAAGATCTTCTGGAAGACTAAAATTCCCTTCCAGAGCAAGAATTGAATCTGGCAAGTCCATTTCCTTAAGCCTAACACGGGTTAGCTCACTTCCTTGCTGCAATTTCTCAGCCTGTGTCCTGATGACATCATCAACCATTTCAGTATACCTGGAAAGAGCCTTTGCACTGCTGTCAGGAACAAGACTTGCAAACATCTTCTCCTTGCTTGCATCCAACACATCATTCATCTGCATCGACTTCACCATCGAAAATGCAGGGAGAGGAGGTAAGGAACTAGGAGAAGGAACCCTCATAAGATAAACCCTGTCATTTTCCTTCATAGCCCTCTCCAGGTTGCGATTAAGATAAACTTCTAACTTGCTAATTGCATCCAGAAGCTGTGCAGGAGCCCCTTTTGATGATTTCTTTGCCTCAGTTAAAGTACTAACTCCACTCCTTAAACGGGCAATTTCTTCTGCAATCTCTTCCTTCTCATGTAGCTCCAAACCATACCTATAGCAAGCTTCTGCGTAAAAAAGAGCTGCCTTAAGCTGCACATGTGCAATCCATGCTTTTTCAAAATGGTCCTTCAAAGGAGCTGCATTTAATGTGGCTAAAGCTTCCTCATAGTATAATCCAACCTACAAACAATCGCATTAATCCTAAATAATAATAAAAATGTAAATTCCACAAGTAAGCATGAAAGAACAATTACATGGCTCTGTGTTTTTAGTTTTCTACTAGTGCAAATGATCACTCAAGTGAAATAACTAAAGCTCCATTACTTTTTAGTCCATTACTTTCTAATAAATAAAACTGCAACAGTCATAATCTCCAATACTTCTCAGTGCATTACTTTCTAATACATAATGAATCACCAATCATAAGTATGGCTTTCACAATTAGTAAGTGGATTCTACACATATGAATGATAATGATTAGTGTATTGAGAAGTAATGAACAAAATCATATGGGATTCACATTTGGATTTGATTTTACTTCATAAAAGAAAAAAGGAAATAGTATACAGCAAAAATAACTATTAATCAAAAACAACCCCAACGATCAAAATGCAACACCTATTTTAATATAACTAATCAGTAAAAAGTATTTATTCTTAAAAAATGAAATTTCTTTTTTAATTCTTCATAAAAACTAGAAATTAAAAGTTAACCTCATGTGCTTGATAAGTCCTCCCCAAAACAAAATCTACTAATTCATCCCAAAAAACACAGATTCCAATTGTCAATCAGGTCCAAAGCAAAAATAAAATTTAAAAAAAAAACCCAACCTGCCTAGAAATCTTGGCGCAAACTCCAGGAGTACTTCCTTTAGCGATGGTATTTTCAAAAACACACTCTTGAGCTTGAGCCAACATCAACCTCTCCAACATCCCGGCACACTCCACCGACAAATCGACGGTCGTACTGTTCCCCATGGACGCCTTTGTCGACGCATTATCTCTGAGGAAGGCAAACGACCCAGCCGCCGCGATAAACGCATGAGACGCTTGTCTCCTCCCTTCCACCGTAGCCCTATCGTAAGACAAGCCAATCTGACTATAAACCGCCCCGAGATTAAACAAAATGGCGGCTTTTTCTAAATGGATGTTCTGTTGAACCGCTTTTTGCTTCTGCTTAAATGCGTCAAACCAAGTGAATTGGATTGAATTGATGTGATCTCTATCGGGGGAAATTGGGAAACGGGTTTCAATTAGGCATAGGGCTTTGAAGTAAGAGATGAGGAGGTCGCGTCGGGTTGTTGGGGCTGGGTCGGGAACGCGTTCGATGTCAGAGCGGAGGGTTTTGACGGTGGAAAGGTCATCTTCGAGGTTGACGGCTTCGCGTTCGGAGTATGTGAAGCATATGTATTGGCGGAGAGGGCGGTAGAGGTCGATGGAATTGGTTTTTTTCTCATAGATTGCTAGCATGATGTTGGTGACTGTCGCCGAGGACGAGGACGCGGCGGCCATAGCGATGGCGATGGCGACGGCGATGTTGGTGGAGATCGAATTTTAGGTGAACGGAAACAGGGTTTAATCAGGAGTGGAATTGACGATGAGAAGAAAAACAAAATGGGAAAACAAAAGGAGGGGGGGGGGAGAGTTTTCTTATTGGCAAAGGAAGGAAATTTCGAGGAGAACAAATAGATTTGCAGGTCTTCGAGGTCCCACGCGCTTGAACCGGTATGGTTTCTGTTTTAAAAACCGGTAAAACTTCTTGAAATGGGTTTAACCAGTTAGATCCATAGAATTATATTTGATTATAGGTCGGATGGGTTGCAAAATTGTAAACCCATTTTCTAGAATGGGTCTAAATTCTATCAAACTCAACCCATATTAAAAATATTATTCATATTAATTTTTTAAGATTATTTTTATATAAAAATAAATTTTAAAAATATAATATATTAAAATAGATGTTTCCTAACAAATTAAAATACATTAAAAAAGATTTATACTTAAATAACTCTAACTTAATTGCAATTTAGCAAGCAAATGCTTTTAAAATAGTAACAAAATTAACCATAAAATAAGAGTTATACAATATCCAAACAATAACAATAAAATAGTAACAATATAATAATAAAATGGTTGCAAAACAGTAAGAAAACAATTGATTCAGGCCGGGCCCGGGCCAAAAAAGTCCTACTCAAAGCCCGACCCGTTTAGAAAACAAGTCTTATTTTTTGTTAAAGTCTATTTTTTGAGCCTATATTTTTTCTCAAACTCTTCCACTTTTTGGACTGACCTTCGAGCCTGGACGAGTGTCCTGGTCCATGATCAAGTCTACATAAAACCATAAAAAATAATGTAAATCTAATTATGTAGTAATCAATTTGGTCCTTCTATTTTTATGAAAATTAAGAATTTAGTTCAATTAGATAACACTCTTGAACTTTCAATTTAAATCTTTTACTCAAAAATTAGCTGTTCTACTATTTATATATAAGGGAGAGAGATCCACTTACATGAAGTAAAACTAAAATTAATAATTTTTTATTATTAATATTTTAACAATCTAGCCATTGAATTTATTAAAATATTTTTACTTATAATGCATGTAAATTTTTGAATTAATCTGATATCTCTATCATATCAATCTAAAATATTATCTATATTAACATATATGTAATGATTAAAAAAATTTATATTAAAAGATAGATAGAAATTTTTAATTTGCCCTAAACTTGCCATGCTTTATCTATATGAATGGAATATGATATATGACGGATAGATTATTAAAATATTAATCGTCCAAAAAAAGTTATTAGAGTGTATAAAACTACTCTAGTTTTACATCGATGTAAGTGAATCCCTCCCCTATAAAGACTTATTAAAATTAATAGCTCAACCATTTATAAACAAATTAACAAAAATCAACAATTCAAGTTTATGTGTATGCCAACAACTGGATTAATTTATTAACTTTTGTAAAATAAAAGGACTAAATTCTATCAAATTAAAGTAAAAGACTAATTTCTCAATTTCTATAAAGTATAGGATGAAATTTATAATTACCCCTGTAAAAATAGAATGTCGGTAATGACAATATATCGCAAAGAAAAGAGAAATAAAAATAAAGAACATACAAATTTTTAGGTGGAAACCCTTTCGGGAAAAAACCACGGGCAGAGGAGAAAAAAATTTACTATGTCGAATTCGAATTATTACAAGAGGAGTAGACTATGTATATTTATAAGCTTGTAAAACCATATTCTAATAGAAGTGTAGTAAGATTGAAACACCTTATTCTAATCAATATCAAATAGATGGAGTTTAATAAGGTTTAAAAAACCTTATTCTAAAATAAAATAAAAGAAGTTTAGTTACTTTTATTTTATTTTACCACTATATTTTATTTAAATAATGATTTGGGTCACTTAATTCTAATAACACTAAAATTAAATAAGTTTTCCTTTTCACAATTATAATATTGCAAGGAAATGATAATTCTAAAGTTTGAATCCTTATTCTTGGGTTCCATTAGAAAAACCTTAACCACATCTTTAAGGTGGCATTGGCATTAAATAAGTAATTTTATATTAAATATGTATTAAATACAACAAATATTCAACAAAAGTATTTATTTTACTAAATGGCATAATTTTTAATATAAATTCAAATGGTGAAACGTCATCATATGACAAAAGGTTTAAAGAGTCTTTAATAGAAAATTTAAAAGTAAAATTGAGTTTTTTTTAAATATATCAATTAAATTGTTGGTGAAAAAAAATAAAATTAATTAAACCATTTCATTAACATAAACCAATAGTGATTGATTTGACAATTAATGAACATTGATGAGTTTAGGCCGGATGGTTTAGAAATTGCATTATTTTTTGAACTAAAAGGTGTTCCTATTGAACCAGAAAGGAGTGACTCTAACAATAAAGGTCCAGATAATGTTAGAGGAACCTAACCAAATTTTACGGCGTATGAACCTCCACCACACATGCTTAATGTTGACATTGATGCTAAAAATGTGTTAGAATTTCCAGAACTTCCTCATAGAAGACTAGGTCATGCGAGTTATTCTACAAGTTTCAGTGGTTTACAAGTTGGAATGGAGTTTTCCTCCAAAGACATTGTTGCAATGAAGCTATATAGCATAAATCATGGGGTCAATTTCCATGTTACAAAATTGCGAGCTGAAAAATATAAAATGAAGTGTGCAAAGTGTCACAGTAGATATCCATGGAAAATCATTCGATGAGAAAGAAGACGGGGGTTCTAGACAATAAAGAAATATGACACTCCACATATTTGTGTTATTTCAAGTATGTTATAGGATCATCTGAAGTTGGATTTTGACCTTATCTTTAATGTTGTCTTTCCTATGGTGAAATACTTGTGTTGTTGCAGGTATGTCACAGGATCATCCAAAATTGGATTTTGTCTTTATCTATGACATTGTCATACCTAGGGGTGAGCAAAATCCGATTCGATTCGAAAAACTCGATAAAAAATTTAACTTTTGAATTAAATAGTTCGAGTTATTTGAGTTAATCAAGTTATTCGAATCAACTCGAATAAAAAATTAAGTTTTTTTATTTAACTCGAATACGAATTACACAATTCGAGTTATACGAAAATATGAATAAGAAAAGACAAAACTGCGTCGTTTTGATAAATGTTTATTTTTTTTAGAAGTTAAAATTCAAAATAATTAAGTTAAAAGGCAAAATTACGTCGTTTTGATAAATGTTTACCCATGTTTACCCATTAAGTTAAAAGGCAAAATCATTATATTGTTCATGTAGTTAAATAATCTTGTACTTCGTCTACTAGTTAAATAATTAGTCCATCTAAACGCAACATTAAGTATAAATAATAGGATTCGTTAACTCGACTCAATTTGATCGAAATTTTTTGACTCGATTCGATTCGAAAAAATTCAAATTGAGTTCGGTTACTAAAATAGGATTTGTCAACTCGACTAACTCGAAAATTTTTTACTCGATTCATCTCAACTCAATCGAATACTCACTCTTAGTCTTACCTATGGTGAAAGTGAATCCTAGGATTCTCATGCTGATTTTGATTGCTAATATTCGTAGTGAGTAAGATTACATCGTGTTGTACTACAATGCATGGGTTGCAAAATAAAATGCAATGGAAAAGATGTATAACGGGTGAGATAAACCATACAATGATCTATGACAATGGTTGAAGGTATAGAATCAGTACGTCCTAGGTGCCGCCATTGATCTGTAAATAAAACATGTGTATCATGGAAATCGAATAGTCCAATGCAAAAGAATTTTCCATTGTCGTTTTTGGACATTTAAGTCATGTATTGAAGCATTTCGATATAGTAAGTCATTAGTCCAAATTGATGGCACATTCATGTATGAGAGATATGAGCATAACTTGTTGTTGGTTGTTGCAAAGGACAGTAATCAGGAAATCCTACCAATAGCTTTTGCAATTGTTGAACAAGAAATCGTTGATGTTTGGGACTTCTTTTTGACTAACTTAAGAAGACATGTTATGTCGTAACCCGTTATATGCATCATTTCTGACAGGGCTTCCGGAATATAGGTTGCGATTAATCGACATGGAAGCCTATGGGATTGTGCACACCATAAGTATTGTATGCTTCATATCGGGTCAAATTACATGGGTCAATTTCACAAGGATGATGAACAACGATATGTTATTAACTAGGTACCTAGTAAATATTATTTTCTATATCATTTTTTAACACATTATTTTGCATAAAATATTGTTATAATCAATGTCGATAATGGCAGTAGGAATGATCGCAAAGCAATAATGAAAAAAAAATAAGAACACACAGATTTTATGTGGAAAACCCTTATCGGGAAAAACCACAGGCAAAGGAAGAAAAATTCACTATATTGAAAAACACACAATATAAGAGGAGTTCGACTACATCTATTTAAAGGTTAAACAACCCTGTTATAGTCAATGTCTAATAAAATAAGCATAGTCCTGTGCATATTCAACTTGTGCGGCATTCAGGTCACACAACTCTAACAAGTATGTTGATGAAGTGTACAAACTAAAACGTGTATATAAAGTATTGAGGTCTAAATTCTTACCGGCCCCAAATAAAGGTAGATGGCCGTCTGTTTCAAGCGCTCCATTCAAATTGCTACCAAGTATTGAGTTGCATCGCAAGACAAAAGGTTGATCAAAATCTAATCGGATACGCAATAACATGGATATTTGGGAGAAGATAAACCAACCGAGATTATGTAATTTTTTTAAAAACCCAAGACATAGTAAGAAACCATGTCCATATTTGGGAGTAGCATTAAGGCGAGGATCAAAATAAAAAAAATAATTAAGCTATATTTTTATATTTTTTTGGTAAACATACAAAAAGAAACAAACAAACATTATTTTTTGATAAAATGTAAATAAGGAGATTAATGATGTAAAAATATAGTACAAATATTAATGGAAGCTTTACGTATATAAAATAAAAAATTAAAAGTTAACAAACTAAATAATGATGTACATGATAAAATTTTAAAATAAAAAAATCATCTTCAACGTCGAACTGAATGTGTGCCACAACTCAGTGGGTGTCGGTTACAAGGAGGACTTCATCATTGTTAAGAACATGGCCGTGTGGCTAGACTGTGTAACTCTCTGAGACCGTGTGCAACAAAAATTTACCAAAATCCACAAGCCACACGGCTATATGTACCTGTAATTACCTTTCAAAACAAGTTTTCTAACATGCTTCACTTAGGCTACAAGTCATCCGTTTTAAACCATAATCAACCATTCCAAAAGCAATTAAAACAAGCCAATTTCATCATTTATAATCACCATCCTGAATTTCTAACCAATATGCCACAATTGGCACCTCAATCAACAATTCAAATCTAACCAAATGAATATATATACAAATGCACCAATATGCCTTTAAGGTACCTCAACAATTGGCATCATTCTATCACAACCAAAAGAGCATACAAATACTACTTCAATAGTTGTCAAATGACCTATCCAACATCATCTACTCAAACACAAATAGCTCTTTAAACAATCTCAAAATTTAAGTATTAAATTACCAAAACATCTCCTAACAAAACCTATACATGACATCCATCATTCCATATTCAAGCATCAATCAAAACACATTGCATATCATGATATCATCTCGTCCATGAAGGCATTAGACATATAATCCAAACAACCTAACAAGTTATCTATAACATGACTATTACCATCCTATTTTTACATATATATATACATAGCCTTCAAAACTCCAACAAAACACAAAATAACCAATATAAGTATAGAAACATCCCTAGGTACATGCCAAGACCAAAAGAATAATTCACCAACACTTGAGTTCGGGATTGTCGCTAGATGTTGAGTCAACGGCCGAATCGATAAGTACCTAATCTGCGCATAGGAAAAACTAACCGTATGCTGAGTATAACTCAATGGTATTTCTATAATTTGAACATTTATGCAATTTATATATATAAAGATTATTAAAATGCAAAATTAAATTAACTATTAACCACTTATTAATAGCAATTTGCTCACTCTTTTGATCAAACTCAATTATCCAAATTTCACAACATTACATGGCAATTTATCTCCTATTATATATGATGGCTTAATTCATACATGAATATATTCCAACCAGCCTTTCAATTCCATATACATACATTAATCAACATCATTCTTTGTTCACATATCCATTCACTATTTCGGTGTCCATTTCGCATTTCATTTCATTCCATAACATTTGCTATTTAAATAGAATTGTCATTATCATTTTCCATTTTAAAATCATTATCTCGATTTTACCATTTATTTCCCCTATTAACACAACTCGAACGGATACAAAGATCCAACCAACACACCAGTTTGGCACCTAGTGCCTAATCGGATAAATCTGAAGCAAATAGTTGTGCCAAACACTATAAGTAAGTTGACACCCACTATCTCATCGGTTAAACCGAAGCAAATTGGCACCCAATGCCTCATCAACTCGTAATCGAAGTAACCCTGAACTGTTCTTATCTTATGGCATACCAACTATATTCGACTTTGCCCAAACAGTTAATAGGGTTCCCATTTCGTGTTTCATTAGCATCAAATATCTCATTTCAACTTTATTTTCATCATGAACATATAAATTTACATATAACAGCGTTATATCATCACATTACATACTCAATTTCACATTTGAACAATATATATACATTTTTCATAAACATTCAATTTAATCCTCAAATATATCAATCAATTCAGTTCAGCCCAATTAATTTCTTAACCACAAATGTCTCACCTTGTATTCTCACCATACACAAATAGTTCAAAATGCAAAAAATTTGCAAAAAGTTCGGATTATAAAAACACAAATCGTAAACTTCGAGTTATTCGTCGATAACTTTTTCTTTCCTTAATTTTTCGAGGAATCCGGGTTGACGTTAACTAAAGATTAAAAATAACACATAAATCATCAATGTTCACCCATTTCACATTCAATTTCTAAATTATGAAACTTTTTCATATTATTCAATTTAATCCCTAAAATTGGGACTAACAGAACTTTCAAATTTAGCCTCCAATTTTTATATCGTTTCCACTCTAGTCCTAATTGAGCTTTTTATTTTTCATTTTTGCCACCAACTTCGAAATTTATTCACTTTAGTCTCTATTGAACAAAGCCATCAATTTACTGTACAATTTAGTCCCTTTTCAACTCTAAACATAAAATCTATCAAATTAATCCTTAGAAAATCAATTATCCAACAATTGTAACATCTTCAAATTTTAACAGTACTTAAAATTACGACATGGGTCAAATAGTTTAAATTACCGAGATTTTAAAAACATAAAATTTACAAGAAAATGACTAAATTTAACTAACCAATTTGAAAACCAAAGATGATACCCTTGATGGTCAAACTTCTCTTCTTCTTCCTCTAGCTTTCGTGAGTTTGGAAGAGTAAAGAGATTTTAATTCTCTTTCATCCCACTCACTTGTTTTGTTTTTATTTTATGACATTTTTTATTTTTTTAATCTTTATCTAATAGTTAATTAAACTAATTTTTTATTACAAACATAATAAGAAACTGACCACTAATGCCTTAATGGAAAAATTACTATATAAATCCATTACCTAAATTCTAATTATAATTTCTTAAGCGAATTTCACTTTTATCACTTATGTGATTTAGTTCATGTACTTAAATTAAGCATTAATTCAATGAAATTACCTAATCAAAATTTAATTTGCTTCTAATATAACTCTGTAAATATTTAATAAAAATATTTATGAGTCTAGTTTACAGAATCGGGGTTCTGAAACCACGCTTTTCAACACCACTGACTTTCGAGTCGTTACAATCTTCATCTTCATCTCTAACAGTATCTTTATCTTCATCTTCCGTGTTAGACTGCATTTGCATCTTAGGTCGCCATCGTATATTGTCGATTGTATTAGTAGGTGGTTGCGAAGATGACTCACGTTTAAATAATAATGATTCTGGCGATGTTTGCGACACTATTGGAGGAGAAATTATGGTGTCAAATAACCTGGTTGTGTGTAGAATGTTGGAATTGTAGGCTATGGCAAATATATTAGTGTTGTTGATGGCAGTGGTGTGTAATATGCTTCTGCGGATAGAGAGGGTGTAAAAAATTTCCTGGAGAAAGTGTTGATGCATGGTATAATGCATAATTTGGAGCTTGTGTGAAAAACACAGGGTTAGTAATTGCACTAGAAAAATATGAATCATACTAATCGGGAGGTGCATCTATTAATATAGAATTTGGGGTTGGAGCTGATAATGATGAATTCAATGTATATACTCTTGATTGCGACCTCATATGGGATCGTGTTGGCCTCCTACAACGAATTTTTCTACTCTTTTCCTCCTCTGACAATGGATATGGCATACCATAAAGTTTAAACTATGTCATTTAATCCGAAGACGTCACCAAATCCAGTCTGACAATTGGTTTGCACATAGGTATGAAATTGTGTCTATGTTCCCACAAGTAGATATATTTGGTATGGAATTTAGGTTAATCTTCATCGATTCTCCCTCGCAAGTCAATCTTGTGAAGATTATTAAGGTTCTGAGGTGAGGGTAGAATATCTTGTAAAAACCTAGAATGCCGCATCATTCAATCAAATTCATGCATCTAAACCATTGTAAAAACTATCAATGTCACTTTGACGTGCCATATATTGCGATTTGTCAAAAATTTGGACGAGGTACATTTTTGAAATCTTAGGAAACATGTAAGAATCTCTATAACACCCTTAACCTGTTTACTTTAACGGATTAGGGTTATAGAGTATTATAATACATAACGAATAAAATAACATAAAACCATCCAATTATTAATTTAAATATCAAATATTCAAAACCAATCGTCATTCATAGCATATATATACGATTACAAGTCTTATATCGAGCTTACTGAACCTAAAAATCAATTTAGAAATAATTAGGAACTATTTTGAAACAAAACAAAACATGTCAAAAAATTGAAAATAAGGGTCACATGGCCTGTGGCTTCGAAACATGGTCATGTGGCCAAATCATGTACAGTTTGAAAATAGGATCATATGGCTGTCACTAAATCGTGTGCCCGATCGTGTGCAATTTGAATTAGGGTCACACGGTTGTGTCGTAGACTGCATGTCAAATTGTGTGCTATTTGAAATAGGGACACACGGCCGTATCTCTAGGCCGTGTAGCAACATGTGATCGTGTGGGACAAACCTACACCAAAAATTTAATAGGCCACATGACTATGTAGTGTGACCGAGTGTGGCACATAGCCGTGTGGCAGCCCGTGTCCCAGGCCATGTGCACCTAAAATGGCTTCCAAAATAAGGTAAAACATCATTCATTTCTTAGGTACCAAGCCAAACCATTTCCAATCATTTTTACCTATTCAAAACACATTAAAACATGCCTAAATCATACCAAATCATCCAACCTAGGTGACTAATCAATGTGCCCTCATTGACACCACATATAATCAAAATTTATCAACCATTCAATTCAACCATTCTAAAATCCTAACTAACATTAAGCATACCAAAACCTGTTACCACATAAGCATCCAAAATACCATTCAAACATGACTTATATCAACACCTTACCAAAGTGCCAAATATGCAATACATGCATCAAAATTGCATATAAGTGCACTTACAACTAAAGTACTAAAACATGTTCAACATTTGCAAAATAAGTATCCTATATACATGCCACAAGTAACCATAATTCAAGACTTTAAAATCTACCGATATAAGAAGATGGTAGATGTGAGCCCCGTTGATCCGATCCATACATTTCAATTATCCAAAATATACAAAACATAATAATAGAAGTAAATATATACAATACTTAGTAAGCTCATACAATTCAATTCAATAACTTATCTTAATTATTTAATAGTTAATTGTAAATAACCACTTGAAAATTAACCTTATCACAACATAATTCAACAGTTCTGAGTTAATAAATAATAAACATATAGATATTTAGAGTTCGTATTTTGTCCACTTTTATAAGACAATCTCACATTGTACATCCTTTTATATGTCTCCGATGGAACTTTGTAAAAGAACTTAATGCACGAGTGAGGGAAACATTTAATGCTCATTCGAGCTAGTCGAGTGCAGAAATACAGGTGTTAAGTTACCCGTCTAGGCTAAACCATTGATAACACAGAAAAATAGCCTGACTAGGGCTATATATACATGTAATGTTACTAGTCTAGGCTAAACCTTTAAAACAACAAAAGATTACTAGTCCAGGCTAAATTTATGTCACATGTATATCCGAGTCCACAATAAATGCTGGAGCTCGACCGGGTCGAGAATCAAATAGAAATATCATATATGAGACTTTTACTCAATCTATCGAAATTATTTCAAAATTTACTTTTTTTCCACATAATCCAACTCAAATTTCAGAAATTTATGTAACTATAAATAACAACATTTTATAACAAAATAGTAACTACAAAAGTAACATGAACTTACATGTGGAAGTGATTCAACTATCAGAGACTAATCAGTAATTTTATTTCCTCACACGTCCTTCGATCGTTGAGATTCTTGATCATACAATGAAAACAACCTTAGCCAAAGCTTCTTGCTTCTAAACAATGGTGAATCAATTTTTGAGTAAGTGAAATGAAAAAGATGACTGTTATTCCATCATGTATTTTTTTTAGTTTCATTTATTTACTATTTTACCCTTTAAAAATTAAACGTATTTTCTTATAAAACAACACCAAAATCGTCTACTAATAAAGAAATTGGTAAATTTACCACCTAAGGCCCTCAAGTCAAGTTTCTAAAGCTATTTAACACCTTTAATTAATAGAAACTAATTTCTTTGGTGTTTATGATTTAATCCTTTTTACTTAGTTAATTAACTAAACGATAAAATTTATTAACCAAATTTTTATATGAAATACTTGTAAATATTAAACAAATAATATTTGACTCACTTGTCGGAATTGTGGTCCTGAAACCACTATTTCCAACACCACTGAAAAACGGGATGTTACAATCCCGCCTCTTCCAAGTACTGTTCAATAACACGCGATGCTCTCGCACTTAAATTGTGTATATATGTTTCGATAATCCGATCTTCGTCCTGATTATATAAACATAGAAAAATTTAAAAAATAATAATATTGACAACTTAATAATGATATTAATTAAAATAAAAATATAAAAATATAATCTTCCTATTTGTAATTGGACGTCGAATAAAATCTTTAAGAAATTACAAATGATTAGGATAGAAAATTGAGAGGTTAAGATAGAAAAGTAAGAAAAAAGGAGTTGAAAGAATAGATTAATAAGATTGAACGAAAAAAATGAGAAGTGCAGAAGGTATATATTGGAAAAAGATTAGACGTAGGGGATTATTTTTTCAATAGTCATTGTCCTTGGTTTAACATATATTTTTTAAAATAAATCAACTGCTTTTGCAATGTGGCACCAGCGTCTTGCAAAAGCGGTCTATTTTCCTAAATTTCGAAAAAGACAACTTAAAACTCTAAATATTTTTTTAAAAGTGACATATAGGCTTAATTTTCTCTTTTTGTCTTTTAAAAAAGGGAAATGGTGTAATTGTATTGAAGTCCCTTCTTTTAACTAGTTGATTGTTTTCTTGACATAGTGCCACATTGCAGCTCATGATTGGGCCATGTGTCTTGACAAGTCAATATTTAGCACCGTTAGGGGAAGGTACCAAAAGGTTAGACAAATTGAAACCATAGTTACCACATTGATATGGTATAGTGTAAATCTTGTGAATGTATTTCAATGTGTGGAATGTCTTAATTATTTTTCATCATGTTTCCGTTTACCTCATTTGTTATACAAAATCAACTAAAGAGCAAATGATTAGACTTTTCATACATCAATATAAAAATTAAGCTAAGCTTTCAAAGCAGACCCACATGCGGATTTGTCAAATAATGCTGGCGAAACCCATATCTTTTTATGGTTAAATCCTGTCGCATTGTCATGCAATTTCCCTCATTCTTCAATGATTTCAAATGATAACCTTTAAACCCACTGCAAAGTAAAAAAGCGGACCCATCTTTTCATGATTCTCCAGCCAAGCAGCTGATACAAAATATTTTTTACTGTATGAGTTGATGCTAAACTCATCTTCTCCATCTCTAATTATAAAATAATAATTCATTCAAGTATGCTTCCATGATTTTTGCTGACAATAGAATTTTCTATAACTCTTGGCCTCTGCCACTTCCACTTCCACTGCCATGCCAGCTCATGTTAATTAAATCAAAATTTGCTAATATTCTTAATCTCTTCAATTAGCACAAAACTAACATTAAGTTTCAAAGGGCAAAAACCTGATTTTACATCAACCTCAATGCCTTCTTTTTCTTTTTTACCTAACCGATGGGAAACTTGCAACAATCACTGGCTAACAGCTCCGCCGCATGTGTCTTCAGACAAGCAAGGTGAGTCGGATACCGAGTCAAGTGCTTGATCATGACTCGGTGACACTTCTACCCCACGAATCTCGTCAATCATCTTCACGACGTGGCTTATTTTAGGCCGTTGATCAGGTGATGCGGAAGTACAAGCCATTGCGATCTGCAATAGCCCAACCATTTCCTCCTCGATGTCCTTGTATCTCATTAGCTCTAAATCGAAAACCTCCGCCGTCCATTCTTCCCTCACCACCGACTGTACCCATCTGGGCAAGTCCAGGGGCCCACCATATCCATACACTGCTGCCCCACCATTATCCACTACAGAAGGGCACTTCCCTGTCAGTATCTCAAGTAGCAACACACCAAAGGAGTACACATCGGATTTCTGGGTGGGTTTCCGACCATCAGATGATAATTCCGGTGCACGGTAGCCGTTTGATCTTGGGGCATTGTTGGTGGGTGATGCGAAGATGGTGAGCCCGAAGTCTGACACGCGTGCATCCCCTGATTTATCAAGGAGGACATTCGTGGATTTGATGTTACCATGGGTGAGTTTAAGAGCCTTGCATGTGTAGTGAATAAAAGCCAAGCCACGAGCTGCTCCGGCTGCTACTTTGAGCCTTGTAGTCCAGTCCAATGGTGTTCTCCCAGGTCCTCGGTTCCCTGTTGGGAAAGAAACAAAGGTTAATACTATTCTATATTAAAAAATTGGAATATAAAAATAAAAGGCGGGGGGGGGGGGGAGCTTAAAGCTACAAAACAAAGGTCGTAATCCCGGAAATTTGCATGCAAGTAAAATGGATCATATATCAGGTGGGTCAATCCATATCAAGAAAGTGATGGATGAAGAACTGATGATTTTGATCAAGACACCCTGGAAGGCGTTGTTACATGATCAAACGGTGTCTATCGTTTCACTTTTTGGTCATATTCGCTGGGAAAAGAAAAGCCAAAGCCTGTCATTGGGAAAAGAACAAAAAGAAAAAGTGAAGAAGACATAATTGTCTACCAGAGGGCAACGTGAAGTTACCAAACAGGCCAAACCAGAATAAACCCGCTATTCGTCTCTAAGAGTAGACTCTAAGCTGTTCACTCTTCCTCAGGCAGCGGGATGACATTGTTAATGGATTTCAACCAAATCAAGACTTGCGTAATCAAACAGCTTAGGCCAGTACTAACGACAACTGACCCACCATACATCCACCTACAAATGTATCTGGCAGGTGGCGGTGGCTACTCCACCCACCCACCACAACGACCAGACTCGTTAATTTTGCATGAATTGAGCTTTAAAACTACTAAATGTTTCCCAACTTAATACCGGAAAATGAAAACCGATTCATAAATAAAGGAAAAAGGCATCTGAAACGTACCATGAAGTAGCCAGAACAAGCTACCATTGGGCATGTAGTCGTAGACCAACAGCTTCTCTTCCCTGGCAAAATAGTAAGCTTTCAAGCTAACCAGATTGGGATGCCTCAACCTTCCCAGAACTTCCATTTGTTGCTCGAACTCTCTCTTCCCACCCACGTTTGCATCTTTCAATCTCTTCACGGCCAGCACATTTCCGTCATCCAATACCGCTTTATATGCCGTCCCGAACCCACCTTTCCCCAACATTTCCGCCGAAGCTCTCAACAAATCCTCCAGCTCAAACCTCCTAACCCCTTCGAAAAACACCATTCTTCCCCTCTCGAAACCTGGCTGTGCTGGATATGGACTCGAAGAATAGACGATTTTTTCTCCTTCAAGCACCTTGGAACCCTTCCCGTCTCTCATTTTTGCAACGTAGTTTCGCCAGAAGTAACAATAAAGCAAGAGAGATACCAAAGCCAGAACCAAAACATCGCCTAATATAATTGCTATTAAAGCCAGTGGGCTTATCTTGCCTGCATTATGACGACGTTGAGAGTTCGGGGTTCTGTTGGGGTTTCCACTTGCTGGTAATGAGCTTGGGGATGAAGCTATAACAGTTGGGTTTCGACCTGGCATTAACGGCGACGCTAATGCCCCGTCGGATCCGGGTTTTGTCGGGTCACTCCCAGTGCTCTTACATTTCTCCAATGGCGCTCCACAAAGAGCTGTATTTGAACCAAAGGCTGCCATTGGGAAACTCGACAAAGACTCGGGTATTTCACCAGAAAGCCTGTTAGCAGAAATGTTTAAATCCTGGAGATTCGGAAGATTTAAACCAGAAACCGGCCCCGAAAACCGGTTCTCCTCAAGCCGGAGCGTTAAAAGATGAGTCAAACGGTTGATCGTCACGGGAATCCCACCGGTAAAGTTGTTAAACGACAGATCGAGACGGTACAACCGAAACAACGAGGTAACCGAAGCTGGGAACTCACCGGTGAACTGGTTGTGAGATAAAAAGAGGAGCTTGAGAGCAGTGAGATTAGAAAGGTCGGGAACCGGACCCAAGAGATGGTTTTGCTTTAGACTAAGTACACGAAGCTGGGTGAGTGAAGCAAGGGGTTGGAAGGAGCCGGTCAGGCCGAGGTTTTCCAGTACGAGCCGAGAGATTCGGTTCCGGAAACAGGTGACTCCGCTCCAGGTGCATACGTGAGTGGTTGAGTTCCACGAAGTTAGCTTGTTGGACTTGCCAGCAGCTGATTTGAAGTCCATTAATGGCTTCAAATCAGGGTTTGGAATAGCTAAGACCAGAGAGAAGAACAAAAAGGAGAGCAAAAAATGTGGGAATAAGGAAGAAAGTTTGGCCATGATTTGCCCTGTGGAGTGGGAGCGAAAGAGATTTTCTCCCTCAAAGCTTTAGCGTGAGCTGAGGGTTATAGTAGTGCTAGGTAGAAACACAGTAGAGAGGTTAGAAGAGGGTGGGGTGTAATTAATGGGAAATATGAAGGGTTTTATTGGTATTAAGAAGTTAATTTACTTGCCTTTTTTAATTTTCTGGCTGATTGAGCTGACCCAGCTTGTAACGTGTAATAGTTACAGTATTGCGTACTGTGAGGTAAAATTATTATTAAAAAAGATAATATTGTCTTCCTCGCTTCCTCAATTAATTCTCTGTAACGCCTTATTATATTAACTGCATTAACTTCCACTCTCAATCTCAATCTCAATCTGGTGCATTTCGGACCGCCAAGATAAGATCCAAGGCTCACGCCGTTGTCCTAGAGGTGAAGCTCACCGTTGACGAGGCTTGCGTTTTCTTTTCTTTTTCAGATTTGTGTAAACAAGTTGAGCAGATATCATCACCAATACTTTTTACTGGCTCAATTATGAAGAAATGCCGATTTTTAAATAAATTTAATTGATTTTATGATATTTGTAATAATTATTTAATTTTTTAAATAAAAATTTTATTAATTACATAATGAATTAAGAATTTAAAATTTAAAAATAATATATTTATTAATTAAAAAAAACTTGAAGCAATATAAAATAAAAAAAATACAAATGTAAGTAGCAGACAAATCATACCCAAAACTCAATGATAAAAACACTAACTTTTACCATCTAACCAAAGGAGATGATTTGTCAAAAAAGTCAAAAGGTGATTGAAAGCGTATCCTTCCAGATGCGTTTTCGCCTTTTCTCTCCAACATCGGCCTATTTCAATAAATATTACAAAAATCATCCTAAATAATTAAATTTCTTTAAAAATCGACATTTTTACCAAATTTAGCCCTTTTTATTTTATTTAGTGTTAGTTTACCATTGCTCTTGTTATTGAGAGTTGCTTTTAAAATACTCAGTTTGAAAAAACATATATTTTTTAAAAGTATTGTAGAAAAATGATGTGAAAAGCATAATTTAGTAATATTTGGTATTATTATCAAATTTGCAATGAAAAGTTAAAATGTCAATTTTAAATATGATGTTGGAAATTAAAATGCCTAAAAGATGATAGAAGATAAAAATGTCCTTTTCGATGTCAGTTACCTTCAATGAAGTGAGTTTAATGTCAAAAACTAATTCGATGATTTGCATAAGAAACATCCCAATGAGATCTGTTGAATACCCTTGGCAAACCACTAGGATTGTAAATGAACCAAGATTGAACGAATAAACATATGTCCATGTTTGTTCTATTTTAAACTTGTTCATATTCATTTAATGTTCTTTAAAATTTTCAAAATTACATTCGTGTCTGTTTATTTAAAAATATATATGTTCATGTTCGTTCATTCAAGTTAAATGAACATATTCGCAAACATATAATTGAATATGTTCACTAATAGTGTCCATGAATAATAAGCAAGCAAACAATAAATAAATAAACATACACACACATATATACATTATTTTGTAGATATAAAATAATTTTATTAATATATAATAATCAAATAATAAATGAATTTTAAATAAATTTTAAATGATTTATTAAACGGAATTTAGTCGAATACAAACAAACTTGTTTATGAATACAAGTGTTGTTTATGTTTAGTTTGTTTAATAAATGGGCCTTAAAATTTTGTTCATGCTCGTTTACTTTATTTGATAAATGAATATAAATCGAACTATTCATCAAACGTTTTGTTACTCCACCGAAATCTTTTATAGTTATCTTTACCAAGTTTTTCTTTCAGAAAGACAATGTTATAGGATAAAATTATCCATGCTGCTTATAATCTAAATTTTTACTTTTTCATTATTTTATTCATAATATAATACCAAAATATTTAAATAATGAATACATAAATTTTTTTACGATAAAATAATACGAATATATTTATTATATAATTAATATAAGTTAATTAAAGTAAATAATTGTATAAAAATAAAACACATATTATTAGAAACAATAGTATCGTTTTTAATAAATTTCATTTATTATTAAATATTTTATAAAAAATAATTTATAATTACTAGGTTTTGTAAATGTTAAATAATTTCAAAAATCCTATTGTATAAAAATTTCAATATAATGTCTTTCGTGGTCATTTTTTCTTATCACTATAATAGGATAAATATCAAACACACATGAATTTTGTTTGGATGTATAATTTGATGTATGAACTTTGATTGTGATCTAAATATATACATGAAACTTTAATTTTAATTCAATCGTACATATTTAAAAAAAAACTACATCGATTTATTTTTATATTGGGAAAATATAATTCTTTGTGTTTGCAATATGCAAACATAAAATGATAACTATATCGATAATTGTATTAGTAGCTTGTGAAATTCGAATCAAACCAAATTTTTATTTATAAATTGCACAATTTTAAAATTTATGAATAACATTGCATATTAAACCAAAATTTATGTTGTTTTGAGATTTTTTTCCCTATTATAATTCACCCCGCCTATCCAAATTCATCTCTCATCACTGATTTTAATCTTGCAATCATAACTCTTTTTATTCTCATAAGAATCGATCTCATTGTTTATTCATATTACTAATACAATATGTTGATATTCTGAATCAATATTTACTAGTTTGTTTTGTGATTAATCTTCTTTTTTGTGGATAATCTGTGAAGAGGTAAATGACTAGTCACAAAATGTGATCCATCCCCTGATCACATGGCTAAGAGATGATAATTTCAACTTTAGATTATATGTCATGATATAAAAATTAAAATAAAAAATATATTCGTATCATTAAAAAAAACGAAATTATTTAAAAATGTTTAAATTTATCTTATTGAGATTACAAGATTTAATCATGTATTAAATAAAAAGCAAAAAGAAAAATGGTATTTGCCACTTGACCCTTAAAAAGTTTTTTTTAACAATCTCATTATGGGAACTCACGTTCTCCCATATTAACAATAATGTTAATACCAATGGAGTTAAAGAAAATTTAAGTTAATATATGTTTGACACAGTTGATTGAATTAAGGGATAATTGGGTGTGGTTTCTCGAAGTTGTCTGCTTTACCAAAGCAAATATTAAAATATTAAAAACAAGTTGTACCCATTTTTCTCTTTATTGGAAGGAACAAGTTGTATAGTAGCTCTCTGGCTTTTGCTTTTTGCTTTCAACTTTGACTATAACTTGGTTTCTCGATGTTGTTTACTTTCATAATAATAATGATTTGAGATATACCAAAAAATAATAGTAAAGTAATAGTGATATGATAATTTAATTCATCATTACCAATATCATTGTCCAATAAGATCGTTATAAAGAGCAAAATACACATTACAATATACTTACTTCCTATAATTTGAATTTCTTCACTAAACCCTTGGTTGAGTTTAATAAAAACACATTAACAAGGTTGAAGTAAATTCTAAAATGTTTAAATTATATTATTAGTCCTTATCGTGGATTTAATTTTTCTATTTTAATTTAGTCATTTTTTATTCCTGTATTTTTAAAATTTAAAAAATTTTAGTCATTGTCGAATGATGACTGTTAAATTCATTAAGTTCCTCTATTTCTAAAATTTGACGCGACAAATTTATTATCGCATGTGTAATACTATATTGGCTTGTTATTTCTACATACTATTCAAAAAATAATTAATGGATTTAACAACTATCATTTGCTTTAAGATCGGAATTTCAAAATTCGAAAAATATAACAACTAAGAATGATCCAAATTGTAACACCTCTCACCCATCCTGACAATCTATGAGAATAGGAGGTGCTACTATGATGTTTCCAAAACTCATACAAAATTTGATACTACTATAAAAGTATTTCTTTCACAATATGGTTTTTGTGCTTTAAGTAAATTTGAACACTTTTATAAAGTTTTAGATTCAATTTGAATTCATTCGGGTCATCCAACACATATGGGAAAACGTTTGTGGCACAAAACAAGTTTTCAATATTTATCAGCTCAAATCAATGTCGTTCAAGTTTAGAAAGGTAGGGTTTATCAAAAAACTGTAAACTTCAAAACAATTTAATAAAATTATAATGGTGAAATTATTTTGAAGGCCTTTAAAACAACTTAGTATCATTTAGAAACATTTCGAGAGCGATTGGAAGTGCCCAGGATAAAAAAATAAGCTTCAACATGAGGTAGAACTCACAAAACATTTCGAGAGTGATTAGAAGGGGCCTAAGTATCAGTACATAACCCCTAGGTACTGATGCCCAAGGCTATGTATCGATTCTTAGAAGCAGGGTATTGATACTTAGTCCTTGTACTATAGTTTTTGGCTACTAACTTGCCCTATTTCGGTACCTATAATAACGATATCAAATCTTGGGCTCTTAAACTTGAAATTTAGTCCAAAAACACTCAAAAGCATACCTAAACACTTTCATAACATATCCATAATTTTTACAATCTATTCAAACACATTCAAATGATATTTTTAAACAACATTCAACATAAGAATATGCTCAACAAACTCGAATATCAAAATATTATTTATAAATAGTCCAATTCTAATACATTTGTTACTTGTCAACATAGCTCAAATAATTACAAACACTCCAAGGGTCTAGCCTTTGTGTACATGCCATCATTAACACAAAATTAATGGTTCAACCTAGACACTCTTCAAGTGATGATGTGATGCTTCCACGCCTTTAGTTCCAACTCCACGAGAAGGTTTTCACCTACGCGTTTAATTTAACTAACATGGTAAGTACTCAAAGATTAGCCTAACCTTCCCAACCATTATTAGTTTGAGTCGTTTATAAATTTTATGCAAGGGTTCACTTAAAATCATATGTTAAGGGAACTTCATTCCATATTCCTTTTTAGCACAACATTAGTACTCAAGCCACTTTCGGTTAGTTCTTTTTATTTATTCTCAATACATAATTAGAATGGTTCCAATTACGATCTTCTTTTCCTTAAAGCAAACTTTCCTTTATAACATTATAACTACACCCCTCTTATCTGAGTCATTCATAATTTTCGTAATTTAGCCACTTAGCTCTAGTAGTTTCACGACTCCTCATTTCTATTTATGCATAAGTTTGTAAATGTTAAACATTCATTTCATTTCCTCTTTAGCCAAGTCTTTTAACACATTGTTCATATCACATTTCTTTACTTACTAGTCTCCACCCTTAGTGCTTATCATTTTATTTCACAAATTAAGTTTCATGTTTATAATAAAATCTTATTATCAAAATTTTAATTCATTTTACCCTTAATAAACATTAGTAAGACAAAATTCAAATACATGGGATCCCAACTGATCACCCTGAGTCACTGCCCTAGAAGTGCGTCCATTCAAACACCTTAGAAATGATCCATAACGCACATAAGTACTACGCCTAAAGGCATCTTTTAACCACAGTTTGAAACCGCGTCTTCTAACATAGACGTGCTAATGACCCCTATGATATGCCAATTGTATCCTCACTAATCACTAAATTACTAAGGCATTACAATATATAATCAAATGACATTATTAAAGTAAGAGAATATAATACTTATCGTGAGATTTGTGACTTTTTGTGACATTTAAAATTGTCACAGAGAGCACTTCTGTGACATTTTTAAAGCATCACAAAAACCTTTAGTTACGGTTCATGTACGACGTTTTTTATGTTTTGCCCAAAACATCATGTAAACTCAAAATTTATCTTTGTATGATTTTTTTGTGTGGTTTTTGTAACGCATTAAAATATCACAAAAAAATCATTTTTCTTGTAATGGGGCTAAAGATCAATCAGTTGATAAAAGACTTGAAAACCAAATTTTCTAAAAAAAAAATTGTTACAAGAGCTTTTTATTTTATTTTAATATATTATAAAAAAATCAATGTTATTATAAAACTCTGTTAGAAAAAACTTAAAATTTTTCTTTTAAAAATTCAAATATTATTATAAAAGCTATTTTTTATATTTTTAATATTATAATTTTTAAGGAAAATAAATTAAACCACTACTTAAAATAAATAAGATTCAACTCTAAAATTGTTAAAAGTAACTAACTAAAATAACCTTTTAAAATATGAAATTTAAATTTTTTGATATAATTAAAATGATTGACTAAACTATTTTTTAAAATATTTAATTTTAAAATGTATTTAATATTTTGATATATATAAAAAATTCCCTATTAAAATTTTAATTTAAACTTTCAAATATTTAAATAATGATGTTTTATATATATTGAAACATGTTATATTCTATCAAAAGAAAAAATAAACACGTTATATATGCTATTGAAATAATCATGTCTTATTTCCAAGTATCATTAACAACTTTTTAAAAATGTGTTTTAAATAATTACACTTTTGGTCATTTTATTTTTAAAAATTTGTAGTTAAGTCACCTAATTTGAAAATCTTTACAATTTAATCATTAAAATTTGTAAAACTATTAATATTTTATTTCAACACAATTGAATTTTATATTTCAATTAGAATTTCTTGGTTCACTCATGTAGTTTGTGTCACGCCCTAAAATATAGGGGGTTAATTGAAATAATTAATCAAGAAATGAATTAGACTTGATGGTTAAGTAGTTAGTGCACTCCCTACAAGTCTTAAGTACAAACCACTCCTCTCCCATTTCTTTTTCTTTAATTTTCAGCAAATTAGGATAAAAACCACACTAAAATAAATATTATTTGGAGTAAAAACTAAATAAGAAATAGGCTTAGGCCTAATGATTAACATGTTTATTCTCCCCCTTTCATACTTAAGTTTAAGCCATTCCATCCCCAAAATGCATTATTTTTATTTTATTCGACAACATAGGGTAAATTACCATGCCGCCTATAGGGTTTGAAAACCCTAGGTATTTAGTCCCTATTTTCCTATTTACAATTGAATTTTTATTCTTTTTTCCAATTCAAACAAAATTTTACCTTATTTCCTCTATTTCTTTTCCATCCTCTTCTTTGCATCATAATTTCTCTCTATTGCTGAAATTATTTTTGCTTCCCGAATCAAAATCATTTCTCGTTCAAATTATTTTCTCTCCCAATTATCGATTACGCCATTGATAGCATCTAATTCTTTTTATCCAAGTTCGTTAAGTACATTTGTTTCAATTTGTAGAGCTCGTAAATTTTGCAATAGCATCGATCCACGTTAATCTTTTAATTTGATCATGATCTTTTGTGATTCTTGCCAAAATCTTCCATTGATCTTGTTGAATCTTGATATCCAATGTTAACTCATGTATAATGTCATTTGAAAGACTTGTTTTAGGTGTGTCAAATCAAATTTGATCATGAGGAATGTCGGTTGGGCTCTTGATGAAAGGTGTGTTCTCTTACAAGTAAATCGGGGCAAACCGTGACTAGGAATAGTGCCACACGGTCTCTCATATGGGTGGACTACACGACCCTTCACATGGCCATGTGCCTTACAAACCCTAAGCTAGTTTGAATCTCACATGACCAAGAACCTTTCACACGGCCTGCCACATGGTCGTGTCCCTCCTGTAGGTTAATTTTGGAATTGCCACACAACCATAGTCTATTACACGACCTGGCAACACGGTCATGTAACATTTCCACACGGTCTATAGCCTTTCACATGATTGTGTGACCCCTGATTTAAAGTTTTGCCCATAATTTTGTGAATTATTTAGTTTAGTTCCTGTATGAACCTCGAACTATTTTTAGAAATTTTATTCACACGATTGAGTCATTGATACTATAAGCATGCTAGAAATTGTGACTGGATGATTGAACTGTTAGTGATTAATGATGATATGTGAATATATCATGTCTATTGTTATTGTCAGACTAAATACCCCTAAAACTTTACCCGAAATTCCTAAAAAACCCAAGGAAGCCTTCGATTTATTTTCTCCGATGAAGTCATCGATGAACCCTAATGGGTTCAGAGACCCCTCGAATCGGCAGAGAGTTGCCGCCGATGGAGATGGGAGTAGAAACGGCACAGTAAGTTTTTTTTAAAATCTTTTTTATATATTTTTATAAAAAGAAAGTAAAAAAAATAGTAGATTGAAAATTAAAAGAATATTTTTTATTTTTGGATTCTCTGTTGAATTTCTTCGTGTGTAAAAAAATACATATGGTGGTTGTGGCTTTATAATGGCATTGAATATACAATATATTATTTTTAATTTTTTTCTCTGCTTTTGTTGTTTTGTCTCTACTTCTATTTTTTCTTTTTTTTTCTTTTTTGCAGGTTTCTGTGGCAAGGTTAATGGCGATAGAAACCACGCCTTGCCATTTCGATGAAAGGAGGGCAGACTTAGGGCGGTGCGCCTGCTAATATGGTAAAGGTAGATGAGTGGCGGCAGCTGGAGGCTTAGGGGAATTAGGGTTTTTTTGTTTTAGGTTTAGATAGTGGGCTTTAGATTTTTAGGGTTTTTTGTATTTGGGCTTCTGTAAATGGACATTATTATTTTTTTGTCTTGTTGTTTTGTTTATTTGGTTTGGGTTTGGGCCGGATAAAATTGGCTTATTATAGTAGTGTGAGCCCATCACATTCATGGGTTTGAAATTGGGCTTTGTGACTCGCATCATGATCTTAATGTGTTTTCTATTGAAAATAAAGGAAATAACAACATTAATGGGATTGAGGACAATTGTGACGATTAGGGGAAAGAAGCATCAGACGGTAGAAGGCATGAGAATGTTTTTATAGGCAAGAAAATTGGGCTAGGTTTGGGGCCTATTAACTTTTGAACCAAAGGCCTAAGTGAAGGGAAGCTCGAGTTGAGTGGAAGTATTAATGATGGTCTAGGTATTGGTAGTAAAAAAGAGGATTGTTTGTTAACTAAGGCCCAAGGTAAGAGGCTTGTTCAGGAGTATGGGTTTAGGAGAATAATTCTTTCTAATCCAACTTGTATTCAAGGTGAATGTTAGTTAATTCAGGTGAAATGATTTCTGATGGGTTAAATCCTTTGGATGGGACCCGTTTGAATTATGGACAGATTTATTATATCCTATTGCTGGTGATGGGAGGGATCTTCGAATGGGGGTTGATAGCAATGCAAATGGTGGGGGTTCTTCGTCCAGTTCTCTTAACGTGAACTTATCTCATTTTAATCCAATTTTTGAGGGCCCTATTAAAATGGAGATGGTGGTCAAAGAGGGTTTGCTTGATAAGGAGAAACATAGTACGGTGGTGTTAAAAGAAAATCAAAGCCCCAACCCAGACGTTTTCATGGCTGGCAACCGTGACCCTTCTTTTGGAATTGTTTCTTTGCTTCCAAGTGGAAACGAAAATTGTGTAAAAGTGGGTAATAGTCGACACGGGAAGAAAATTAGTAATACTATTCGTGGCCCAGGAAAAGGCTTCAAAGTTTTGAACAGCTCTTGGGTGCCTCTAACTGAGTCGGTCAATTCAATGATTGATTTAATTTCGGCTCAACTTTCTCTAATTTTTGGTTTATGGATTTAAATTTTACTCTTATGTCCTGGAATAGTCAATGTTGTGCAGGGTCTAATTTCCCTCGAACTTTTAAAGAATATAACTGAGAATTTAAACCAAATATTGTTAGTTTACTGGAGCTGAGAACTAGTAGGTTTAAAGTAGATGTTGTCGTTACCAAGTTGAGTTTTCAGTACTCTTACCGGGTATAAGCAATGAGGAATTTAGATCGGTTGGAAAGATTCTGTTAGGATTGAGATAATCTAAAATAATCCCCAATTTATCCTGATTCGTGTTCTTAGTATTGGATGGCTTGTAGGTGTCTTTATAGCCTTTATTTATGGTAGTCTAAATAAGATGAAGCAAAAATCTTTCTGGGAAAATCTAAAATTGTTGGTTCTTAAAAAGGCCGATTCCTTGAATGTCGATAGGGGATTTCAATGCTATTCTGTCAGAGAGTGAGAAGTGTGGGGGACTCTCTAGCGGTAAATGTTACCCTTTTTTTAGAAAATTTATAGACTCTTTTGCCTTGCATGATTTAGGATTCAGGGGTTCGACATTCACTTGGCATAGGGGTAGACTTGATCGAGCTTTTGGTAATGATGAATGGGTTAAGTTTTTTCCCATATGTTGGGTCTCTCACGTTCCGAGGATTAAGTCAGATCATCGAACCCTTTTCCTTTCTCTTAAACTAGAAGTCTATGCTTCTAAGGGACATCCTTTTCGTTTCTTGGAAGGGTGGATTGATCATCAAGTTTTTTTCAATTTTGTTAAAGAAAAATGGAATTTTAATGGTAACATGACAAAGACCCTTTCGCACTTTACGTATGATATCAAGATATGTAATAAAATGGTGTATGGTCATATTAGATCAAGGAAAAAAATAGCTTCTCAATAGATTGGCAGATATTTAGAGAGCTTTGGAAAGCTCCAACTCTAATCAACTTATGAATATTGAGATGCAGGTTAGGGATGAATTGGAATCTGTCTTGTATCATGAAGAACTATTTTGGAAGCAAAAATCTAGATGTCTAGTCTAGGCCACCAATATAGTTTCTTTATGTCCCAATACATCTTATTTCCTCCACGATGCATGGCATAAGGGTTAGCATGCCCCTTCCAAAGTATGATTTATCTTATGTCCTTATTGTTTGACACACAATATCTCACATGGTAGTACAAAATACCATCGTCATTAAACCCATAATCCTCGGTTTTGCCATCTTCCACCTTTTTGATCCATGGTAACAATGACACATCTAATGATTGTTTAGCCTTGATCTTATTGGTTAAGATCTCATTGGTTAAGGTAGGTTTCACTTGTAGCTCAGCTAGCAAGCTTCTATCAACCACTAAACTTAACCTAACAAACATCATTTTTAAACTTAACCTGTATAGATGTAGCACTTCTCACCATACAAGTAGTGCCTTCAAATTTTTAGTGTGAAAACTACTACAACCAACTCTAAGTCATGAGTCAGGTAGTTGCACTCATGTTGTTTCAATTACCTCGACACGTAGGTAACTATTTTACTGCATTATATTAACACACATCTAAGGTCAATATAGGATGCATTGTTGTACACTACATATTCTTTCCCTAGTTCGGGCTAGATTGATATAGAAGCTTGAGTCAGCACCACTTTTAGCTTTTCAAAGCTAGATTGTTGTTCATCTATCTACTTAAGTAGAACATCCTTCCTTAATAACTTGGTTAGGGGTGTGGCAATCAAAGAGAACCCTTCAACAAATAGATGATAGTACCCGACTAAACCAAGGAAACTTTATATTTTAGAAACATTTTTGGGCTGTTTCCATTCTAGGATGACCTCTATCTTGAGTGTTGGTTAAATTGAATGGCATTACAAGGAATTCATAGTGGCCATAACATGTTTTAAATATGGTTTTGAGCATATTCACCTCATTTACCTTTAGTTGATAGTACATGTATCTTAGATCTATCTTTGAAAACACCGTTGCACCTCGTATTGATCAAATAGGTCGTCTATCCTAGGCAGAGGATATTTATTTTTGACATTCAGTTTGTTCAACTGCCGATAATCTATGCAAAGCCTTAGGGAGCTATCTTTCTTTTTAACAAATAGGACCGAAGCTCCCTATGGAGAAACACTAGGTCTAATAAACCCATGATTTAGAAGCTCTTGAAGTTGGATTTTTAGCTATTGTAGCTCTTTAGGTGTCAGACGGTAGGGAAGAATAAACACCGGAGCATTTTTTAGCACCAGTTCAAATTTGAACTCTAGCTCACGATTTGGAGGTAACCTTGGCAACTTTTCAGGAACCACATTTGAAAATTCCCTAACAGTTTGGATGCTATCTAAGGCAGATCTATTGGCATTTTCATCCATCACATAGGTTAGATAAGCGTCACACCTTTTCCGAACTAACTTCTCGACAACAATAGTAAAAATGACATCGGATAAATAATCTCATCGCTCCCCAACCATATCAATTTCACTACCCTCCGTTGTTTTCAAGGTTACCCTCTTAGAGGCATAATTTAGGCTAACTTGGTGTTCCACTAACCAATCCAGAAGATCTGCGGGAAACACTACCCATTGAACCTCCAATGAACATCTTCTATAGATTTTATTTACATTAATCGATTATCCTAAGGGGCTTACTACGGTAACATTAGTAGTGGTTTCCTCAACCCCAACACCTAATTTATTAGACATATTACATGCAACATACGAATGGGTGGATTCTATGTCAATTAGGGCCAAATATGAGACAAAATGAATAGTAAAAATACTTGTAATGACATCGGATGCATCCCTCTCTTCATGACCCCTAATGACATAAATAATGGCAAGTTTTCTAACATTGGTTTGATTCGCACTAGTTGGCATAATGTTTGTGGCCCTATTTTGACCTTTGCCCCTCGGAAGCAACTGCCTCACTCTAAGGTTTTCAGCCTGATATTGGGTCAGAGTTTGTGTTGGGTCGGTCCGATAAGGATATTATTTAATCTTGTGCTTGGTCGACCCACATCTCAAACATGGACCCAACTTTTTCCACCACTTGCCCAAGTGATATTTTCCACAATATTTACAACTAGGAATATTTCCTCTTGAATTGGTTACAAAAACCCCTTAATGTGGCTCATTTAATAGGGCAAGAGTTTGAACTAGTGGAACTCAAATATCTCTTAACCGGGACCTTACTTTTCTCCCAATTTTCACGTTCCACCTACTTAATTTCCTCCACGATCTTGGCTTTCTCCACTAGGGTCTCAAACACTCGTTCTTGGTGTGGAGTAACCTGAATCTTGAGGTCGAAACGCAATCCATTTTCGGGCCTCACACATTTATCTTGCTTCGTGGCGACCATACCTTGGGCATAACAGTTGAGCCTCAAAACTTCAGCTTCATATTCTGCAATGTTCTTATCTCCTTGTTTCAGCTCGATAAACTTGAGCTTGCGGGCTTCCACGTACCTAGTGCCAACATATTTCTTTTGGAAGGCCTCTTGGAAGTACTCCTAGGTTATTTATTTATTGATCGTAAGATTATCATTAGATAGTAAATCTATAAGGATTTGAGATTAAACATCGGGATTTGAGGCGTACTTACTGCTTCTTGGCAAAGATTGAGGGGTTTCTAATGACGATTACGATTTCGGTAAGAAAATGAGTTAACAGAGATTGACTTGATTCAGGATAAAAAATAATAATTCAGCAATGGAGAGAAAATATTTTGTAAAAAAGATTATGAAAAAGAAAGGTGAGAAGAAATAGAGATAGGAGAGCAAAATTTCTAATTAGAATGGAAAAAAGAAACATAATCCTAATGTAATTAGGGAAAAAGGGACTAAAATTGTTAAGGGTTATAGATTTTTAAAGGATGCATAGTAAATTTACCCTTGTCGCCGAAAATGAAAGAGAAATAGGGATTTGGGGTTGCTTGAATGCAAGCATCCAAGGGGGAAAGGTAATGCTTAACCGTTTAGGCCACTACCCATTCTTATTGATCTTTAAGTCCAAATAATATTTCTTTTAATGTGGTTTTCAACTTAGTTTACTGAAAATAGAAAAGGAAATAAATGGGAGAGGGGTGAATAAAACCTAAGACCTTTAGAAAGTGCACCACTACTTAATCATCAAGCTTAATTCAATACTTGGTTAATTATTTCAATTAACCCCGACAATATGGGTATACACAAATGCTATTAAAAATGTTTATAAATCGGAAAGTGAAGTGATAAAAAATCAGATATATAGACATGGTTGTTAAGCTTGTTAAAAAAAAGAAATATCATATGACATACCTTGGGCTTGAACTACTCTGATTTTTTTGTGTATATGTTTAATTCAACGAAAGAATGCTCCGATTAATGAGATTGATACAACTAATGTTAATTTACTGATAAATTTTTTTAATAAAAATCACAATATTTTCAAACCTTAAATAATTTGAGCATCCAAATATAAATGGATGCGGTAAAAAAGTGAAGTACCTTTAATGCTTTTTTCAACTAAAAGAAATCATAATAATTTCTCGTTTGCTTTAATGATAAAAACACAAAATTATTGATAGTATACATATACAATAGAATCTTATTGGCAATAAAAAATATATAATTTAGACTTGGTGCAAAAAGTATAACATCAAAGCCAATTTTTCTATTTTGAAGCAAAACTTTACTACAGAATATATAAGCATTACTTTTGAAAAATTAAAATGGTTAATGTTTCCATTATTATTTGATTTTCCTGTTGCTAAAATCAATGGATTAGTTCAAAATGATTCTAAAAATACTATCAAAGTTAATAAATATAAATACAATATGCTTCAAAATTATATCAAAAGTTAAAGCCATAATTCCAAAATTCTTGTCGAATTTCTAAAATATTTGGAGGCAAAATGCTTCAAAACTTATAGTTGAATAATATAATTTCAATTTTAATATATGAAGTAATTTAATTGAAAGTAATTAGTGTGGGATTAATTTGCAAGGTAATTTAATTAATATTCATCAACAATCAATTTCTTTTATGAAGCGACAACTAACTTCAACCTAAAACTTGCCTATTTTGTATTAATTTTTTTGCCGTTTTTATGTTATATATATGATTTTACAAATTTAGCATACTGTAGAGTCATTTAATTTTATAAATATATACTGTTAGTCTTTTAAAATACTAAAATCAATGATTAGCCTGTCGTCTAAAATTCTTGGAAATCAACTAAAAAAGATTTTGCCAAATCAAAATGCCTTTCTCCATAATCATCCTATTATTGATAATGTGCTTTTAAGTAGCGAAATCCTCTACACCATTAAAGGGATAAACAAAAGGAAAGCGATCCCTTGTTGCCCTCAAAGTTGGCATGAACAAAGCCTTTCGTAGAATAAGTTGGACATTCCATGGGGTTTAGTCACAGCTGGATTGTTAGAGTTGTGTGATTTTTACACGGGTCATTACATTTTTTTAGTTTTATATTTAATTAAATATTTAATTTTATTTTGTGAAACATAATTATCGAAGAAATCGTACATGAAAAAAAATTACAAGTACTTTATCAAACGATGCTTTCAATTACTTTTTTTTTCACAATTTATTCTTCGGATCATCATTCCTCATTGGCGACATCTATGGTGTCTCGAGCAACCACGGTTGTAGGTATTAGCTTGTGTGGGAACACTTTTTGGGTTAGGATGACACCCCGGGTGCAGTTCGCTAGGCCTTTTACAAGGATCAAGGATCCCTGGATGAATGTACGTCACACGACTACGTGCAACAGCATCGACTTAGACCACAACCATGCTGATCAGTGCAAAGCAAATTAACCAAGTCTTCATGATGGATAACCCCATGATTGAACTTAAATTCAAAAGATATTGAAATTTCACAAATATTTATACGATTTGTCTGGTACTCGATTTTCGTAAAATTGCTTAACTTGGTGGTGATATTGTTTTTTTTTGAGTTGTTTGATGTTTTTATGTCTAAGATTAGTATATTAACTGTTTCATATTAAATCACTTGGGCAATATAAATATAGTATAGTTATTGAAAAGTCTAAAATTTTAAATATGAAAAAATATCATAAAAGTACCGTAGAAGAACTTGTACTATGCCTCGAATTGCATTTTGGTTCTTCTATTAAAAGGAAGAGCAAACCGATCCATATGTACATCAGAAGAATGATTAAATTAGCTGCTCCTTTAAAATTCTATCGAAAAATGTTTAATTTAGCATTTTACATATAAGGGATAATAACAAATATAACCCCAATCTTTACACCTTTATTCAATTTTACCCTACTATTTTATTTTGTGAAAATTAACTAGTTAATAATAAAACTACTTAAGAAATGAATCTAGACAAACGTGTGCCATGATTTTGATATGTCTGGACATCCAAATGTCCAATGTCATTCTTGATGTGAAAAAAAATATTATTCTCTTTTATCAATTCATTTTTTTTAAATTTTTTCCAAATTTATGTTCACCTCGTTACATATTGAAAGGTTGCCACATGTCACCACCGGATTGGCTATAAGTGCCATGTCAACACAAAGTGTCGGTGTTAGTGCAGAGGTTCCAACTAAGGTGACGGAATACAAGTTCAGGTGCAAGCTAGGACCAAAAAAAATTCATGTACCAACTAAATACTTTTGAACAAGTTCGAGGGGAAACTACATATTAACTCTTCTCTGATATGTATCACCCCTTGCCCGACCTGATCATCGGGTCGAAACTATAAGATGCCACATTCATTTCCGGAGCAATAACTGTCATTTATACAAAAATAATCATTGTAAACATGCAATTATCTTTTAAATACATTTACATTATGTAACACCCCTAATCCGTATCCGTCACCGGATTAGGGTTACGAGGCATTACCGAACAAGACACAGTTCAGCACAGTCATTTATCACCTTTCATACACCAAAGAATAACAATACATTTATAACATTATCAAACTTGAATAATCTCAATTCACTTATTTTAAATTCAAATATATAAATGATAATTACAATTCAAATCAATCATACCTTACTAAGCATGTATCACAAATAAACACATTTCAAAATTCAAACTAATTCAATTTAAACATACATCAAAGCTCAATCGAACATATTCTATAATTAACAAATTCGAACCAAACTTGTATACATCAGAGTCACGTTAAATTATATAATACTTTCAATATTCGATTTCCCTAATTCCATTGTATTAATGACATTTTCATAATTAAATCATATTCAAGCATATATCTTCACTTTTCATATACAGAAAATATTTTCGTACATAATTTCACTATCTAAATATCAAACATTGCATTTCATAACTTCTGTATATGTACATAATGAAATCAATATGTATACAACTTAATGTCCAATCAGATATACAACATTAGTAACATTATATTATGGCCGTACATACCTTTGATGTCATTATATTATACACATATGACCATTTCAATGAAATCATTCAATCATAAACTATACACGCTCAATACAAATCAACTTATCCTTTAATCAACTAATCCAATAAATTTATAAAAGCTAAATTCAAACTTGTATTACTCACTTAACTATCATTACCCGAATTTGTATGTATCTTATTCATAAATTTTAAGCCTACTTTAAAATCATTTATATATATATCATTTAAAAGACCAAAAACATGCATATTTATCTATTACAAGTTTGCGCATATGAATACACCATTTTAGCCATATCCAAAAATCCATACAATTCATATAATTTTACAAATATAAAATCGAATATTAAGTCCACTTTCATAAGCAAATCGTACCTTTATTAAATACTCCACATTCCTAATTTATTTCATAAAAAATTGGCATCCATTAATAACCTCATAAATTGTACAAGATTTAGCCATTAAATCATAAGTCAAAATATGTCATTTCCTAATCAAATCATATCGATTCAAATAATAAAATCATACATATCAATTCATATTTTCCAAACCTATATCCATACACCAATTTATAGCATAAAACACACTTCCAAAACAGGTCTAGATCATGACCAAATATACACATATTCTTCCATACCTTATAACCGTACATACATATGCACATTACTAGTTTCTTTCAAATCAATTTATTAATGCAAATATACTCTTACAAACCAAATTTAACTGTCATTTCATCTATGATTTACTTAGCATTTCACCTATATGCCATAACCGAGTTCACTTAATTACTAAATTACATAACAATACCTTAACAAAGCATATCAAACAATATTCACATACATTTACTTATAAATAAATCATAGCCGAAACACCAAGACCAAAACCAAACATATCACACATATAATATATATATAACACATAACCAAGATTAATTAAGCTTGAATATCATTTACCTCATTACCGAAGCACATGACTAAAACACCATAGCATATATATACCATGTAATTACTATCCATATAAGATTAAACCATGGCCGATTCAGAGATTAACATATTATACCAAACTCACTTCACTTATATGCTTTAACTAAGCTCACCTATACTGAATTATTTACCACCTTCTTAACAAAACATATCAAACATAATTCACATAAATAAATATGCCATAGCCGAAATACCAAAATCAACATATCTATCACTTGATCAAAAGCATAAAAACCATGCTTAACAAAATAAATAAGCCATTTTCACATGGCTCATATTTACAACCCAAAAATCAAACATATTAACTAGACTATACATGCCATAAGTTTAAATTCAAACTTAGTAAAATACCGAAAACAGTCGATAGTGTGATAGACTTCTCTGACGATCCCCGTGCTCTTAACCAACTTCCAAATCTATAAAATTGAAAGCAATTACACACAGTAAACTATTAAAGCTTAGTAAGTCATAATCAAATAAACATTTAATCATTTACGTAAATTAAGCTAGAAAATTAGTAATAAACCATTATAATTTCACATATAATTCAATTTATCAACTTATATATCAAAACTTATATAATTTGTAATAACTTCCCTTTTTACTGAATAATCAATTGAACATTAATATAACCAATCATCACTTTCCTCAATGCACATATACATCAAAGGTCGAATACATATATATTCAAATACGCAATCATATAATTCATATTTCACATAACTTCATATCATCAATTCAAGTATACAACTTACCTTATTTTCAAATAGGTAATCAACTATCACATACCTGGTCACTTAGCCTGATTTATACATTCGTACACAACTTATCTTTGCCCGTTGAACCATTCGGAATTAAAAAGGATACTCGGATAGTCGGAAGACTCGTACAATGCCAACATCCCAGACATGATCTTACATGTAATCACATATCGATGCCACTGTCCTAGACAGGGTCTTACACAAATCAAATACGATGCCAATGTCCCAGACATGGTCTTACGCGTAAACACAAGTCGATGCCAACGTCCCAGACGTGGTCTTACACGAAAACACATATCGAAATCCTATGTCATGACATATGTATCCTAACTATTCCTAAGGCTCATACGGGGCTTTCAGACGTCGTAACTTAGTCGAAACAAATTCATAAACATAGCTGCCAAGCTTGTACACATTCGGCTAATACGTATATTTATTCACATATTCACTTCAACACATATAATTCAAATTTAATTAAAATTAACAACGTCTATTTGCTTATAAACTTACCTCGGATATCGACGGACGGAATAGACGACTATTCGATTTTTTTTGTTTTTCCCCGATCCAAATCCGTTTTCTTTGGTTCATGATCTAAACATATTCAAATTAAACTTATTTAAACATAATTCCATTCAATTTAATCCAAAAACACATAAATGAAAAATTTATCATTTTGCCCCTGACATTTTACACTTTTTACAATTTAGTCCCTATTGCATAAAACACAAAATACACAAAATTTCATAATACCCATGCTTGGCCGATTATCACTCTAGCTCATCTAAGTCCATACATTTCATTTATTTCACATTTTAGTCCCTCAAAAATTTATTTTCATAATTTAGTCCAATTTACTCAAATTCATCAAAAATCCAAAGACAAAACATGATAATTTAACACATATATTTAATATTTCATCATCAAACAACAAAAATCTCAAACATTCATTAATGGCACATTTCAAAATCACCTTCAATTCACAAAATTAAGGTATGGGTTTTGAAGAACATGAAGCAACGATCTCAAAAACATAAAAATTATCAAAAACTAAAGTAAAACATACCTTGAATCAAGCTAGATAATGCTGAAACCTAAAGAAAACATGGATGGTTTCTTTCTTTTCTCCATTCGGCCAACAAAGATGAAAATAGTCATCTTTTATGTTTTATTTTATTATAACTTAATTTATTAACTAAGTTACAAAATTAACCTTTTAGTAATAAATATTTATAACATATAATATAAGGCTAATTTTGACCATTGCCACCCACTAACATTAAAATGGCCTAATTGCCACATAAAATCTCCATTTCATAAAGACAACAATAATTAAGCACTTTCATATTTAACCCTCGAATTTTTACTTTACGCGATTAAGCCATTTTCTCAAATTAAGCACACAAACAATAAAATTATTTCACGAAAGTTTCACCCATATAATTTCACACATATTTAACACAGAAAATAATATTAAAATATTTTTCAGACTCGGATTTTTGGTCCCAAAACTACTGTTCCGATTAGGGTCAAAATCAGGCTGTTACACATTATGTTAAACAATCAAATTTGAGACTTAATCAATCTTACAAAAGTTCTTTTATTAACCCGAGCACAAAATATGACTAAATTGTAAAGTTTTAGAAATTCAAGTCCAACGATGTGACATCACTTCCTCCATGTCATGGCATCGCCAAACAGCTTGTCACGTCATGATCTCAAGCCATTAAACGTCGCGACATGACTCATTGTTGGCTGACGTTGCAACGAGGAAGATTGCTCGTCGAGACGTGGACTATGTTTTTGGTAGAAAGAACTATTTGGTACCTATTTGATACTTCCAAACCAAACCTACAACAGTTGCACCAAACACCAAATTCAATGGGATCAAAACATGCCAAAATCATGCTACACTAGTTCAAAATTCATAATCAACTCATCAACAAGGTATTCACTACTTAAACATCAATTAAACTTTAGCATTTTCTTATCATTAAAGCATATGAAACCAAATACCAAGTTATACCTATACTATATCAACTTGAGACATGCCATTTCAACTTCATTTTTGACCATTTAAATACACATATGTACAACTAAGTCACAAGCATTATATAATCAACATCTACCCAAGTTAGTCTACATTTATCAAGCATACTTCAAATTAATAATGCACAATTACATTCCATCTCATTCACCTATCATTAAGATACCACTTCTACTTATTCAATGCCAATTCATATATCTCAGGCACTCAAACAAATATCCTTGTTTCATTAAACATGGAATGCACATATGTTCATCTTCACAATTGAACCAAAACACCAAATCATCACAAGATATCAAGTTCATCAAAACATCTTATACATTAAGATATATGTCAAAGCACTTATATACATCAAGACAACTATATACATTCCACAATTCCTTAACTCAATATGATCAAAATACTACCAATTTAGTGAAAGGATAGTGTGAGCTTCGATGACGCTTCGACTTGACGCGTTCCACAAGATGATGATCTATAAGGACAGGGGAAAACAAATGGGGTAAGCATATACGATACTTAGTTAGTTCATAGACATTAAACAAAAGCTTACATTATCTTACAACTAAACACAAGAAGCTACTTAGCTTGGCAAAGTTTGCCTAAACATGACAAATCACATAACAACAAGGTGAGTTTAACATATAACCATACCATATAGTAATTCAAACACATAATATTTCAATTTACTTAAATCAACATTTCAATGCCATTCTCATAATAATTTCAACATCTAGCCATTTGAATACCAAATTCATACCACTCTATTGTAATTTTTTCCCTTTTCATTAACCATTTAGCCCGATGAACTCTAGTGAACAAATTTGCATACACAGGTAACTGCACCACACCAGATTGCTCATTCGAGCAATAACTACACCACACTAGGGCACTAACATGCAAAGCTTGTAGGCAATCATATGTATAATTGTATAACAATACATCCCTCCACCATACTAGGGTCTCTGTAGAGACATACAATATCAGATGGTCCGCAACAAATGTTGGGTCCCGATATAATCTATAATGATCTTCGTACAATCACTTATCCCATACAGGCATGCATATAACCCTATTGACATGTCAATTGTATCCTAATCTTTACTAAGTTCACCTAGGCATCTTTAACACATATAATCATTTCTTTACAATTTAGTCCATATCTAACCTTTTGTACTAATTCGCAAACAATTAAAATTACAACCAAACATACACATATTTATAATTCAAATACCTAAAAATTTAAACACAATCATACCGTATGAAGTTACCTATTCAAATCAACAAACAAGTTGAATTTGCAAGGACTAATCGATAATTTTGGCTTTTCTCCGATTATATATTGTTTGATCCAATTCTCGATCTATCCAATTATTCAATTCAATTTATCAATACCAAATATATTTTATTATTCCATGATATGCATGTACCTATTTAATTTCATTTTTTGAGTGCCTCCTTAAGTTTTCCATTTTATTCAATTTAGTCCCTAAAACCAAAATTGTCATATCTTTCAATTTTGAGCTTCGATTTCAAAAAAAATCTCAATTAAATCCTTTTAGGACCCTTTAATATCTATTATTATAGAAATTTCACATCAATTATGTAATTTATTCACTTTGGTCCTTTTGAACAAAACTAACAATTAAACATTACACAATCTAGTCCTTTTCCACATATAAGCTTAAAACATATCAGTTTAACCCCTATTTTTTCAATAAATCAACCATGGAAACTTTCAAAAACTTTAACATTTTTTACAAATTGGTACATGGGCTAGCTAAATCAAGCTCCCATAACCTCAAAAACATAAAAATTACAATAAAATGACTTGAATACACTTACCAATTGAAGGACCGAATAACTTGAAGTTTTTATTTAGTGTTTCGGTGAGGAAGGAGGAAAAAAATTTAAAATGACAAGCACTATTTACCTTTATATTCTTAGATTAACTTTATTAATAAAAATTCATTTAGTTAAACCTTAATTAATTAAAGCTTAATTATAATTAACCAAAGTTAATGGAGAATAACATCATTCTCCACTATTTGATGATGCAAATTGGTTTAATTACCATTTAATTTGATCCTCTTGAAATTTAAATATCTATAATGATAAAACTTTTACAATTTAATCATTATACTTTAATTAATTATCAATATGACAAAATTACTAGACCAAACTTTAATATATTTCTATATTAATCTCGTAAATATTAATATTAATATTAATATTTACTAACTTGGTTTATGGAAATAGAGTTCCGAAACCATCATTTTCAACACCACTGAAAATTGGGTTGTTACATTGTACATGAGTAGAGATAAAATCATTTATTTTATAAAAAATCCAATATCATTTTATTAAATGACAAAATCCTTACACCTTATTAAATTTTCATAGTTTTATACTTAATTAAATATTTAATTTGATTTTGTGAAACATAATGTTAGAGTTGTGTGACCCAAATTCCTGTTAATAAAAAAAAAAGTGACAAGATAGGGGGATTTGTGGAGACGAAGGCCGCAGCTCGCCACAGATCTGCATTAAGCATAAAATTAGATTAGGGTTGCAACCCCGCGGTACAATACAGGCTGCACAAGTGGAATCCGTTTAGAAGTACACTTCTTCCATTTGATATTGATTTGAATAAGGTGTTTCAACCTTATTGCATTGCTTCTATTAGATTTTGATTAGAATAAGGTTTTTACACCTATAAATAGATGTAGTCGTCTCTACTCTTGTATCGTTCGAATTCAACAATTAATGAATTTTTCTTCTCCTCTGCCCGTGGTTTTTCCCAAAAGGCCACGTAAAATCTGTGTGTTCTATTTTTTTCTCTTTCTTTATGATTCATTGTGATTTTTGACATTTGATTTTCACATGGATCAATCTCATTCATCAATGTATCTCCACTACACAGGTTAATGGCTCTCTTTCAAAACCCATTTGCCTATGGAGAGATCTCAGACAAGGTGATCCCTCCTATATCAAAAATATCCTTTTTACTCCTCTTTTCTATAGACTCTAAAGAGATCATAAAGGGTGTTAAAATCAATAGGAATGTCTCTCCCATCAACCATATTCTTTTCATAGATGACTTGTACATAAATTTCAACGTTAGTGCCCACTCTTGCCAAACTCTTAATCTTTGCTGTAATCTTTCAGGCCTTTAATAAACTTTAACAAGTTTGGTCTCTTTCTTAGCCCTTCCATTAGACCCCAAGCAAAGAAATGGTTTAGTGGTATTCTAAAAGTTAAAAGAGTTTATCACCTAAGTTTGTATCTCGGTATGGACAAAAAAAAATCGATTTCTTCCAAGGGGTTCTCGATAAAATAAACAACAAGCTCACCTCATGAAAAGTCAAATACCTCTCTGCAAGAGGTAGATTAAGGCTTAGTTTGGATGGACGGTGTGTTTAGCTCCGGTGAGGTTAAAAACAACGGTGGCGGTGAGATTAGTTATTGAAGTAGTGAGATTGGATATTGTAGCGGTGAGATTAAAAACAGCGGTGGGGTATGTGTTTGGATTCAAATGCAGCTGTGGCGATGAAGTAAGAATAGAAAAGGACTTTTAAGGACATCAAATTAGAATTGATATATATCAAAAGTTTTTTAAATTATTTTACTTTTATAAAATTATTAAAGTATGTGAATTTATAAATTCATTTAATAAAATATTAAAATGTATCTTTTGATATTTTATTTATTATCCTATAAATTATCATATTTGTATTTATTTAAATGATAGTTATAACCTTAAAACACCTTAATTGTTATTACTTATTATCCTATAAATTATAATATTTATTAATTTATTATATAATATAAGTATTTATCCTACCTAATCTAGAGATAAATTGCTTGGGTTTTTCAAATATTAAAAGGGAAAGAAAAGATTAAAAAAAGTTAGAAAGGGCCATGGGTAAAATAGAAAAAAAAAAGCCTACGTTGAGTGCACTGAAGTAAAAAGCATCAGTAAGCAACTAGAGGTGCAGCACAATGAGAATCAGTTTAGTGGGCAACTGCAGGTATTATCCAAACAACTCATCAGTGAGATTTGAACTAAAAAAGTGGTTCAAACACAATGAAATGGAGCTAACTGGTCATCCAAAGGAAGACTAACTCTCATTAAATCTACTACCACTTTATATGTTCTCGGCTTTTAAGGCGCCAACGAGCATCTATGACAAGATTGATAGAACTATCCGATCATTCTGGTGGGAACATGATATTGGTCAAAGAAAGTTACACCTCTATAATTGGGACAAGTTTTGTGCAACAATCCTGGAAGGAGGACTTAGGATTAGACAAGCCAAACTCATGAACGAAGCGCTTTTAGCTAAACTAGCTTGGAGGATCATGTCTTCGCCCAACTCCTTCATTGCTGAAGTCCGAAAAGCTAAATACTACAAACGTGACGCCTTTGAAGTTGTCCAACTCAATGCTACTGACTCTTGGGTATGGAAAGATATCCTTTTAGGTAGAGATATCTACAACAAGGGAAGGACGTCCAAATTTGGAGTGGTAATGATTCCTGGATCAAACCGAATGCCGTTGAAAAGCAGTTGGACGTAGTCTAAACCCATAACACTTTTGTTCAAGCCTTCTCTTGCATTGACCAAAGTAGAATGAGATGGAATGAAAGTAAATCAAGAGAAACTCTTGGCCCCCAACTTGCAAATGATCTTATCAACAAGCCAATCTCCTTGGTTGGGGAAAAAGATAGAATCGTATGGCGGGATGACTACAGTGGCGTCTCTACCGTCAAGAATGCATACAACCATATCTGGAATTTACAACAAAACATTGGCCCCACCTTTGTCAACACTAAAGTATGGAAACAACTTTAGAAGCTTAAACTACCTTTCAAACTCATCACGTTCCTATTGAAAATTTGCAACAACTGTCTCCCAACCATGGAAAATCTTCATAGGTGCAATATTGGCATGGATTCTAGTTGTCCTTTCCATCACTCTCTTGCAGAATCCATGGAATATTTGTTCCTACATTTCAGTTTTACTCGAGCAGTTTGGTTTGGATCCTTCCTCTCCCAACGCATTGATAATATCAATATTCATTCTCTACCTTTCTGATCTCTTAATGGCTCCAGGTCAAAGAAATCAACCCACCAGAATCAAGGAAATTCTACACAATATTCATTTTCACCTTGTGGTCAATATTTAAAACAAGAAATGAGTTCATATTCAAGGGCATTGGTCCTATTCTTTAAGAGCCATAATGCGACTTTATGATATGCAACTCTCAATCCTAGCCTTCTTCAACAATACTCCAACAATCAACATTTGTCATCAACCCCAAATAACCCTTGAAGAAGGTGTTTCACACACACTCCCTGGAGATATTGGCAGGAATCCTGGGCGTACTATCATCGGGGTACTGCAATCATCGACAACAATAATGGCAATCAACTCATCATGGTCAAAAGCTACTCTATTGCCTCCAAACAATATGCAAGGATTTTCAAGCCACGGTCCTCCCTTGCCCTTTTGAAAGCTTATAATATTTTATTTTGTAGATTCATGTTAAAAGATGGAAAATTCATCAATATTATCCTCGGAAGAATCATGGCAACCAACAATATATGACATGCAAGAACTTCTCAAAACTCATAAAAGAATAGGAACAATGACCCTCACCTAATGAGGAACGTCACTAATTGAGCAAAATGCGCGTCCAAAACTTCTATTAGTTTTTCATTGTCTTAATTTTCATCTCTTTGTCATGTAAAAAGAAAACACATATTAAGAATAAAAAAAGTGATCTATAGAAGCGAAACATTTTTCACTGTCTAGATCTACTAGGAGAGGAGTTTAGGACAAACAGAAAGGCAGTCTTTGCAAAGATTCCTTAGTTTTATGATACTACTGCTTGAATTTTATTTAACTACTTGAAGCTGCTTTTCACTATTGAAACCGACTCTAAACAGAAACAGAATGTGGCTTTGTCGGCAGATTGCTGTATAGTCAGCAAAACCCACTTTCTGTGCTTTCTTTGTGGGAGAAAGCTGTCCATTTTTTTTCTTTTGGGACGCAATCCTTTCTGTAACAAATAAAAGCAAAAACTTTTGTTTTTGAGTGCTTGGTGGAAGGGAAATGTTGTGAAGCTGACCTGGGTTGGGGTGGGTTCTTTCTCATAATAATCAATTCTCAAGTATTATTATTTTTTCCTAACTTTAAAAAAATACAAGTTGCCTTTCTCTGTTTTGTAACTAAAAACTCTTTTTAGTGAGGGTTTGGTTTTTAGATTAATTGGATATACGACAGTTCATTGCCTTGTCACCAAAAACGCGTAGAGTTCCCCAGCTAGATTTATTTCCTCTTCATTGTTTATGGTTTGCTTAGTGTAGCAACCAGATCTGGCATTTGGTTTTGTACGAGACGCTAAACCAAACATTCTTTGCTGGTAACTTCATCTTCCTTCACTTCCTTGTCTGCTGTCATCTTTCTAAACTCAAGTGTCTTTGTTTCTGCTTAAGGATCTGCAATTTGGATGTGGTGCTGTTGTTTTTGCTGGATCTTACACTGACAGTTTGAGTTGTTCACTGCAGGTGAATTTCATAGTGGGTTTTGATTTGATAATTAAGTGAATTGGAAGAAGGTGCTTGTAGTTTTGAGATCTGTAGGGGAGGATCTTGTTCTTTGTGATTGAGTGGGCAACAATGGTTTGTTGAGTTTGGGGGGCCATTTATTAACCTTGTGGGGTGGTAGGATATGGCATCTGGAGCAGGCCGGCGTCGTGGTCATGAACTGGTGCCTCTGGCAGCATTAATAAGCAGAGAGATGAAGAATGAGAAGATGGAGAAGCCAAGTGTGAGATGCGGTCATGCCGCTCAATCTAGGAAAGGAGAAGATTATTTCTTGGTTAAAACGGATTGTCAACGAGTGCCTGGCAATCCTTCATCTACCTTCTCTGTTTTTGCGGTAATGAATCTCTTTTTTTTTTTTTGCAAACAAACTGCCATTTCATTGTTTTTCACATGCTTGGTGCTTTGGGTGATATATTTAGTCCGCTTTAAATAATATTGTTATGAGAAAACCCCTAAGCTGGTAATTAGAAATTGGTTAAAAGATCAAATAAGGTGCAGGCGATGGTATCGGTTGATAGAGATACAAAAACTGAAACGATGTAATGATATTATTGTACTAGTTCATAAGCCGGTATCATATGGTCCCATGGTTCTTACTTAATATGCAAGGTTGACTTGCTTAGGAGTTGGTAGGAGTATTCATGCTTTGAGCAATTGTTTTCTTTCTCTTGAGGATGATACATATGGAGATTACAAACAAGAGCAGCATTTTACATTTTCTGATGAATTATAGTAATCTTTGCGCTTGGATGGTTTCTTCATTACTTCCTTCACTTCGTCTGTGGTGGTGACTATTTTCTTCTGCCTTCAGATCTTTGATGGGCACAACGGTAATGCTGCAGCAATCTTTACGAGGGAGCACCTTTTGAGTCATATATTGAGTGCTGTTCCTCGTGGCCTTGGGCGGGAGGAGTGGTTTCAAGCTTTACCCCGAGCATTAGTTGCCGGATTTGTGAAGACCGACAAGGAATTTCAGAGTAGAGGCATGGAATTTGTTTTCCAATTCTTATATTCTCTAATTGTTTCTTCTGTACATTTAGATGACACTGGTGTTCTCTGTCCTTATTGATTTTTTTTTTCTGCAGGTGAAACATCGGGTACTACTGCTACATTTGTAATAGTTGATGCATGGACAGTGACTGTTGCTTCTGTTGGGGATTCTCGTTGCATTTTAGATACTCAGGGTGGTGGAATCTCTACCTTAACCGTTGATCACAGACTTGAAGAGAATGTGGAAGAGTGCGTCTTTATCTTGACAGATCTCCTTTCTTCCATTTCCATGAACAGAATTCTTAATTGGTGATGTGCTTTTGTTATTGCAGGAGGGAACGCGTCACTGCTAGTGGGGGTGAGGTTGGGAGGCTTAGCATTGCTGGTGGTGCCGAGGTTGGTGTTTTTAAATCTCAACTTTATTTTTTCTCCCCTAGTAACATGTAGCATTGGAATCTAACTTTTTTCCGGACTGTGACAGATTGGTCCTCTCCGATGTTGGCCGGGAGGTTTATGTCTGTCTAGGTCAATAGGAGATATGGATGTTGGAGAGTTTATAGTTCCCATACCTTATGTAAAGCAAGTAAAGGTAAGCTTGTTGGATCTTGTGCAATGTTCTTGTTGATGTTATGATTACATTCTCATTTGACATAGAAAACGCTGATGTTTGTAAAAGCTGTCAAACGCTGGTGGGAGGCTTATAATTGCTTCGGATGGTATTTGGGATGCCCTATCATCGGAAATGGCTGCAAAATCTTGCCGTGGATTACCAGCTGAACTTGCTGCTAGACAAGTTGTTAAGGTGATTCAATTCATCACCGTACAGTTTCTCCTTTTTTTACCCTTGTTTTAGACCGGCCTTTTTCCAGTTTTCCTAATATCATTTTGTTCAGGAAGCATTAAGGACACGAGGGTTAAAGGATGACACGACCTGCATTGTTGTCGACATAATTCCTCCTGAGAGTTCACCACCGCCTTCTCCTCTTCCCAAAAAGCCAAACAAACTGAGATCTTTCTTATTCAGGAAGAGCTCTCGTGATTCTGCCAATAAACTATCAAAGAAGCTTTCAGCTGTCGGTATAGTTGAAGAGCTGTTTGAAGAAGGCTCAGCAATGCTTGCTGAAAGGTTAGCACTTAGCACTAGACTTGCTTGTTGTTAATAATAAACTCCATTGTAATGGACACTGAAAGTGAAGTACTGCATTGTGCAGACTAGGAATTGATGAGGGTGCAGGGCAAACAACATCTGGGCTATTCACATGTGGTGTATGCCAAGTCGACCTTGCACCAAGTGAAGGCATCTCAGTTCATGCAGGTTCCATATTCTCGACCAGCTCAAAGCCCTGGCAAGGGCCCTTCCTTTGTGCTGCTTGCCGTAATAAAAAGGATGCCATGGAAGGAAAACGTCCCAGTGGAGTAAAAGTGGCTTAGCTTTTTCTATTATTATAATATATATTTGCCACCTTCTTCCATTCTAATTCTTTGATAGCAATCCTTGTTTTTTTACTAGGTTAGGCAATTGTTTTAGTCCTATATTATGTGCAAATGTATATGTATTCCCACTCAATAATATATATAATAATAATAAAAGCATGGATGCAAAAATTCTTTGTTGAAATTTTAAATTAATTATTACAGTTTCAATTTTCAATAAGATATTTTCGAGTAAAAGTAGAGATGTTTCTTTAATAAGTGGATAGCATTTTTAAGGAAAATTGTTTCTTGATTGTATGCAATTCCTTTTATTACTACAATTTTAGGTAATTGTGGATTCATCTAAAAATTAAGAGCTAAACACATGGTACAACGATGATTACAAGTCCAAGTCTTTTTTTTTCTTCCAAAGAATCAAAAACCTTGTCATTGGTAATCTTCTATTGCCAGAAGAGATAAAACATGATTCTTTGATGATTCCGCTTCAACTTTAATGAGAGTTACGGTTTCACCGTCGGTGGATCATCCTCAACCTGACAATTGTTTGTGCTGATCCTACTAGTCCATCTGCAACTTGATTCCCAACACGGAGGGTGTGGGAGATTCTTTCTAATGCTCAAGCAATCTCTCTCAAAAGTAATCCAATGTCAACCCCAAACTCCAAAACTTTTAAGCTGCCTATGTCTCCACAATGAATAAGTCTCCATATGTTCTCTGTTATGCACCCACCCATTACCACTCGGTTCTCATTTCACATAACCACTCTTATGCTTGCCTTGTCTTCGTTTTGTTTAAACACCCCATCGAAATTAATTTTACATATCCCAAGGGTGGTGGTCGCCATGTTAACTATCATGGTTGCATTGAAGGGGTACCTGTGTCAGAAACAACATACAGCTTCAAAAAGTAAAGAGTAGGGGTACTCGTTCATATTTAAAGATACCATATTATTTTTAATTTAATATTTAATATTTAAAATAATGTTCTTTTATTAAGATTTTAAGTTTAAATAAAATTACGTATTTTTTAATGTTTACATAGTATTGTATTATTATTTATATTTAATTTTATGTGATATAATTACACAAAATATAAAAATATATTATAAAAATATAAAACGAGTTAGGATGGGCCAAACTTGGGTCTTGAATGTTGAAGCCAGAGTCAAATTTTCAATATGTTTAATATTTTTTGTCTAAGCTTATTTTTCTAGTCATATTTCGAATAAACCTTCAAGCTTGGATAAATAACCCGACCCGTAAGCTAGTTTAGATAGAATTATACGAAGAGATAATCCCAAATAGTTATTTCGATGAGACCGCATCTGTCATCATCTTCATTTTCAGATATAGTGTATAACCAATTTGTTATTATGGTGAGTGAGTGGGTTGTTAGCCAGGTTACACTTAGCTTCACCCAAACATTGAGATATGAGAAAGTCTTTAGTGGACTGGATAGTTGTTTCTGTTTCTGATTTACATCGTGAATATATACTGTTTGAGGCAACTCGCTTAGCATGTAGGTTCTCCATTGTCAAACAAAATTTTGTACAAATCGCCAAACCGTAATCTTGATTTTGCTTGGGATATGTAATAACCATAATTTAGCATAGAATGCTTGTATAATAGGGCTATGAACATTGTGTATTTGATTACCATTTCAAATAAAAAATTTGTATCTGTCAGTATTCTCCAAATTCCACACCAAAGTGTCCCTCATCTCTTGTTCAACCAAAGGATTTCTCATGAGGTGTTGTGCTTCCTGGCTATCAAACAAGGTATTGATTGGATCCCTATTCCAAGAATGCGTGTCTTGTTCAATTAATTTCGATACCATTTCAACATTATTCATAACTCTTGACATTTGAAATTTGCAGGTTTCAGTTCTTGTCCTCCCAGATTGCAATATTTCAACCGTTGCCAACTCGCTATTGTATCCTTGCATCCAAGCTTTTTGCACCAGGTAAGAGATATGTTTGTTCCTAACCTTGCATTGACAAAATTCGTAGTTGGATAATACTTTGTGCGTAGAACTTTAGTTGTTAACGGCGAAGGGTTACTTTTAAATAAAAAAAATACAAGGCATAAATTTTGCATCTGTTGCAACATTTTTTGGGTCAATCATTTGTTTCAACACAATAGCTAATCCGAGCAATCACTAATTACATGTAAACCTGGAGTATAGTTGAAACTTTTTTAGGAGATTATAACTTTTGTTGTTCATTAACTAATAAGAAATGGTCAATCTTTCAAGAATATAGCTTGTTCTCACCACAACTTAAAGCAAATCTTCAAAGGTAATTGTGCCTAAAAGTGATTTAGTTCTTTGTTTTGTTTGCTTCTTTAGAGTAATATCCCATGGAAGCATTAGATTGAGCTGAGTTTGTCCTATTTTATGCACTCACTTAAGGTCGTGTCGTTGAATGCCCTTCAATTGTACGAAGATTACTACATTTTGGGACCGATGCACTCATAATAGGGAACTGTTCACATTTTGAATTACAAAATGTCTAACTCTCTCTGACAGTTTAACAATCATACAAGGAAGCATGGCGTCTATGAAACCAAGTGGAGTAGCAGAAGATGGGAGAGAAACTAAACCAATAAAATGCAATGAATGCAAAAATTTGAATAAAAACCATTTTGACGATAATCATTAAGAATATATTCTATCAACCAACCGCCGCACTAGTGGCAAGCTCTTCGTGAGCTACTTCATCACCAGCATCTGGTAGATACCCAGCTCGTTTCATCTGTTTAATGAGGGCATTCAAGACTGAATAGATTGCCTTCCTCTGAGGATGTTTTTTATCTTTCACCATGAAAACACTTACATGACCCTGTACCTCAATCCAGCTACAACCAGTTTGCTTGATTACTCCCCGTTTCCTCATCAACTTCCTTACTCTAACAACATCTCCCCATTTCCCAAGCTCGGCATACATGTTTGAGAGAAGAACATAAGGTCCGGAGTTGCTAGGATCAATTTCTAATATCTTCTCTGTTACATACTTTCCTAACCTAATATTACGATGTACTTTACAAGCACCGAGCAGAGATCCCCAGACAACAACGTCAGGCTTCATTGGCATTGTCTCTATTAGATTCTTTGCTTCATCGAGGCAACCAGCTCGACCAAGTAAATCAACCATGCATGTATAGTGGTCCTTCAATGGTACCAAACCATGTTCCCTGCTCATAGATGAGAAATGATGTCGCCCGTCTTCAAGTAACCCAGCATGACTACAAGCACAAAGAACACCAATCATAGTGACATGGTCTGGTTTCTCACCAGATGCCAACATGTTCTTGAACAGCTCAAGAGCCTTATTTCCATAACCATTTTGTGCATATCCTACTATCATGGCATTCCATGATACCCAATCCCTTTCCATCATAGTTTTGAAAACCAGGTTAGCATCTTCAACTGATCCACATTTCATGTACATGTCTATGAGAGAGTTGCCAACAAAAATATCAGATTCTTCTCCAAACTGAAAGCGGAAACCATGCTTCAAAACATGTGTGTGAGCCTGCCTTCCAAGCTGCAAATCAGTGAGATTAGCACAGGCATTCAGTAGATTGCCAAACGTGTAATGAGTTGGGCAAACAGATTCTCTCTTTAAGAGACGAAAAAGTCTAAGAGCCTCTTCATTCTCCCCATTTTGTGTATACCCGGCAATTAGCGCATTCCAAGACACTATGTTCCTCTCCATCATCTTTGCAAACATTGATCTCGCAGTTCTCACACTGGCTACCTTCGCATACCCACTTACCATTGAGGTTTCAGACACTACATTCCTAACTGGCATCCTATCAAAAATACATCTAGCTTCATTGATTTTATTGCATTTTGCATACATATCAACCAATGCATTTCCCAGGACAAGATCATCCCTCAACTTATTGCATTTCACAACACGAGCATGAATCTGCTTGCCTGACTTGATTGCCGACAAGCTAGCGCAAGCACTAACCACACTGGCATATGTGAGTTCATCTGGTTCAATTCCACAATCCATCATCCTCAAGAAAACCTGAAGAGCTGCACTAGCTGGACCATTTTGCTCATAACAAGTGATCAAACTATTCCAAGAGACTCTATTCCTCTCACTCATATCATCGAAAGCTCTCTGGCCGCAGCTGACACTCCCACATTTTCCATACATATCAACAAGAGCCGAGCCCATATAAACATTGGAAAAGAACCTAGTTTTTGCGATTAAAGCATGGATTTGAGCACCGATTTTAATGTTTTTCAACCCAGAACAAGCGCTAAGAGCACTACCAAACGAGTATTCGTTAAGCACAAAGTCCTCTCTATGCATCCTAACAAAATAGAAAAGAGCCTCTCCGAATCTATCTTGCTGAGCAAACCCTGAAATGATGGAATTCCAAGAGCACTGATCATGCTCAGGCATGGAATAAAAAAACCCTGCTGCCTCATCAACGTAACCCAATTTCGTCAATACAGATATGACCGAGTTCCAAGAAAAAATGTTTCTTTGAGGCATTCTGTTAAACACCTTCCCGGCATCCTCCAAGGAGCCACATCTGCCGTAGGCATCGATAAGCCTGTTTAGGATAAAAGTCTCAGACGCAAAATTAGATTTGATTATCCGAACATGTAACCGACGTATATCAAGGAGAGACTTGGATTGGATGTAGGAACCCAAAAGCTTAGCAAAAGGAGAAGAGTCGGGCAGTGAAAGATCACCCACAATTTGTTTGTGCAATCCAAGTTTCGCCATTCCATTATCCTGGAAGAAACAAAGTTGGTGGGCATTGCTCTTTTGCTACGGTTTTTGCATCTCCCTTAGCATTTGGCTGCAAACTGAGATGTTTCTAACTCAGTAATGGAAGGAAAATAGAAGTGATGCCAACAGTTTTTTTTTTTTTTCAAAATTTCTAGTTATGGAAAAGATTTCAATGACAATAACGAGTCAACTCTCCGACAACGAGACGCGAAGTAAGTGGAGAGTCGGATTCTAATACCTGAGCAGCAGTGACCTTTGAAATGTGATTAAACAGTGTTTCTTTTTTGGGTGGAAATTCTACCGGTTGTTGGGCTTCAGAGCTCACAAAACATGCGAAGCTCTTAATCCCGTTCCTAACCATCTTAACTAGAGGTGTTCATTGGTTTGGGATGAGTTTTGACTGGGTTTGGGTTAGGTCCAAATAAAAATTAAGCCCGTTTATTAAGCTTATGCCCGGCCTAAAAAGTTGGTTTAAATTTTTGTTTAAATTCGACCCGGATAAAAATATTAAAATTGGAGCTCGGCCTAGCCCACCTATATTAAATTTTTATATTATTTTTTATATAAATTTTAAATATATATAATATATCAAAAATACTAAAAACATCAAAAATAAATATTTCCCAACAAATTGAAAATAAATTTTAAAAAATATGTATACTTAAATGATATTAAGATAGATGCAACTTAATAAGCAAATGCCTCTAAAATAATAACAAAATTAATTATAAAACAAGTTTTATACAATATCCAAACAATAACAACAAAATAGTAGCAACATAATAGTAAAATGGTAGCAAAATAAGGAGAAAACAATAAAAAATAAAAAAAATAAAAAAAAAAGATTTTTTTTATACTTTAGTAAATTTAGGTCGGGCCAGGCTGGGTCTGGTCAAAATATACCTTACCCGAGGCCGCACTCATTTTTTTAATCGAGTCTTATTTTTTTTGTACAAGCCCGTTTTCGGGCCTATATTTTTTTCCAAACCCATCCACATTTCGGGCAGGCCTTCGGGACGGGTCAGATGGCCCGACCCATGAACAGGTCTAATCTTAAGTTGAAACCATCTGAATTTGATAAAGTTTGAACCGGTAACATATCTGAGCTCGAGATAAATTCGATTCAAAGCTCGAGAAAGTCTGACTTTATAAATCAACAACCATAATAAACATTAATAATTAATATAATTTTATGATATTATTTAAAATATAAATAAATGATAATTTTTTTAAAATATATTTATAAACCTTGCATATTTATATCAAAATATGATTAATGGGAAAAATTAATTAGTAATAATATTTATGTTAAATTATAAGATGGAATAAATTTTTAAAAACATTAATTTAACATAAAATATTTTTAATATTATAATTATACATGTATAATAAATATATAAAATTAATAATTATTAAAATCTATAAATTAAAAATTAATGATAATATAATAATATATTATATAACTATTACTGAAATCGATTACTTAACCTTAAACCGATATATTAAATTAGTATATTACTAGTACATAAAATAATATTATAATATATAGCTATTACTAAACATATTAATACATATACAACTATTATAATATAAATTATAATAAAAGATATAATAATACTACATGATATTATAATGTTTAATCATCAATGCATATATATATAACTATTGCTATATTATATACTATATGATATGATATAGCATTATATAATATAATATAATAGGAGGGCTAACTTCCAAATGTAAAAAAATATAAGGACTTAGAGAATATTCCAACTAGTATAATAATAAACAATAATATATAATAAGTAATATATAATGCACTACTATTATATATAACTATTATTATAATATAGATTATAATAATAGTTATAGTACATGATATTATAATGTTTAGTCTTTTATGCACATATATATATAACTACTGCTATATTATATACTATATCATATGATATAGCATTATATAATATAATATAATATAGTAAGAGAGCTAACTTTCAAATTTACTAAAAATATAGGGATTTAGAGCATTTTTTAATCAGTATAATAACAAACAATAATATATAGGCTTATATGTGAAAAAAAAATCCCTTAAAAAAATGCAAAAAAATCAATTAAGCTCCTATATTAAATTCGCACCCAATTAATAACTAAAGTAATCAATTAAACCCCTCTGTTAACAGTTTTTGTCATTTACCATGTTGATCGTTAAAATAAATAAGTTGACCAATCAGTTGGTGACACGTGATAGCTTTTGGTTTAATATAATATTTTTCCCAAAAATAATTAAAAATAAAAAAATAAAAAATTTAAATATTATTAAATATTAAAAAAATTAAATATATATCAGAATTGATATACACTTATAAAAATTATAAAAAATTAAAATTCTAATAAATTATTAAAAAAACTATAACATTAATAAAACATATTTAAAATACTATAAAAAAAATTAAAATTGATATAAAATTATAAAAAAATCATAAAAACTTGGACTGGACCGAATCAGTCGGTTGGACCGGTTAGACCAAAATTGACAAGGGTATCGATCCAGAAAAAACCATTATTGAGAACTAGACAGTTGAAACAATTTTTTAATATTTTTTATTTTTAATTTAATTGAATTGGACGGATCAGTCAAACAGGCAAACTAGTGGCCTGATTAGTTCGACCACTGGTTCGGTTCTGAAAACCTTGATTAGAATATTTCATTATGACATATGCTAATAGTTGGATAAAAAAAATTTTGGTTTGATAAAATATTAAAAAATAAAAAATTGGCTCTATCGTCGGGTTCCCAGATCAGCCAGTCTAATGGCTTTCTTTGGACCAGTATCGTTGTCAATTTCAGGCTAACCGGTCTAGTTCAAGTTTTTTTGATTTTTTTTATAATTTTTATAAGTCTATATAAATTTTAATTTTTTAATTTTTTTAATAATTCTAATACTTTTTTAAATTTTAAATATTTTAAATAATAATTATTTTTTTTATAATTTATTAGATTTATTATATTTTTATAATATTTATAAGTTTTTATATTTTTTTATAATTTTAATAAGTTCATATAAATTTTAATGGTTTTAATATTTAATATTATTTATATTATTTTTCTGATTTTTATAATTTTTATAATTTTTTCTGATTTTTAATCATTTTATGAGAAAAATATTAGATTAAACAAGAAGTTGCCATGTGTCACCATCTGATCGGCTCATCAATTTATTTTAATGGTCAACATGGTTAATGATGAAAATCATTAATAGAAGGGCTTAATTGATTATTTTAGGTAATGACAGGGGCTTAATTGGGTGCGAATTTAATACAGAGGCTTAATTGATTTTTTTTTGTATTTTCTTAAGGGTTTTTTTACATATAAGCCTAATATATAATAATAATTAATATATAATGTAGTATTATTATATATAACAATTATTATAGTATAGATTATAATAAAAAATATAATATTACATGATATTATAATATTTAATCATTGATGCATATACATCAATAGTAAGAGGGCTAACTTTCAAGTGTAGAAAAAGTATAGGGACTTAAAGTATATTTCAACTAGTATAATAAACAATAATATATGATAATAATTAATATATTATGTACTACTCTACTATTATTGTTTGTGATATAGCAAATATTGTGTAAAAAAGATGATGAGAAAGAAAGGAAGAAGAATGTAACACCCAAACCCGGCCTAGACGTTATGGTAGAATTCGAAGGTGTCACAAAGAAGGGTTTTGAAAATTGAGTCGTTTCGTCAAATCATTCAAGCTTTATAATTTATATTCGTTTAAATCTATTATCGAAAGTGTTATTTAATTCATTTATTTGCCAACATGTAACTTACAACGAAAGTCGTAAAATCGTTATATTTTAAAATCCAGTTCGTATTTTCAGAAAACCTTTGCTTTAGTACAAACCATGTTTTTAGAAAACCATTGCAAATTAAGTATTAAACTAAAAATTCAAATCCCAAAAATTAAACCAAACAGTCCGGAGAGTCTAATTAATACAAAACTCCCAGAAATAATTATTAAATAAATAAGACCCTTACTTAAAGTGACTTCATAGACTAGTGGTCATCGCAAGACTCTGCCGCTCCGATCCGCCTAAGTCTGCGGATTACCTGAACGGAATAGACAAACAGAAGTGAGTTTACGTAAACTCGGTGTGTAACCCAACAAAAATAGACAAACAAACATACAGAAATCTCATATATAGTCAGATATAGATTCAGACTCATGTCTATTTCAGATACAGATAATAGAATCAGATATAAAGATCAGATATACAGAATCTTACCCCCATCCTCTACACACCAACTTCAACCATCTCATCACATAATGTGGAGTTAAAAACACCTACCCACCCCTACACACCATATCGTGCCATTACGACACATATTAGATAAAGTACAGCCAAACTACTAGAATATAGGAGAAGGTCGCCATACAGAACACTTCCTCCACATATACAATTTCCACCCCAAACATAATTACAGATTACAGGTACAGAACTATCATACTTAACATGCTCACATACAGATATCAAATATAATTAAAGCAGAAGTAATCAGACATGCATAATAGTGTCCTACTCAGAGCATACTATCAGAAGAATAGATCACATAACCTAGGGTTTGGTTAACCCTTACCGACCTTACGTTAGGCCCACAGTCGATCGGAATGACCCGTGCGGTCCTAGGGAAAATTTTAGAATTATGGGCCCACATACCCGTATGGGCCCATACGCCCAGATTGGCCTTCCCCATGTGGCCCACACAGCCTGGCCCAAAACCTACACGCCCGTGTGGCCCACACGTCCAACTTAGCCTAGCCTGTGTGGCCCACATGACCACACCCACACAACCACACGGCCATGTATTGCGCACGGCGGCCAACCACACGGCCAGGCACACGCTCGTGTGGCGTCGATGGTGAGGTTTTTCGGCTTTTGCTGAAACTCAATTTTCTACGTTTTGGGTACACACCTGGTTAGTTTTAGATGCTATAGTAATCTTGAGGCCTCCGAAACCTAAGAAACAGCATACCAAACACCGATTTAGTGGCTAAATTACAAATTCGCCAATAACAATCTAACAAAAACTTTACTTATCGATGACGAAAACCACCACTAACACCGTTCAAACAAATGGAGCGAAACTCACAATTCAATACCTTCTCCTACATCAAAATAATCCTCAAAAAATTAGATTTCACATTTACACCAACCCATCACAGAAGGAAATAACCCTCCTTACAGAAAATGAAAACTTCTACAGACGGAACCCTACTTACCTTAACTGAGCGATGAGTAACGAAATTCCAAAATCAATAATAAGAGTTAATGGGTGATCGACAGGATTGGGGAAAACAAGAGAGAATGGAATTTTTTTTGCAGAGAAAGGAATAGGAACGTCAAAAAGATGAAGAGATTTGTGGAAAATAATAAAAAAAATAAAATTTAAAAGCAGATATGACAAATCCCCAGATTTTCTCCCACTTCCCTAGTAACCTACTAACTCTTAAAACACTAACTCCCTTACCACTCGAACCAGCAGACTCATTCTGATATGAATTAACAGAAAATTTTATAAAAGCCCACTCAACAAGGGTAAGGTTTGGATAAAAAATAACAAAAATTGCCAAAAGTGAGAATTGAACCTAAGACCTCTCACACACACCCAAAATACTTAACCACTGAAGCAGATACACATTTGTGTTAGATATTTATAAAAATAGAAATAAATTAGACGGGGCGTTGCAACTCTACCCCTTAAAAGAAATTTCGACCTCGAAATTTACCTGATCCAAATAGATGAGGGTACTGCTGACGAATTGAGTCCTTAGGTTCCCACATGGCTTCCTAAGTGTCGTGATTCCGCCACAGACCTTTCACTAGCGGTATAGACTTTCTCCTTAGAACCTTAATATCTCGATCCAAAATCTGAACTGACTCATTCTCAAAAGTTAAATCTAGTCTAACCTCGATCTCCTCCACATAGACAACATGAGATAGATTAGATCGATGCCGCCTCAACATCGAGACGTGAAAGACATTATAGATACGGTCTAACTCTGGAGGTAGCTCCAACAGATAAGCGACCGGTCTCACACACTTCAGAATCCGAAATGGCCCAATAAACCTAGGGCTAAACTTGCCATTACGATCGAACCTCAAAACTTTCTTCCACGGAGAAACCTTAAGAAAAATGAAGTCACCCACAGAGTACTCAATATCTCTCATCTTCAGATCTACATAAGACTTCTGCCTATCAGAAGCCGCCTTCAGATGATCCGGAATTAGTCTAACCTTATCTTCGGTCTCAGAAACTAACTCTAGACCCAAAACCTGATGCTCACCCAACTTAGTCCAACATAGCGGAGTACGATACTTACAACCATATAAAGCCTCGTAATGTGCCATCTGAATGCTAAACTGGAAACTTTTATTGTAGGCGAACTTAGCTAGCGGCAAATAATCCTCCCAACTATCTCGAAAATCTATCGCACAACTACGAAGAATATCTTTCAGTATCTGAATCATCCTCTCAGATTGACCATCGGTTTGAGGATGAAATGCAGTACTGAAATCCAATCTTGAACCCAAAGCCTCGTGCAATTTCTTTCAGAATCGAGAAGTGAACCGAGGATCTTTATTAGAAATTATTGAAACAGGAACCCCATGCAGTCTTACAATCTCGGAGACATAGAGCTTCGATAACTTCTGCAAAGAGTACTCTATCCAAATCAGAGTAAAATGAGCGAACTTGGTCAATCGATCCACGATAACCCAAACAGAATCCTTCTCAGTGGGTGTTAAGGGAAACCCATTAATGAAGTCTATTGTTACTCGTTTCCACTTCCATAAAAGAATCTTAATAGGGTGCAGCAAACCCGAAGGCAACTGGTGCTCAGCCTTAACTTATTGGCATGTCAGACAACGAGCAATGAAATTCGTAACCTCATGCTTAAACCCGGCCACCAGTATAACTCACAGAGATTTCGATACGTTTTATTACCACCGGGATGCATAGCATAAGGGCTACTATGCGCCTCTCTCAGAATCGACTGCCTCATATCAGAATCGTTTGGTACACAAACCCATCCTCGAAAACACAGAACCCCATACTATTCAACCCAAAATCAGAAGTACTGCCACTCTCAATCTGACGAAATCGCTAAAGCAAATATTCATCTCTTAACTATTTCTCTCGAATCTAATCAATCCAAGTTGGCTTAACTTGCCACTCGGCTAACAGACCTCCATCATCAAACAGACTAAAACGAGCAAACATCGGTTTCAAATCAGTCATCGGTCTACGACTGAGAGCATCGGCCACCATATTGGCCTTACCAGGATAATCTCTATCTTGCAGTCATAATCTTTGAGCAGCTCAATCCACTGACGCTGTCTAAAGTTCAACACCGTCTAAGAAATGAGGTACTTGAGGCTCTTGTGATCAGTGTAAGTGATACACCTTTCACCATATAGATAATGCCTCCAAACCTTTAACGCAAAAACCACAACAGCTAACTCGAGATCATGTGTCAGATAATTCTCTTCATGTGTCTTAAGCTGACAGGACGTATAAGCCACAACCTTACCATCTTACATCAGTATACATCACAAACTGACGTGCGATGCATTACTATATACCACAAACTCATTACCAAATTCAGGCTATATCAAAATAGGAGCTGGAGTCAAAACAGACTTGAGCTTCTCGAAGCTTGATTGTTGCGCATCAGTCTAAATGAAAGGAAAACCCTTGCACAGAAGCTTAGTCAAATGTGCTGCAATCAGAGAAAACCCCTCGACAAACTGTCAATAATATTCTGTAAGACCCAGAAAACTAAGGATCTAAGATACATTCTTAGGCTGCTTCCAATACAGCACAGTCTCAATCTTTCTAGGATCAACTCGAATCCCCTTAGCAGAAACCATGTGCCCCAAAAAAGTTACCTCTCGTAACCAGAACTTGCACTTGTTCAACTTAGCGTAGAGTTGTTTCTCTCGGAGCATTTGAAGTACTAATCTAATATGCTCATCATGTTCATCATCAGTCTTAGAGTAAACCAGAATATCATTTATGAAAACTATGATGAACTGATCTAAATCTGGCTGAAAGATTCAGTTCATCAAATCAAAGAATGTAGCCGGAGCATTCGTCAGACCAAAAGGCATAACTAGGAACTCGTAATATCCATAACGAGTCCTAAGTGTAGTCTTATGCGCATCAACTTCCTTAACTCTGAGCTGGTGATACCCAGAATGGAGATCAATTTTTGAAAACATAGAAGCCCTTCAGAACTGATCAAACAAATGGTAGATCCTCGGAAGTGGATACTTATTCTTCACCGTCAGTTTATTTAATTACCGATAATCAATATACATCTTTATGGTCCCATCCTTATTCTTTACAAACAGAATTTGTGCTTCCTACAGAGACACACTAAGACAGATGAAACCACGATCCAGAAGCTCGTGAAGTTGAGCCTTAAGCTCTATAAGCTCTTTTGGTGCCATTCGGTAGGAAACGATAGACACCGGAGCTGTACCCGGTAGAAGCTCAATGCCACACTCAACTTCTCGACTCAGAGGTAAACCCGGTAACTCTTTAGAAAAGACATTTAGAAATTCCTTCACTGTTCTGATATTCCCGACAGAAGAGTCCTTAGAAACTGAAACACTGGCAAAATTCATATACACCTCACACCCTTTCCGAACCAGTTTCTCAACCATAAGAGCAGATATCACATTGGACAGATAATCTCGGCACTCATCGATCACAACCACCTCCTTATCATCCTCGGTCCTCAGAATGATCCTATTAGTCGCGCAATCCAAACTAACTCGATGCTCAACCAACTAGTCCATACCCAGAATCATGTCAAACTCCCTAAAATAAAGCTCTATCAGATTTGCCAAAAATACGGCCCCTTACACTTCTAACAGAACATTTCTATAAATTTTATTAACTCGAACAGACTGCCTCAACGGATTCAGTACAGTAATCTTACTAGAATTTCTCCCAACAGAAATTCTCAGGTTTTTAGAAATAGTACTAGCTACATAGGAGTGTGTAGAACATGTCTTTCAGAGTAATATAAGATAAATCAAAAATAAAAAAAAACGTACCGGTGATGACATTAGGTGCATCTCTATCCTCTCGGCGTCGAGCAGCAAAGACCAGTGTAAATTGCCTCGCCTCCGTCTAATTAGCACATCTGCCCAGTGCTCTATGCCCTCGACCCATACCATTACCACCCCTAGCCGATCCATGGCCCCTAGGTGGTTGCTGAACTGCCTTTTGAGATTGCACAGAACTCAATCCCAGAGCTTGCATCTGATCAGCCCGTTGTGGACACTTTCAAATCCGATGCTCCAAAGAACCACACCTCCGACAAGCCCCTATCATCTTCTAACACTCGCCCAGATGGCACCTACCATAATTACTCCATGGCTAAATCCCGGTAAAAGCAATAGGAATCGCTACTCTAACCGACCTATCAGGTCTGGCCCGTTTCTTAGGCCTCTAAATAGAACTACAGGGCTTCGAATCCCTTTTACTCTTGCCTCTCTCTCGGTCCCTATTGTAGCACACCATGCGCTTAACTTCCTCGGCTATCTTCGCCTGATCCATAAGAACAGAAAACTCGTGCTCCCTCTGTGGAGCAATCAGAACCCTCAAACTATCCCTCAGACCGTCCTCAAAGCAAACACACTTCTCATACTCAGATGCCACCATGCCTCGAGCATAGCGGCTCAACCTCAGATACTCAGCCTCATATTCGGTCATTGATCTATCACCCTACGTGAGATTCATGAACTCACGTCTACGAGTATCAACATAGTTCGTACCCACATATTTCCCCTAAAAAATAGTCTTGAAAAATCTCAATTCAAACGATCAAACTGAGTACCCTCCTCAATCGATAACCACCACTAATATGCCTCATCGCGAAGCAAAGAGACTGCACCCTTAAGTTTTTCTTCAGGAGCACAGTCTATATCATTCATAATCCTCTCGGTGTCCTCCAACCAATACTCAGCCACAATAGGGGTGACTCCAGTGACAACCCTAATCAACAGCTCCATTGAACCGGAGTAGTTCAGTTATCGACCCACGGCCCCCAAATCCAAAATGGAGTCCAGTGACCCTCTCTAACACCCTCAACATGGCTTGAGACAATGCGTCGTACCCAGCCGAACGATTTTGAGACCCAGTCCCAATAGCAGGTGAAATTGGTGTCTCACTCATGTCTACATTTGGCATACTGCCTAGAGAGGAAAACTCAGCTTAAGCCCTATTGCGGCCTCTACCGTGCCTATGAATACCATGACCCCGAGTTCCATGAGCGCTCATCGTAAATTTAAATTTGTCTACATTATAAAATTTTATGTATTAGTTCAATTATTTTCTTGCAGATATTTTATGCATAAATTATCAAAAGTTTAGAGATGTTTTCAGAGGTTTCAGTCTCTAACTATTTCAGTACAGTTTTAGAAAGTACTATCTATAGTGTTCATAGAATATACTATTTAAGTCCAAAAATACTTACAAGATCGGGGCCAGAAACTCGGTGTACCAAATATTTTTTTGAAATTATCCAAATTATTTAACAATCAGTTCTTTTTGAAACACAAATTTGGATCTCAAAATTTCACAGCTCGAGTTTTACAACCTGGCTCTAATACCACTAAATGTAACACTCCAAACCCAGCCTAGACATTATGGTCAAATCCGGAGGCGTCACAAAGAAGGGTTTTGAAAACTAAATCGTTTTGTCAAATCATTCAAGCTTTATAATTTATATTAGTTTAAATCTATTATCGAAAGTGTTATTTAATTCATTTATTTGCCAACACGTTACTTACAGCAAAAGTCATGAAATTGTTATATTTGAAAATCCTGTTCGTATTTTCAGAAAACCTTTGTTTAAGTAAAAACCATGTTTTCAAAAAATGGTTGAAAATTAATTATTAAACGAAAAATCTAAATCCCAAAAATTAAACTAAATAGTTCGGAGAGTTTAATTAATACAAAACTCTCAGAAATAATTCTTAAATAAATAAGACATTTACTTAAAGTCAATTCATAGACTAGTGGCCACCGCGAGACTCCGCCGCTCCGATCTGCCTAAGTCTATGGATTACCTGAACGAAACAAACAAATATAAGTGAGTTTACGTAAACTCAGTGTGTAACCCAACAGAAATAGACATGCAAGCATACATAAATCTCATATAGAGTCAAATACAGATTCAGAATCATGTCTATTTTAGATACAAATAACATAATTAGATATACAGATCAGATATACAGAATCCCACCCCATTCTCTACACACTAATTTCGACCATCCCATCACACCATGTGAGGTTAAAAACACTCACCCATCCCTACACACCATATCGTGCCATTATGACACATCAAATAAAGTGTAGCCAAGCAGCCAGAATATAGGCGAAGGTCACCATACAGAACTCTTCCTTCACTTATACAATTCTTACCCCAAACATAATTACAGATTACAGATACAAAATTATCATGCTTAACATGCTCGCATATAGATTTCAAATATAATTAAAACAGAAGTAAGCTGAGATCCATAACAATTTCCTACTCAGAGTATAGGATCAGAAAAACAGATCACATAATCTAGGGTTTGGTTAGACCTTACTGACCGTACGTTAGGCCCATAGTCGATCAGAACGACCCGTACGACCTTAAGGAAAATTTTAGAATTATGAGCCCACATGCCCATGAGGCTTGCTCGTGTGGGCCCATACGCCCAGATTGGCCTTCCTGTGTGTCCCACACAGCTTGGCCCAAAACCCACACGCCTGTGTGGGCCCACATGCCCAACTTAGCCTAGCCCGTGTGACCTACATGACCACACTCACACCACCACACGATCGTGTCTTGTGCACGGCTATGCCCTCATCAACCATACAACCGTGTTTCACACACGGCCAACCACACGGCGAGGCACACACCCGTGTGGCATTGACAGTAAGGTTTTTTAGCTTTCGTTGAAACTCAATTTTCTGCGTTTTGGGTACACACTTGGTTTGTTTTAAAGGCTACAGTAATCCCGAGGCCTCCAAAACCTAAAAAACAACATACAAAACATCGATTTAATGGCTAAATTATGAATTTGTCAATAATAATTTGACAAAAACTCGACTTACTAACGACGAAAACCACCGCTAACACAGTTCAAACAAATGGAGCGAAACTCATAGTTCAACGCCTTTTTCTACACCTAAATAATCGTCGAAAAATCAGATTTCACATTTACACCAACTCATCACAGAAGGAAATAACCCTCCTTATAGAAAATGAAAACTCCTACAGACGCAACCCTACTTACCTTAACCGAGCAAGGAGCAACGAAATTCCAAAAGTAATAATAAGAGTTAATGGGTGATGGGCAGGATTGGGGAAAACAAGAGAGAACAATATTTTTTTTACAGAGAAAGGAATAGGAACATCAAAAAGATGGAGAGGTTTTTGGAAAATAAAAAAATTAAAAACATATATGACAAATCCCCAGCTTTTTTCCCACTCCCCTAGTAACCCACTAACTCTTAAACACCTCAGGATTCCAACTCTATTAAAACTCTATCACATAACCGAGCAAAAATTAAACTTCCACACTTGCACAGGATTCGAACACAGGACATCCAACACACTAACTCCCTTACCACTCGAACCAGAAGTGTAACACCCCTAACCCGTATTCGACGCCGAAATAGGTTTACAAAGCATTACCAAACTTACAACTTAAACAATCATACATTTTATAGTCAATTATCAGTCAAATCTAAAATCATTCAAATACATTCATACAGTCCTTAATGCGAGCCCTCTAGGCCTCAAATAGACATTAAAAGGGGTTCGAGACTAAATCGAGTACTTAAGAAATTTTTAGAAAAACATTGAAACTTTTCAAAGTATAGGGGACACACACCCGTGTGGCAGGCCGTGTGTCTGAAATGGCCAAGAGACACGCTAGTATCTCAGGTCGTGTGGGCATTCAAAATAGGGACACATGGCCTTGTCCCAGCCGGTGTCCGACCCCGTGTAACTCATTGACCTGGGTCACACGGCAAACCACATACCCGTGTGCCAGGTCGTGTACCCTTCAAAATGGCCTCACACGCCTGTGTATCAGGCCATGTGCTAGGCCGTGTGAAAACTAGAGGGTATGCTGACTTGTGCCACACGCCTGTATGCTAGGCCATGTGAAGCTACTAACTTGATTCCTATAAAAGTATCAGGGGACACACGGCCGTGTCACCTGGCCATGTGTCACACATGGCTGAGACACATGCTCGTGTCTCTACCCATGTGGACAAAAATAGGTTATTTTCCAAGCCATATTCCTCACCCACATTGGTACCAATGTATACATATCAATTTGCACATAACCATGGCATAAATAAGCACTCAAAACCAACCAATATCAAGTTTATATCATGTATTATCCACACATACAACATGATATCCATAAGCACATTTATATGACCACTTTTAAACATACCAAATGTACTTCCAAAGTCTACCTAAATGGTCAATCACATATATGAGACATTGTATCTAAAACTTAGCATACATATATATCTAAAACACAATCATTTAGTGCTAACACACAATCTCACAAGCAAGACATTCATATAGCAACTATACACCACATATCATAAAGTCATTTACATCTTTTTACATATCAACATATATACCATTTTCAAGCCAAACCAATTGGCTAAATACACAACAAAACATATAAGCCACATTAGCTAAAATACCTATACATGCCATTTAACCCAAAATATAAAATCCAAAGTACCAAAATAAGAGTTTGATAGTGTGACGCGATCTCCGACAACTTCCAAACTGAGCGAGCTTCCAGATCAATATAAAACACGAAAATTAAAATAGAGTAAGCAATTAAGCTTAGTAAGTTCGTATGACTAATAAATACAACTTATCAAATCATCCACAATTTAGGTAAACAAAAATAAAAGCATAGATGCAACTTAATTTGGCCCAAAGCCTATCTCACAATCACAATCATGCTAGCCATGTATTTATATATCAAATATAAATCACTTATTGTATTTCACATAAATACCTGTACTAGTTCGAATCGAACTCATGTAACCTCAAATCATCATTGTGCCCGTTGAACCATTTAGAATACTATAAGATACTCGGGTATCTCACACACTAAGTGCCAATACGTGGTCGAAACCACCTCTATCTCATATCTCATATAAATGCTCACTTTCGAGCCATTGCTGGGTCTGTTCACACAAGCTGTCAGTCAAGACGTAGCTACATGGTGCTGCTCACACAAGCTGTAAAGTAACCATAACACGTGCCAAAAACTCAGCCACCGATAGGACATATGAGACCAACACCCAAAACACGGTAACCCCTAATGACATGTCATTTGTATCCTATCTATTTCTAAGGTTCAACCGGGATCCAATCCATAAGTCGTCAAATCTTTGTCGAGTATTTTCGTAGAGTCATATCATTACAATTATAATAATTAAGCATTTAAAACACATATAGTTTAATGCTTATTAACATACGAACTTACCTCGAATTAGTACAAAGGAAATTGACCGATCAATCCACTACTTTATCTTTGCCTCGATCTAATTCCGAACGTAGCTTTTCTTAATCTAAATAATCAAATTTAACTAATTTAATTCTCAATCCGTTCAACTTAATTCAAAAATCATGTTATGACAAAATTATTATTTGCCCCTATACTTTTGACTTCTTTACAATTTAGTCCCTAGGCTCGTAAAATGAAATTCGTGCAATTTCATTCACACCTAAGCCTAGCCGACTATTATAAATACTAATAGCAGTCCATACATTTCACAATTTTACACATTTACAATTTTCATATTTCACAATTTAACCCCTAATTTACAATTTCATAAAATATCACTCAACAAAAAGTGTTTAACTCACAGCAAGGATTAATTTTCTTCCATTAAACTTCACAAACAACTAAAATTCTCTCATGGAAATACCTTATACTTTCAACCATTTTGCAAATTAGTCTCATAGTTAGCTAGGTTAAGCTATAACGATCCCGAAAATATAAAATTAATTAAAAACGGGATAGGCTTTCACTTACATGCAAAGGAAAAGCTTGAACAAAATCTCTTCTCCTCTCCTAGGTAGATTTCGACTATGGTGAAGAAAAATGGGGAAGATGATAGCTTTTCTTTAATTAATTTAACCTTTAATTACTTAATTACCATTTTACCCTTACTTGACTTTAAAAATTTCATAATTACTAAGCCATGCACATCCACTAACTCAATTAATGGTCTAATTACCATGTAAAGACCTCCACTTTAAAATTCTATAGTTATTTAATATCTTTAGCTAATAGAACACAACTTTCGCATTTTATGCGATTTAGTCCTTTTTCACAAATTGAGCATACAACCGGTAAAATTTCTTAACGAAATTTTTATACCATAATTATAACATGCTGTAGATATTAAAATAATATTAAAATGAATTTTACGACCTTAGATTTGTGGTCCTGAAATCACTGTTCTGATTTCACTAAAAACGGGCCGTTACAAGCAGACTCATTCTGATATGGATTAACAAACAATTTTATAAAAGCTCACTCAGCAAGGGTAAGGCTTGGGTCAAAAATAACAAAAATTGCCAAAAGTGGGAATTGAATCCAAGACCTCTTACAAACACCCAAAACACTTAACCACTAAAGCAAATACATATTGTGTTAAATATTTATAGAAACAGAAATAAATTACGCTGGGCGTTACAAAGAAATAGGGAAAAGAACAAAAACCGTACCTACTTAACCATTAGGCCTAGGTCATTTCTTGGTTATTTATTTCATCTAACCTATATATTTTGGAGCGTTACAATCAATCTGTACATCATGTATATATATATATCAATAATTTATATTATATCCCATAAAAAATAAATCTATCCATCACTTACCTTTAACTTTTATTAGGAAAAAAAATTACAAAGTGTCTAGATAATTGGTTCAATAACCAAAACAAACCCACAAAGAATAGGACTCCACCACCTAATACTCTGCAAATTGAGATCAAGCATTCCAATTCATAATTTGCAGTGAAATTTACTTTTTTATTATACACTTTTTTTTTTGAAATTAAGAATTTTTTATATCGTAAATTCATATTGAAATTGTTGAAGGAACATTAAGAGACACAAAGAGGGGTGGAAGAATTTTGTTGGTTTCAACTTTACTCTTTTTCTTTTTAATGGAAATAAAAAAAAAATCTACATATCTATTAATTGAAAAAGGAAAATAAAATAAAGTGAATGAATTGATTAAATGATTCTTCATTGGATTTAACTAAGCAATTGGGATTTTTGGAAATGTTGTTTTTTGTTTCCTTAAAAGAAAAATAAACTCTAATGAATTACATAATTAAAGTCTTTCCTATACCTTTAGAAATAAATAATATTTTGCAATTGATCAACGACAAAATGTCAAAAACTAGGTCCATCGATGGCTACACCTTCAGGAAAAAAAGATTATAAAAGAGGTGCAACTTTGAATTTTTCAAAAAGTGCATGACTAAGTACTGAACCCTAGAGAAGCTAAACACCCTGTGAAGAAAATATCAAAGATTTAAGGAAATGCGATTTTTCTTGGCGTACTACTTAATTAACTGGATTGAGTAGTAAATTAATTGTTTATTATTACTACAAAGGTATGATTTTAAAAATTTTAGTTTTTAAATATCAATAAAATAATGACACTTCGTTAATTTATAAAGGCATAAAATTAGTATTATACACTTATCTTCATATTTGATATTTTCTCAAATTCAATTGATTGAGAATTGATATAAAGACGGCTTTCCACCTATAGTATCATTATTTAGCGAAAAGTATGATTACAACTTACCGTGTTGTTAACTTATTCCTCATGATTTTCATCTTCCATAGAAATAATTCTCAAAAAAAAAAAATCTTAGTTAATTGATTTTGAATCATTTCTATATTTGACAGACTCAAAATTCGCTAACAATTACATTTAAATGGTTACAATATTGAGAACTTGCTCATAAACATCAAACAACTCACAAAGTTTTTGGTGGGTTTTTTATTAGTGGAGAGGGATAGGGTATTTTTTTATTTTATTCAATATTAATAAAATTATTTTTATATATTTTTAAATTTATTATTATATATTATTTAAAATATTTATGTATTTTTATATATTTCTTTGAAATTTTTAGAATTAGAATCAAACCATTTATAAATTTTTAAGGTTATTTTTTAAAATTAAGTCTAAACATATATAATATGTAAAAGTTGAAGACTAAATTTGTTACTATACAGATTTTTTAATTATCACATCACCTTGCAGTTACACTCTTAAAAACACTTAACGAAAATGGACAAAAGAAAAAACAATCTCAATTATTTGGATGACCAATTTTTTTTTAAAAAAATCATAGTTGGGTAACCAAAAGAGAAATAAACCCAAAATTGAGTGACCAATTAAAAAAAATTCATAATTAGGTATCCAAAAAAGAAACAGGCCCGTAGTTGGGTGATTTGTGGTGTAGTTTAACCTTAAATAAATGAGATTAGTGAAAATATTAAATATGGATGAGTGCACAATACTAATTTTATGTCTTTAAAAATTAATGAGATGTTATTATTTTATTAGTACTTAAAAAATAATTTTTTTAGAATATCCTAATATAAGTTAAAATAAATAAAAGCAAATAACGTGAAGTAGACTTAAAATCAAGAGTAATAGGTAATGATTGTGGGTGCTTGAGGTTAGCGAAATTAAGCAAGACCTACTTGAATTCACATTAATTATGACTTAGTAATTCGATTTAGCACCTAGCACTCTTCCAAGTCATATTAAATTCCAAATATATGAGTTTAAGTCGATTAATAGATTTATCTTTAATCTCTATTCTCGCATGACCGATTAAGTCTTGTGGTCCACTTAAATCATCACAAGATGGAGTGATTACCAAAAGGAAATTCTTTTACTCCTTTCATATCACCACTCAAAAATAACACTAATCAAGTGTCACTCTGACTAATGGGGTTATGCTCACTTTAATAATCAAGCATAGAATCGTAAATAAACATAAACTTCATAGATTGAATATTTTATCCATAAACCTTTGGCTAGCCCCAATCTTTGGTTTTTTTTTTAGAACAAAGGGAAGTTAAAACAAAAGTGCTCTAACAGAGAAAAACTAAAAATTAATTTGCTTAACTGTTATCTTGTAGAATTGTATTATACGTTGTCGGAGGCGGTTGAACAAAAACAACTCACCCCATTTTACACCTTCCGACCTCCTTGGCTACAGCATTAGTAGCCCTATTTGTTGTTCTTGGCACAAACCGAACTTTAACAAACCAATCTTTCGTCATCCAATTGCATATCTTTGACCCTATCTAATGGCTTTCCCACTTTCATTTCTTAGTATTAAATCCATTGCCATTTTACTATCACTTTCAATAACATTATAGAATTAAAGAGCTGAGCATAAAATATAATAAAAAATAAAACTAATCTCTAAATCTTGAAAGTCCATTCATTTATTTAGAGTATAACCCCAAAGAATGCTTCAAGATTCCTATCACTTACGAACTCAATAAAAAAGGAAAGAAAGAACTAGACTCCTAACACTAATTAGGGATGACCAAATGTTATTTACATGAGTTCCTTAGCTATCTCCTCTTCAAATGAAAACCTAAAGTGTTTATTCATAGGAAAAATCTATTTAGAAGTGACATGATAATTTTGCCCTTAAATGTTTTAGAATATAGATATTTTATGCTATATGGTTGTGTGTCATGACAAACCATAACCTTGTGTCATGACGTATGAAGGCTGATAACTGAAATGAAATTTTTGAAATTTCTGATAACGGAAATATGACATTTAGATTGTAACATCTTACACCCGACTCGATTGTCAGATCCGAGTATAGAGCGTTACACTTAAGAACAAATCGAATAGGCGAACCAAATAAAATCTAATATCTTGAGTTTGGCGGACTACTCTATAAACTGTGGTGTTAACCCAAAATACCATACGACATATAAGCTTTATTAGTGCACTTCATGCAGTAGTACGCTAAGTATAATTAAACAATGTCTAAACAAAAATTCGGTGAAAGCCCTTTATTCCTTGGTTATGAGTAAAAAATAAATGATGCTAACTCTCATTTCAAAGTTCAAAATTCATTGTTGGCTGACTATCATCATTTAAAACAGTGTGGCAAAGTGCCCAATAATACCACTCATAAGAGCCCAAAGGTACAAAATCAACTATTCAGATACAAGCTTTTAAATTTAAAACTAGCGGAATCTAAAATTTATCCTATCCCCATCGATTACATGTTACAAATATAAATAAAAGATGTCTCACGAAAGAGGCTGTAGTTCTGGCTGAATCCCTTCAACACTGTTCCAACCTAAACACCTGAAAATAAGAAAAAGAGACTAAGTAAATTCATAAGAACTTAGTGAGTTCCACGGAAGCACAACCTCACAACAAGGTTCAACTGCCGTTGCCTAACAAGACATAGACCGACTAAAAGGCACACCACTATTGGCAGATACAATTTTCTTATTCAAAATACTTGTTGCCTGATATTCTTCGCAAGTGCATACGGTCAACTGGCGGATACTATCCACTATCAAATTCCAACATATGACGAACGCATGTCACGATAACACTATTGGTTTGTTGCATTATAGACTAACTTTTATTACCATTTCACGTACTTTTACACTTTATGCAGATGTTCACACATCATCCATGCATACTTATGCACTTTTATACTAATAACCACATTCCTTGTGCTAGCTTTTGATCTTCATTCTGAAGAACCAATATTCCCTTTTCATCATGTCGCTTCGTAGAACCAGTAGGCCAATTGTAACCACCGAACCTCCACAATTCCTCATTGTTAATTTGAACACGTAAGTGTTCCCCCGCAAGGCTGGGTATTCACCAGTCATGGTTTGCATCAAAATGCCATATCGGAGGCAAACATATATATTATCATTTCTCCTTTATTCTTTTCATCATCATACATATCAACCTTCTGATATCTTCTTACAACGTTCCGGATACAGAGCTTATGCACCAAGGAATGAGTTTTCATACCAATGCACATGCAAGACTCATGTCTATGATTTACTAACATTAACAATACATGCATCGTCTCATTTCTGTATTCCCTTGCCAGATGTACCAAACCAAAGGTTATTAAACTCACATGAATAAATGGCAAGATAGTTTAAACATGTTAATTCAGTTAATCGATACAAAGTACAAAGGAACTCACCAAAAACCTTCACACAGGGTTTTATCTACTCGACATGTTCTTTTCCTTTAGCATTGGAAACTTCTCCCTTATCTTTGGCTAAAAACAAATCAAATAAATTTTTTAAATACAAGAACAAACTAAATTCAACATAATAGTAAGAATTGGTAAGCATGCAAATAGTTTCCAGAAGGAAGTTTTTTCTATTTAGTATTACAGATGAAAAACCTTAACGAACAGCTCATACGACTACCTCTTCTTATCTGGTAAAACTTAAAAAAGGATTTAAGAGTTCATCAATAGTCAGCTAAAAGAAGGTAGCTTATACAAGCTTAACAATCCATTCCTTTGTTAACAATGAAGAACACTTTTGAGTTTTCTTCGATGATAACGAAGGTGAGCAGAGAAGATGAAATAAAAATCTTCTCTCCACTACTGGGTTGTCGTATTTATAGCTAACTCTAATCCAAATCCCACTCTAAGTAAATCTTCTAATCAGTATCCTTGCACACACATTTCCACTAATTAATCAGATCCTACGAGGCCCTCCAAGTGTCTTGGTTATTGACATGTTACCTCCCTTAGGATGCCACATGTCTTAAATGTGTCCCACTAACAACGTTTCCTAACACAACTAATACATTTATAGTAACAAAAAAAAACATAGGTGACAGGCTTATTAGTGGAAGAATCCACCAAATAAGGATCTCGCCGAACGAAAAACTCACCAACTGTGAAATAAGAGTATGCAAACGTGGTGAAGCTTAGCGAATTACTTCGCCAGGGAATTTGCTAATACTAACCAGTCTAAATCTCGTGACTTAGGCGGTTTTTCCAGAACAACCTTCCAAAAATACTGGTTTACCAAGTAAATGTGTGACATAGATGATGTATTGTAATAAACCAAATTGTGTTGTTGGAAACTTAGCCATTTCTTATTTATTTCACCTTTGACTTGAGTTTACTAAAACACTACATAAGTTTGGAAAATAAAGAGGCTATTCAAAAAAAATATATTAAAAACTATTTAAAAGACACTAAAAACATGAAAAACATTAATAGACTAAAAAAAATATTCCAAATAAAGGAAAACTAAGCTAAAAACTTAAGAATGCTTAAGGACAAGGTTGAATTATGCTTAAAATATGGTTAAAAACAATGCACTCTTAGAGAGTCATCAATGTATATATTCCTAAAGGAGTAAGAAGGGTAAATGTAGAGGGTTTTGGTGCAAAAAGGTAGTATTGCAAACAAGTGAATGAGATGTACTGGAAGAAGACTAGAACAGATCCAGTAACATTGAGCGTAGTGACAGGTGGTGGTTGGTAAGGTGGAGAAAGGGAAATGTGACTGATGATAAGTCTCAACAAAAAAAACAATTTAAGATAACTTTAGAGTTAGAATGCCAAAGTGCCCAAAACATTTTCACCAGTTGTGAAAAGTTCCTATTTATAGTGTTTCAAGAATAGGAGTTGCAAAGCTAGTAATTACTAAAAGTAATGATAGATATTTTTTCAATTACAAAGGCACTAATTGTTCTTTTTATTATGAAAATGGTTTGTAGGTGATAGTAAATAGTGAATATGAATTCACTATGTTTCTAAAAGAAGAGAGAAGCACTCAATATTACAGGAAAAATGTTAAGAGTAAAACCTCTTAACTTCCTCCATATAGATATGATCATGGGCCAGGTCAGGCCACAATAGAATTTTAAGCCTGTTTACTAAGAACGAGCCCAGCCTAGCTTGAAAAACAAGCCTAAAAATCTACCCAAGTCTGACCCGGACTGAAGATGCTAAACTCAAGCCCAGCCAGCCCGGTTGTATTAGTTTTTTTTAGATTATTTTATTATATAAAAAATTTTAAAAATATAATATATCAAATACACTAAAAACATTAAAATAACGGCTTTATATTAAGATAGCTTTTATACAAATTGAAAATACATTCCATTACTAGTGGATGCTTAGCTAGAGAAAGGGAAAAAAAATATATCAAAATGACAAAGCATAAGGTAAGGGTTTGGGCTAACAGGGAAAGTGATGTACCAATTACTCACTATTGTTACATCTTGACTTCAAACTTATAATCCTAGTAAATTTATTATCATTGAAGATAAAAACCAAATCAAACAAAGATTCAAACACTTTATCTAAAATTATAAATAAAACTTGTAATATAAAATAAGCTAAAAAAATTGCCTAAAATTAATTTACAAATGAGTGTGAGTTAATTGGATTCCAAATCCAAAACACTAGCAAACAAATCATCATGTCGACTAACCACACCTTTTTTAACTTCTTTGGCCACATAATATTTAGTCGTTTTGCCCACTTTCAAAAATCCATTTCCAATTTTCCATGCTTTATTTTTATTTTTTTTCCTTTTTTCTCTTTCCACCAGGAAACAAAAGCAGACTCACTCTCGTCTCCTACAATGTCCTCCCCTTTTTTGTTTCCAAATTATACTAATATCCAAAAAAAATGAGAAGGAAAGGGAGATTCTTGATGTAGTTACCTTCGAATTTTCAGTCTTGTTGAAAAATGTATTCATATTGTAGTAAACATATAATTGTTTTCTATGTATTTAAACGATGAATAAATAAATAAAGTTAATTTCACATTTCACTATTATATTTTTTGTGCTTTTGCTTTTCATGTTTTGCATACATAGCCAAATTGTGGCAATCAAATGTTAGCTCATTGATTGTCTAAGTTCAAATTGATGATAAGTGGCACTATAAGAATGTTTACATTGCGAGAAAGACAACTTACTTTAGTATATAATCTAAACAAGTTCGTAATCCTGTAAAAAGAAGTGAGCATTGGATTCAAATACTCATATGGATTATTATGTCATCTACAATTGCAATTAAGAAGATGGCTAGGTCTTGGTTATTAGACTAGTTGACTTCACGGGTAGAGACATAAATGTACTAATTGAAAGAATGATACATTGGACTGCACCCAAGTTGAAGTGATTCTGAATTCATTTATAAATTTATTCACTTGTGACGTTCATGGTGTGACTTACCTAAATCCTAATTTAGCCACTGACCATGTGTATATAACTCATGTGCTTCGATATAACTGGAGAAGACTACTGGGTCAAAACGTTCATCCTAGACGAATAATAAATGTGCGATTTTAATTAAGTGTTTATTACTTTAGATAACACAATCAAGTTCTTATTTTTGGAAAATTTTTAAAAACTCTGGTTTTCCCTTAAACTTATTTTCCATTGTGTTTTTCGATCCTGGTTTTTCAACAAGTCTTGCAATAGTGGAGTGCAAAAATAAAAAAGAAAAAAAAGGCAGATGAGGTAAACAATGGTGACTAGAGTGGGTGTGGGTAGACTGGTAGTGACTGGAGTGGTGAACGATGATGATGGTGGTCGATGGGTGTTGGAGGTGGATAAGACAATTTGTTAGGGATTTAGAGTTGTTAGGGATTAGAATTTAGAAATGCTAGAGGGTGGCTATAGAGGAAATCAAGAAAAGAAAAGAAAGGGTAGGGGCTAGGGAATAGGCCATGTGATTCAGGTGAGCCGTGTCGAGCTAGAAAAACCTACCCGAGGCCTAACCCGTTTAGAAAATATGCCTCTTTTTTTATCTAAGCCTATTTTTCATGCATATATTTTTGCCCAAACCCTCCCACTTTTGGGGCAGGCCTTCGGGCCTGGTTGGGTGGCCTGGCCTATGACCAGGTCTCCCTCCATATTTTATCCACCAAACCAAGCTCTTCAAAACATTCTAAGAGTGAATAACCTAAAAACCCTACCATATTTCGAGGTTACTTTCACTTCTTTTTCTTTTGTGAAGCGGTACCATATGAAACATCTTTCATGAAACATCTCTTAAAACTCAAGACGATGGTTGTTCTTGGATGAGTGTTGTTCTTAAATAATGGTTATTTTGACTTTTTCCAAACATGACTTGTTCTCAACATAGTTGTTCTCAATGTAGAGGCTGTTTTGAAAAAGTGTTATTCTGTGGTGATTCTTTACTTAGTAAAACTTGTTTTGAATAATGAATCTTCCAAAAAACCATAATTATTCTAAATACAAGTTTTTCCAAACAACAGTTATAAGCATATTTATTCCTGAAACACCATTATTCTAAACAAGACTTGTTCCAAACTTTAGTTGTTCTCAACAGGAGTTGTTCTCAAATAAAAACTACACTAGATGACAATTGTTCTAACTAAAGCCTTGTTTTAAACATAGTTATTTCTGAACAAAAATTTTTTTGAACAAAAACTATTCTAACTAAAACCTTGTTGCTTTGGAAGAGATATTAAGTGAAACGACGATGACAGTTGTTACACACTTGATAGCACAATTTCCTGAAATATAATATTATTTATCTCAATGAAGAGAAAATATTAGTAGCCAAAACTAAGTATCTATAGTAAGCAACTTGGATTCATGAGATATTAAACACTATTCAAAGTAAAAAGGGTTATTCATAATCTATTTTCAACAATTTTTAAGCAGTGCTAGACACTCTTAGAAACTTGCCATGTTTAAGTTGACAAATTTTAGCAACAAAAATATTTGGAATTTTAGTCTTTCTAATACTTTGGAAAACTACAAGTCCATCTTTGGTATCCAAATTGCATATAACAACATATCTTAGAGATTGATTTGAATAAAGGAAATCATCTTCTCAGCTTTGGTGAGATTGGATTGGATCGGGTAAAACTTGAAAGCTTATCTTAAAGATTCAAGACTTATCTTAAGCTCACTGAAGATATTCTTTATGCTTATTATCTTGTTGTTTCATGGAAAGATTGATTGTAATTGATATAGTATGTTAGCAAGTCCCGATTAAAAATAAATTAAGGAGACTTGTATAGGTATAGTACTGATTTGGAGAGTACTTATTCTTGGTCATTAAGAAATGTCTCTTGTGAGTGCATTGAGTGCAAAATCAATTATGTAACTTGGTTTATGTCTTAAGTTTTCAAAAGGAAAATTTAGAGGAGAGTTGTCTAGATCTTAAATGCAAAAGTGAGGAGTCTAATCCGGTGAGTGTTAGAGGTTGAAATCACTTGTTATATGAGTTACTAAGATAGTATATTATCTTTCTAAGAAAAGCCCCACAGACATAGTGAAATCAAACTGCTTAAACATATAATATGTTCTTTATTTTTCTTCCTTGTTCATGCTCAGTACCTTGATATTAAGAACTACTTTTGGTACTGCTCAAATTTGCTTGCAAATATTGATTTGGTTCTTTCAATCTAAATGGAACGTGGATATTGGATTATCATCTTGGTGTTAATCTAGCTAGATTTGGTATTAGATCCTCATTTTGGAGAAAGGTTCCTACGGATGATCAAAGGAAGAAATTGTCATCCATAATTAATACAGTGAGCACAAAAATATATATACATGTAAACAAGTTATGTTGTTTGAGTATGATAAAAGAAATAAAATAAGTACCGATAAAGTTGGTTCTTAAAGTGAAGTTCTAGTTTAGAATGTCTAATCTGGATGGATTTCAGATCTTGTAAGGCTATTATTAGTGGTGAAGTCTCACATAAACTTCAAACAATCATTCATGGTTGCTACTGGTATCAAGAAAAATTTCTTTAATCGAGATACATGGAAGTCAATCTTGTAAATCTAGAAATGGCTACTTCTTAATTGAGTTTGAAGATCTTGATCAATTGATCTCTTTCAAGAATGAAAATTTGTGTTGGTTTAACGATTGGTTGTCGAGTACTGTGGTATTGTTTCACCAGTTTAGGCTAGGGATGGCAATGGAGTGGGATGGGGGCGGATGTTGCTAAATCCACTTTCACTCTATAGTCGGTACGCTCAGCTCCACCATATTTCCCGCTCTACTATAGATGTATAATCTTGAAAACTAATACCACCCCTATAGATGTTGGATGTATCCTTTCACGACCCACCTTACCCCACCCCACCCCACCCCACCTCATTCTAATTTAATTTTTGCTACTTGTCTTTAATATTTTTAATCTTTTTAAATACAATTAATGTTTAAACATATTTCTTCAAAAAACATTTAAAAATAAAACATATGGTTTTTTTCTATAACACATTATTACATTTTTACCCTTTCAATAATTATATATCAATGATAAAATGGTAATTTCATATAGTAGAGCGGGGCGGGGCAGGGCAAGCAATTATCATAAATGCTCCATACCCATTATCCAAAAAAAATCCACCTACCCCGCCCCATATCCACTTTTTAAAAGGAAAAATCTCTACCACAGTCAGAACAAATCAGTTCAAAATCCATGGGATTGTTCGGGTTTTGCTTGTAACAGCCCGATTTTGGGTCTAGTCGGAACAGAGGTTTCTAGACCACAAATCCGACGAGGAAAAATTTATTTTAAAATTATGACATGGGTTGCATTATGATAGGAAGGTTGCATGAAAATACTGATATGAAAATTTTATCGATTTAGTGATTAATTAAGGAAAGGACCTATTTGTATAAAATGTAGAAATTGGATTCTAGAACCTAGAAGGGTTAAATAGTTATGAAATTCAAAACTAGAGGTCCTTATATGGTAAATAAACTATCAATCAAAATATGGTAGATTTTTATGGATGAATCATCCATGAAATTTGAGAAAAAGAAAAGGACTAAATTGGAATTTGGGGAAATTAAAAGATGATAATTAATTACATGGACATATCATCTTTTTCTATCATCTTCTTCCCCAAAATTTACATGGAAACCCTAGGAGAGAGAGAAGAGACTTTCTTGGTATAAATTGGTAAGTAATCATGTCCCGTTTTTAATAATTTTTATATTTTTGAGATCGAGATAACATGTTCTCTTTATTTTGAGGATTTATTTGAAAAGTTATCAAGGTATGGAAATTGTGCCATGGATGAACATGCTGAAAATTAAAATTTTATGGTAGAAAATGAAAGGTTGTTAGTAAATAAACAACTTTTACAAAGTGATTTTGGGTGAAATTGAGATTTAGAGATTAAATGGTAAACTTGTGAAATTCAAAGGAAAAATTTTAATTTTTGTGAAATCTATGAACTGTTATAAATACATATAAATTTCGTTTAGGCTTGAAAAGGGGATTGAATTCCATGAATTTTATTTTTCGAGCCTAGGGACGAAATAGGAATTAATGAAAAGTTTAGGGGCGAAAATATAATTTTTCCAAATAGTGATTTTTGAACTAAATTGAATAATGTGAGTGCTAAATAAGTTAAATGTATTGTATTAAATCAAGAAAGATGAGAAATTAACCTTGACCGATAAAAAGAAAAGTGAGAAAGTGAAATTATGAAAGAGTACATTTAGCAACAAAACAGTTTAGACAGCAACAACTGTGCGACTTTGAAAATTCACCAAAAATGGTGGAAATTGAATTAGAGGCTGAATAATATATGAAATTGAAGCTGAGTGAGTCTATTTTCACATAAATGAAACAGAGCAAGCAAAAAGAGTTATATATTTTGAGATATTTGAAGTTTAGTTAGACAGAGTCAGAATAAGTTCGGAATCCCCTGTTCTGACTTTGGAAAATTTTCAAAAATAATATGAGATAAAGTTTATATGTTTAGAATCCTCATTGAATCTATTTTCAAGAAAAACAAACGGAAATAATATTCAAAATCTAGACAATGAGATAATTAATTTTTAGTGAAGAGAGGTCAGAACTGTCGAGCAGTGAAATAGGGAAAATTTAAAGAATAAACTGTACTATTTGGCTAAAGCAAAAATTCTAAAAATTTTATGGTAAGAAGATATGCGAATCTAGTTTCAGGGAAAATTAACGGATCTTAATTTGGAGCTCTGTAGCTCGAGATATAAATAAATTAGTGACTTTGACTCAGATAAACAACTTGAATTTACATACAGGAAAATAGTGATAGTATGGAAAATGTTGTTTAAATGTGTTATACACATTAAGGATGTGGAATGGAGAGGAGGAGGAGGAAAATTGGGAAAATATACGAATGATTGGTGTATAATTGGTCATATGCTTGATTATAATTGGTAAACGATGAAATAGAAATGATGCTTATATTTGTGCATTATTGGTCATGGTTTAAGCTCATGTGTGAAAATAAAGTTTCATAGTATGTATGTATGGTATATTCGGTATATGATTTGACATGAAGTAATGTCATGAATGGTTTATGAATTAACACATGTTGATAAGCATGATACATGAATAAATGTTGTGCTCATCCATGCTTATAATGCTTATGCTATATGTGTATTTGGCCAACATATTTGGTGTACAAGCTTAGGCTTTGGCCAAGTAGTGGTTGGATTATGCCACATTAAATTTATAAGTTATGCATTGAAATGGTAAGTGCCTAATTGGAAATATGCTTGTGATCATAAAAAAAAGGGTGGTAAGGTTTAAATTATGTAATCTCTAGTGAAATGGTTTATCATGTGGTTAGTTCCAAAAAAAGTTATGTTTAAATACACTAGCTTGCGACTGTGGTCGAATGATATGTTTATATCTTGTGTGATATGCATAGGAAACGAGTGTAGAAAGGTAATAAAATATTAAGTTTATATGGTTGAAATTTAATGATTACATGTTAATTTCATGAATTATATATTGTATGATGAGATATATTTGTTGATGAATTGAGAATAAAATAACAATGTGAAAACCGAATAAATGATCAAATTGAGCGGAACGTCAGATTTGAGTACTTCTGATCAGTAACAAGTGATAAGTGGTAGTTTAGTTACACTTATCTGATCAGTGATAAGTGACAAGTGATAACTGGTAGCTTTAGCTACACTTATCTGATCAGTGATAAGTGACAAGTGATAAGTGGTAGCTTAGCTACACTTATCTGATCGGTTACAAGTGACAAGTGATAAGTGGTAGCTTTAGCTACACTTATTTGATCAGTGACAAGTGATAAATGTGATCCGTGTAAGACCATGACAGGGCTATGGCTTCGAAAAGTGCTAAGTGATCATACGCAAGACCATAGTTATACTATGGCAAAGTGGAAGTGAAGTACTCAATTTTCCGTAACCGTTCCCTACTTTGATTAAGGATGGTAAGTGACAAATGGGCCCAAATGAATTATAGTAAATGGATAAGTGGTAGTGAATTTATACTAGGATGATGAGTTGGATTGATGTTGTTATTAAGCTAAATTGATATTTTCATTGCAAAATTGAGAATTTCATAAATGTGTAAATGAATGGTACAATCGATAAACGTTGAGTTAAATGGTAAATACGTATTAAAATTGAACTTAATGATTTGAATTATGAACATGAGAAATTTGTGAATTGAATGAAATGGAAATGAAGCATTGAATTATTAAGACTTCTAAACTGCATGAATATGTATCGGGTCTTGTAGGTCCTATTTATTATGAATATAATATTTTGAGGATATATTATGAAGAATTTTAAAAGCATGTTAATAATTTGAAAGTTTTAATTTAGATGAAGTTTTATAACTCGGTTAAATACGTTTACAAGTGTATGTGTTCTAGTAATGCCTCGTACCCTATTCCAGTGTTTAATACGGGTAAGGGGTGTTACATTGCTATCCTTAGTTTAGGCATGGTTTAGAATTGTCTTTCACAAATTCATTCAAGTGACAAATTATAAATTATAAATATGGTTTGTATATTGAAATTAAAATTTAAAAATAATTTATATTAGTTTTTTAAAAATATTTAAAATTTATATTTCATATAATAGTAATTTTAACATTGAGTTATTATAAATTATTTTTTATATATTTTGTTATAATCTAAGTTGAATATATATTTTTAATACAAAAATAAACGAACATTTCATCATTATAATAATAAAGATACAAAGAAAAGAGTGATCTTTTGCATTTGAGTAAATTATCAATTATGGAATATTTATTAATTTATAAGAGTATGTTTTTATGTGATTTTTATATCTAAAATACTGTTTATATACTTAAATTCAAATTTACAAACAATTTATATTAATTGTTTAAAAATATTTAAAAATTGTTCTTTCATATATAATAATATTATGGAATTTGAATATCATTTAAATTAACTTTTTTTTTACTTTATAATATTTGTTGCTACTTAAGTAGCTTATTTGCTTAACACAACAAGTGCAATGGAAGTACTAGACTGCAGTGGCCACTACAACTTGGCATCGCAAAATTGTGCTAACAAAATAACAAATAACACCAAGAATTTGTTTACGCAGATCAGTTTCCCTACATCTGTGGAGCCTAACTCAGTGAGAAATTCCACTATCCTTAGTCACGAATACTACAAGTGACTCACACTCTATCACTCTCCAAGTATAGAGATTCTCACCCTTGTACCTAAAGACTAGAACTCTCACCTCCAAATCTTCCCCCTGAGAACTTTGGCAGTAAACGCTCTCAACAATGTTTATAATACAAACTTTGCACTCTCTTACACAGTCGTTCCTTTGATGAACATATTAGAATGCACTAAATAAGCTCTCATACATAACTTATACAAGCTTCAAATGATATATCAATCTCGGCTTACTAACATAGCATTTAAATCAATATAAAGTAATTCCTTGAAAATAGCTAATACAATCAAAATAATCAAAGTACAATCAATCAATGATCTAATTTCCAAAATAGCACACAATCTTCACCGATCCTCCATGTTTCAAGGGATTATTTGATTCACTTGAATCCAATTCAATCTTCAAATGCCAAGGATTGGTTTTCCATGAATGGATCATAATATCTTCAATAAAGCAGCATATAACCAGAACCAAATATTTTGTTCATTAAATTGTCAAACCAAATAAAGTAGGTTTTATAACCACCTCAGTGGCAGTCTGTAGTTAGCATTGTCGAGTGCCACTCAACAATATTATTATTTAAAATGAACATTTTAATTTTTCAAAATCATTTTCAAAAACACTTTCTAAAAATAATACAAGACTAACCTTTAACCATGTTAAGATGCTTACTTGGATATGTTTTTATGGCATTTCCTTCAAGTTAGGAATATTTGGACTTTCCAGAGTAATGCTAGTGTTTGGGGTTCTTTTATTCAACTTGACGAGTCTTTTTTTTAAATTTACTTAGGGTCTTATATTAATCGAAAAACCGAGGAAAGGAAGAAAGTTTAAGAAATTATATGTTTAACGGGTATTGGAAATTGAGTGGAAGACATTGAGTTGCTCCCTAATGATGGCCATATTCTTCACAAATAGTGATTATGATCTCAAGCTATGTCCGACGAAATGGAAGGAGATACTCAAACCGAAAATGCTAGAGATGATGAAATGGAACGATCGGAGATGGTCGTCCTTGGCCAGCCTAGCTAGCTACTCGGAGATGGCGAGGAAGCTGATCGGGTAGTGGAAACTAAGATGGGAGTGTATGACAGTAGTATAATTAATGAGGTTTGTGGCACTACGCATGTCTGATAATGCGGCCTCCATGGCCGGTGGGTCGGTGCTTGCTTCTCACATTATTGCTAAAAGTGGTGGGCTACCCTACGGGCCTTTAGAAGTGGGAGTTTTGAATCATGAGGACTTAGAGGGACGGATCAATGACACCCACATCCGGGTAATTAGTCCTAATTGTTTACAAATGTTACGAATTTAATTTGATTATTTTTAGTTTAATTATTTCTCATATTTTAAAATTTTTAGTTTAACTATTCACATATTTTAAAATTTTAATCTTCATTCGATAATATTTATTAAATTCATTAAGTTCAGTTTTGCTATTTTCAGAATTTGATGTGTCAAACATATAATTATATGTGTAATGTCATGCAACTTGTTATTTCCAAATATTACTCACTAAAAATTCAATTAAAGGACTAACGACTGTCATTTGTGTCAAGACTGAAATTTTAAAATTCTAAAAGTATAGGGATTTAGAATGATCCAATTGGAGAATATGAACAAAATCTACAACTATATGCATAGTACAAGACTAGTAATTGAATTTAACCAAATAAATTTAATTGCTATTGTTCGGGTTAGAACTAAAATTAACTAATTCAAAAAGTACAAAAGACTAAAATTGATCAAATTAAAGTAAATAGACTAAATACACAATTTTCGTAAAGTAAAGGACTAATAGCATAATTTAACCTAAAGTTTGCCATTAGAATAAGGCTTAAAAGGCCTCCAAATTATACTATTTTTTTTATCTTGGTATTTATTTTTTTATATTGGTATCTAAAGTTATATTTCATCAAGTCCAATGACATTAAAAATACTCTGGTTGACATGTGGCGCTTATTAGAACCCACTACATGGCACTTTCAGGCAATTAAAACATGACATAATGTATTGAAATTAAAAATATGTACAAATTATAAAAAATAAAAAATATATATTCCAAAATTAATTAATAAAAATAAAAAATTAAGGGTAAACTACAATGGTAGTCACCTAACCTTTTTTTTAATCACCTAAATATGAAAAATTACAAAATGATCACCCATTTTTCGATTTTGTCTTTTTTAGTCATCATCCACTATATGACTAACATAAACATGGTAGCTTTTAAAGTTGGCACAATAGCAACTTTAACCCTTAACATTAATACGTTATGTCAATTTAGTCTTGATTCTAAAAAATTTAATCCTCAACATTTACACATTGTATAATTTTTTTTTTCAGTTGTGCTTTTCTTTGTGACCTTTTCATCTAAAAGGATAAAAAAAATTCTCCAAAAGTAAAAATTCTTTAAAGGAAATTATTTACCTTAAATGATTTCTTTACCTCAAATCTGTCTAAGTCAGTCTATCTCTCAAAAGTAAAAATTCTTTAAAGGAAATTCTCCAAGGCACCGAAATAAAGCAAAAGCAAACTCAAAATACAAAGGAACTCAAATCGAACAAAAAAACCACAATAAAACAATGCACACGATGTGTTTGAGTAAATGCTCTCAAATATATTCAATAAATTATTACAACGGTCAAGATTAAAACTTATCTACATTATGAGAGTCCTAAAATATTTAAACTCTATAAAATTTTATCCCTTAGGATTTATAATATTCACCACGATAACTTTAGTTTTACTTGAGTGTTTCACTGTACCACTAAGCTTCAAGTAGATGGGCTTCTCCACATGTTTTACAAATTGGGCCAATTCAAGTAGATCAAATAAGCCTAATTTAATTAGTTAACCTTCATAGGACATTCTATGTGCATTCATCACGGGCTTCGATCCGTGACCCGTGATACTAGCTTGATTTTTTTAGCATTATTAAACTAAGTTGATTAACATAATGCAATCTTATATATCAATTTAGGCAAAAAAAATTGAAATGAAAAAACTCATCTATTTTATGGACCAAATCATACTTTTAAGCCTTAAAATAATTCAATTTCCTTATTCGCACATTAGGGGTGAGCGTTCGATTAAATCGAGTTAAAAATTTAAAATTAATCAAGCTGACGAGTCCTATTTTATCATCTTAATTCAATTTGAATTTTTTTCAAATTGAGTCGAGTGAAATAAAATTCAAGTCGAGTCGAATCGAATGAAATTGTTTGAGTTAAATTAAAAAAATTAAACATGTTAAATTAAAATCTTGTTACAGTATAACTAATTCCATGTCAAAGTATATAAATTTGAAAGCGTATATATTTCAAAACTTTTTCAAAGCAAAATAATAAATGTATATATTAATATGATAAACTTAAATTATTAATTAATTTATTTAGCTCCCAAAATTATTATTTTAGAAAATTTTAAAAATTTGAACTTTCTTTATATATTCTTTAGAACTTTTTTTAAATTTTTTTATATAAAATTTAGAATTTTTATAAATATTTTAAATTTTAAAAATTATTTTGAATTTTTGAAAATTATTTTGTATTTTTTGTTGAAAGAGAGACCAATTTACTCATTTTCAAAATTGATAGGGACCAAAGTAGGGGTGAGTATTCGATCGAGTAGAATCAAGTCAAAAAATTTCGAGTTAGTCGAGTTGACAAATTCAATTTTAGCAACTGAACTCAATTTGAATTTTTTTAATTGAATCGAATCGAGTCATGAAATTTTAAGTCGAGTTAACGAATCTTATTGTTTATACTCAATGTTGCGTTTACATGGACCGATTATTTAACTAGTAGGCGAAGTATAAAATTATTTAACTACATAAACAATATAATACTTTTGCCTTTTAACTTAATAAGTAAACATTTATTAAAATGACGTAGTTTTACCTTTTAACTTATTAATTTTGACTTTTAACTTTAGAAAAGGTAAACATTTATCAAAACAATGTAGTTTTACCTTTTATTCAAGCTAAACTAAAAAAACTTAATTTTTTATTCGGGTTGATCTGAATAACTTAATTAACTCAAATAACTCGAACTATTTAATTCAAAATTCAAATTTTTATCGAGTTTTTTGAATCAAATCGGATTTTGCTCACCCTTAGACCAAATGAGTATTTACACCAATATGTTATTCGAATTATAAAATTCAACTTGACTCGAAACTCGAATTACTTATTCAAGTTGACTCAATTTACTTGAACAATTTGATTCGATTAACTCAAATTTTAATTTTTTTGAATCGAATCGAGTTTTGTTCACTCCTATTGCACTTAAGTCTCTATTTTATAAACATTTTTATTTCTAATAATTTATTCAATTGAATCAGATAAATTAGTCGGATCAAGAATCGATCAAATAAAAAATCGATGATTTCATTAGTTCGACCATCGATCCAATTCTGAAAACCTTGAATTAATAAAAAAAAATTTAACCAAATTATATGTACCTCAATCAATATTTTACTAAAAAGAAACAACATAGAAATATATTTTTTTTCTTTTGTATCTAATACAAATTCAAACTCATACACCCACACATACGAACTTGTCAATCAAACGGGTACTACTATGGCCAATGGGACTACTACTGGAATTCACAGAGAGATCAAATTTAATATCTGATGAATTTTCAATTTTTTTATGAAACTAAATAATTGCTGTAATAAGGCCCAATCGGCCTGGGCCCATATAATAAACCAAAACAAAAAAAATAATAAACAGGCCTACATTTTACACGGCCCAATAACCCAAAACAACCCTGGCCCAAAGCAAAATAAAAAACAAAAAGAACCCTAGCCCTAAACAGCAAGGAGCGCCGCCGCAAGCCCCAGCAGTCTCCAGCAGACGCCCAATCGCCGCACGTCTCGGCCTCCCCCTCGCGCCATTTGCTTCACGATTTCCTGCAAAAAGGGACTCAAAGAGTCCGAAGGGAAAAAAACAAGCAAAAAAACAGTATTTTTGTTTCTTTTTTCGGCCTATAAAAGACCTTTTTTTATATGTAAAAGGGGGACGGATATTGAATAGACGGAGAAATACACAGAGAAATTGAAAGAAAATACAGATATTAAACTTGTTTTTCAAAGGTGATTTTTGTTTTTTATTTTATAGCGTTTGTTTTATTTTTTCGAAACTTTTCTTGTTTTTTTCTTTTATTTTTCATCATTATTTTGTTTAAAATGAAAAAAAGGGAAGGATCTTACCCCATTCGTCGAGAACGCCGGATCGGTGGCCATCTCCGTCGCGATCGGAGCACTGGCCAGGTTAGCGGCGGCGCAAGGACGCTAGGGTTCCAAACCCTAGCAGAGCAAACAAGAGGGGCGGTTTTTTTGTGTGTGTGTCATTCGGGTAAATGACTTTTAGAGTAAAAAAATTTGTTTTAAATAACAGATCAAAACGGCGCCGTTTCGTCCAAGCCCTGACCCGCGCGGTGACCTGACCTGAAGGGGAGGATTCGCGCGTTTGGCTTCAATGGGGAATTTGCGCAATTGGCCACTCCCTTTTGCAACGCCTTTTAGATTAAATCCTATTTTTCTTTTTTAAATTGGTTTGCAGATTTCAATTTTGCTTCAATTTGGCCCATCACTGCGCAGCGTTTTGGGAAGGTGGAAATAATTTCCCTTTTAGTCCTCCCTTGTTTCCTGCGCATTCAAAGTGGTTTTTTTTTCATTTATTTCAAATTTGTCTTTTTTTCTTTTGTTCAATTTAATCCATTTTTGAACTATTTTACTATTTAATTATTTATTTATTATTACATTATATCATTATGTATTATTATATTATTTATTATTATTGTTATTATTTTAATTGTACATACGTCGTTCTCTTATTTAATACATATATATGCATTTTTTCCCCTAGTATACTTGCATGTCTTTACAATATATATATATGCATTTTATGTAGTATATGCATACCTGCACACATTTAATACACCCTTTTTTTATTTTTCATTTTATTTCTTAACTTCTATATACATATATATACATTTTCATAATTTCTTAATATATTTTTTATTTTTATAAATACATGCATTTTTTACAAAACATATATATCTTTTATATTTTATTTTTGAAAACATTTGTTTTACTTTACTTTTGTAATTATATAAGCATGCTTGTAAATTTATTTGTGTATTATACCTACTTGTATATATATATTTATAAATATTTATTCATATATGCTTGAAATTAGAATATCCGTTTCATGTTGTACCTTAACCCTTTTTAGCATCTCTTTTAAAAAATATCTATTTTGATTTTCTCAAAGTATTTAAATCGTCCTATTTTATAAATTTCAAAATATTTGGCATTCATGATTCTCGTGAAAGATCGTGTCCTAACTTACTGGATCGCGATTATTTTTTGATGAATTTAGAAAGCCAAGTATTTGTTTTGCAACAAATTCACAAATTTTAAATAAAAGCTTATTCTCGGGAATTCAAAAATGTTGGGTCCTAACTTACTGGTCATGACATTTTCTTCTCGATATAAGAATTTTCAAAAAGCAAAAGGTAATATTCGAGTATTTTGGAGATTTAAAAACATTGTGCCCTAACTCACTGGGTGTGGTGTTTTATTTCTTTGAAATGTGAATGTCTTACCTTTTTTATTCGTGAAATAAAGAGTTTTCTTTTAAAATCTTTTCAAAGTTTCGACACCAAGACATTAACAAAAATCAATTTGGTATCAATTTTGGGCGTTACGAGGGTGCTAATCCTTCCTCGTGCGTAACTGACTCCCGAACCTGTTTTCTCAAATTTCGCAAACCAAAATTATTTTTTAGGGTGGGCCGATCACACCTTAATAAAGGATCGGTGGCGACTCCTGTTTTAGTTTTAAAGTCGACAACTAAAATTTTTGTTTTCAAAAAAACGGTTTCGACAGCTTGGCGACTCCGCTGGGGACTTAGAGAGTTGAGCCATAAACTGATTACGTTTGTCTTTGTGTCGGAAATTAAAAGTTTTTTAAAAAATTTTTTCATGAGTTCCCTTTATAGTTTTTTCATCATGGTGTTAGCAACTTTGCATTTGCATTTTGCATTTCACCCTTTAAGTGGGAGCGAGAAACTAGTCCTTCGTGAGGTTTTCACCTCCGTGCAGGGTAGTGGACCGCTTCCGGGATACATCCGTACCTATGTCTTCGTGAGATTTTCATCTCCGTGCAGCCATAGGGAAATGTGTCTCCCTGAACTGAACTCGATTCACATGAGCCTATAATGGGTGAGGATCGAGGAATCTGCTGGTTCGGGTACCCTTACTCTAGAAACTAAGCCTCATATAGTGAGCCTTAGGAACTTGCCCTAGGTAGAACTATCCCAAAACCCTAGTAAATTCCTGAATAAGTGTTCTTGCCATGTTATTATCTCTTTTGATGTGATACTGACTTGGTTTATTTTGTTTTGATTGCACGACATCATGATTGCATGACATTTCATTATAAAGGCGTTGGTTTATATTCGGTTGCCAAATAGGAAGCTTATCATGGGAAATGGGTTTCTTGATAGAGTGGAGGACAATGCGGCTTCCGGGCTTGGTCTGAGAAGATACAGCGTGAAAAGGGTGACAGTTTGGCTGTGGAATATGTATCAGAGTTATGGGACTTCACTCGTGTAAGCGTAGCTCAGAACAACTTGCAGGAGTTGAAAGAGATCTGGGATCAATGGGATAATGATGTTAGGCAGTTATTCTATTCGAATTATGGGGATTTGCCTTATTTATTTGACATGAAAGTAGACAAGCGTCTGTTTCGAGCTCTTGCCTAGTTTTGGAATCCGGCCTACAGTTGCTTCACATTCGAAAAGGTTGATCTGATGCCTATAATAGAGGAGTACATGGCTTTGCTCCGGTGTTCGAAGGTTAAGGTGGATAGAATTTATTCGAAAGCGGTAAATGTACCAACCTTCTTGAGGAAGTTGATGAATATAACAGTGATGAGTGAGCAGTAGGTTACAGCTCGGATTAAGTAAAAAGGGGATAGTAGGTGTATTCCTTGGAAAAGTTTGAAGGACCTTATTTTAGCACACCCAGATGCGAGGAAGAAAGTAGACGTCTTAGCTTTAAGTATATATGGTCTAATTTTATTTCCTAAAGTTTTGGGACATGTTGAGGAGGCGATCACTGATTTATTCGATCGGCTTGATAAGGGAGTTACACTAGTCCCGGTAATTGTGGCAGAAACCTTTAGATCATTGAATACATGTCGAAGAACGGGAGATGGTAGATTTATTGGATGTGCGCAGCTACTACTTGCGTGGTTCCACAGCCACTTTTGGAAGGTTGATAAGGTTTCATATCAGGTCTTCTCTGAGAGTTATTCACCGTTGAAAGAGATGGTGGCTACGTCAAGGAGAGATGACATCTTGGAGGAGAAATGGATGGCGATCTTTCAGAGTCTGCAAGAAGAAGATATCGAGTGGAGAGCTCTGTGGTTGCTTCCAGATGAGATCCTATATAAGTGCGGGGATTTCGACTGGGTTCCGTTGCTCGGGATTTGAGAAGCTGTTGGTTATGCCCCATTGCTAGTGTTAAGACAGTACAGGTCAAGACAGTTTGTGCCTGCAACACAGGGATTAACCGAGTATGAATTCTCATACAAGGATAATGGATATAAAAGAAAGGCTCGTGAGGTGGCTAATGCATGGAATCAGACTCGCCGAATGAAGAGATTAGTTGTGGGTCCAATGACAACTTCTGAGTACAACGAATGGTATGTTAGGAGGATTAATGACAACATTCCTGGGCCAAGTTCAGAAAATGGTCAGTCGATAGAGGAGCATTTGCGTGTCGTCCCTTCTGAGCTGAAAGTCATAAAGCAAGACCTCGAAAGAAGGAATGCAGAATTAGAGAAGAAAATAGAGCAAATGGAGGAAGAAAAGGTGAATTTAAAGTTGGACATAGATGTTTAAAAGCTGGAAACCGAAGGCCTGAGAAAAGGGAAGCGCAAAGTCGAGGAAGATCTGAACAGCTTGAAGACGGATTATAAGAGACTACGTCTGTCAGTAAGAACTGCTGGGTTGGGAAAAACCTCAGAGCAGTGGCGTCAAGAGGTTCAAGAAGAAAAAGCCAAGGTTGGTAGATGGGAAGGAAAATTCTAGGAAGCCTAGATGCAAAATAGATCGCTTGAGAAGAGTTTGTTAGAAAATCAGGATGAAAGAGATAGACTAAAGGCTAGAGTGGCTGAACTTGAGAAGATTGTTCATCAATACCGAAATCGTAATTCAGTGGCGGAACTGCAAGCAAGTTTAAGCAGGATCGAGCAAATGAAGAAAACTATAGAGGAACTAGAGGTGGCATTGCAGAACTGTGAAGCCAGGATTGAGTATTTGGAGGCAAACAAAGATCATCAAAGCGAGTAGCTTCATTATTTCCAGAATCAGGTCAGAAACATGGATCGCATTATGGTGGAAGCCTTGGTTCAGATTCGAGAAGTAGCTGATCACTTACAAACTTTGGCAGTACAAGCTGACACGTTGAGCATAAAGTATGAATTGGAGTCAGACCGGGGACGGGAGTTAGCCTCGTTGCTTCAAAAAATCAAGGTCTTAAGTATTAGGGCGAAGTCGTATTTGTAGTCTATTCTATGTAAAGGGATTTGTTTTCTACTAAAGTTTTCCAAGTGGAATTGAATTATAATTAACGTCTTTCTTGCATTCATCTCATGCATCGCATCATATGAATTAAAAACCTTCAATTGATCCTAATTAATTAAAATTATTGCTCAGTTAACCTGGAAACCAACCAACCAACCCGACACCGATACGGCACTCAAGCAAAGACAAAAGATATGGATCAAAGATTAGAAAAGCTCGAACAGTACCAGAAGGAGATGCAAGACCGGCTTCAGCTACAAATGCAGGAGCGGTTAGACAAGATGAAGTGAGAGATGTCTGAGAAGATGCGAGAATCCCAAGAAGATATAGTGGCAAAGTTAACCCAACTGATAACTAAGGGAAGTGATAAAGGAAAGGGCCCCATGGCAAATGTCAATGAGAAAAATGATGATGAAATTCTTTACCCTCCAGGTTTCACCCCTCCACAAATGCGAGCCCAAACTGAATATTCGCGCAAATCCACTGTCACAATCATGCCTTAGTAGTTTCGGGCTGGCATTTCGAACCTCCAAACTGGGCCGGGTTTTAATCCTGAAAATAATCCTATTAACTCTGCCATTCCTGACTTTGATGAAGTGGTCGAGAAGGAAAGAATGAAGGAAGAGTTACCAAAACAGTTGGAAGAAAGATGCAAGTGGCTCGAGGAGAAGTTTAAGGCGATGGAAGTCACTGAAAGTTATCGAGGCATTGACGCAAAAGAGCTGAGTTTAGTGCCAGATCTAGTACTCCCTCATAAGTTTAAGATGCCTGAATTCGAGAAGTACAATGGGACGACTTGCCCAGAGGCGCATATCACCATGTTCTACAGGCGAATGGCTGGAGACGTTAATAATGACCAGCTATTAATACATTGCTTATAAGACAGCCTTGCAGGGGCAGCATCCAAGTGGTACAATCAGTTGAGTCGTGCCACGATTGGTTCATGGAGGGATTTGGCGCAAGCATTCATGAAACAATATAGTCATGTGACAGACATGGCTCCTGATAGAATTACCCTTCAAAACATGGAGAAAAAGCCGAGCGAAAGCTTTAGGCAATACGCGCAGAGATGGAGGGAGGTCGCAGTCCAAGTTCAGCCACCGCTCTTGGAAAAGGAAATGACCATGTTGTTCATTAACACCCTGAAGGCACCGTTCATTACACATATGCTAGGAAGTACCACAAAAAGCTTTCCTGACATAGTCATGAATGGCGAGATGATTGAGAAAGCCATCAGGAGTGGGAAGAATGATGCTGGAGAGAGTAACAGAAGATCGGCTTCGAAGAGGAAGGAGAGCGAGGTGAACAACATGCCCATGTACAACAAGGGTTACTCGAAGTCAGTAACAGTGAGTCAGCCAGGAAAGGTGGCTGCCAGTCAGCAAAGCTCGTCAAGACAGGAGGTCGGCACAAGGTGAAATATTGAGAGGCCCCAATTTACGCCAATTCCTATGTCATACAGGGAACTATACCGAAATTTATTTGACGCACACGTAGTTTCCCCTTTCTATCTGAAGCCCTTGCAACCTTCGTATCCCAAATGGTATGATGCGAATGCACAGTGCGACTATCATGCGGGAATAACAAGGCATTCCATAGAGAACTGTACGACCTTTAAGAAGTTGGTTGAAAGGCTCATTGGTATGGGTGTCGTTAAATTTGATGACTCGACCAAGGCAGAAAACCCATTACCAAATCACACTGATGGTGGGGTAAATATGATGGACGAAGACAGAAGAATCAAGGTAGACATTGCGGACGTGAAGACTCCTTTGAGATGGGTCTAGAAAGAGATGGTGAAAAGAGGGCTAATTGTTTTAGAAGAAAGCTGTGAGAAGAGGAGGAACTACTGTGAGTTCCACTGTGAAATGGGGCATGAAATCCAGGAGTGTACGGAGTTCAGAGCCGTGGTACAGGGTATGATGGATAATAAGGAGATGGAATTTTGTGAAGGAGTTCAGAGGGAGAGTCATGTATGTACGTCAAATTTGGCATTGGGAGTTCCAAAGGCTAACCATCCTGTGGTCATCATCTCACGACCTAAGAATAGTGAGGCTGGAGCGCGAGTAGCACCAAAGGTTATCATTCAAAAACCGACCGTGTTTACTTACAAGAATAACAAGAGGGTTCTTTGGACTTACAATTGTAATGTGACAATCCCGGGGAAGGAGGACGTAATTAATAAAGAGGACCATGATGAAGGAAGGCATGACGAACAGGTGAAGGCTCGAGTAGAGCCAATAAGAAAAGAAACTTCGGTTGGAAAGAAGAAGAAGGCGGTCGAACCTGAATTGTTGGTCAATGAACCAATCAAGGAGGAGGAAACTAGAGAGTTCTTGAAGTTCATAAAGCATAGAGAATATAGCATTGTGGAGCAGCTGCACAAACAACCAGCTCGCATATCTGTGCTAGCTTTACTCCTGAACTCAGAGGGACATCGAAATGCACTACTGAATGTGCTAAATGAAACATATGTGGCCGACGATATCTCTGTTAACAAGTTGGATCGACTGGTCGGCAATATAAGCGCTGATAACTTCATCTCCTTCAGCGATGATGAAATACCACCTGGGGGTATGGGATCTTCTAGAGCTTTACACATCACTGCAAGGTGTAAAGGGTCCATATTACCGGGAGTTCTGGTAGACAACGGGTCGGCACTGAACGTATTGCCTCTATCCACACTCAATAGGCTACCTATGGATAGTTCACATATGAAGTCGTGCCAGAATGTGGTGAGAGCGTTTGATGGCACCGAGAGGAAGGTCATGGAAAGAATTGACATACCCTTGTTAATTGGCCCAACTATCTATGAGGTAGACTTCTTGGTTATGGACATCAAGCCTTCTTACAGTTGCCTATTAGGAAGGCCATAGATTCATTCAACAGGTGCGGTACCGTCATTGTTACATAAAAAACTGAAGCTGGTGTCAGAAGGCCGGGTAGTGACGATAAATGCTGAAGAAGATATCATTGCATCTGTGACCAACGATGCGCCTTATTTGGAAACAAGTGATGATGCAATCGAGTGCTCTTTCCGTTCCTTGGAGTTTGTAAATGCAACATTCATCCATGAGGGAAACAAGATCCTGATGCCGAGAATATCAAAGACCACAAAGGTGGGTTTGCAATTGATAGTTGGAAAGGGAGCTTTGTCGAGAAAAAGATTGGGGAAATATCTTCAGGGCTGAGTTGAGATTCCAGTGATGAAAGACAAGCAGGACCGTTTTGGCTTAGGATACAAGCCAAATGCTAGGCAGAAGATGATAGAGCAAGAGAAGAAGCAAGAGAGAAGAAGGGCTCGTTTGACAGGTGATGAAGTCAAATGGGAACCCATGACCTTTCCTCACCTATCTAAGACTTTTGTATCGGGAGGATTTGTCTATCAAGGAATGCTAGGAGTCAGAAGTATTAACACGGAGTTAGAGAGTATTCATGCCGCGTACGAAGAAGCGACGGAAGGAAGAACTTTGCTAGATATTCGTCCTTACGAGTCGGGAAGGGCGCTAAACAACTGGACTGCAGAAGAAATACCTGTAGTTTTTAGGATTTCCTTAGAGTAATGTCCAGAACACCCTTATTTCTTTTTAGCCTAGAAGTGATAAGGATCCCTTTGTGAAATAGGCTCATGTAAAAAAAATCGTTATTTTAATAAAGTTCATGTTTGCAGTCATTTTTGGAGCAAATATTTCTTTCCATAAGAGCGGTTATTTTGAATTTTTCCCAAACTACATTTGCATTTCATTCATGACCATATTGCACAAAACAAATTCCTGAATCCATCTTGTTTTTATAACAGGTCCTATGATATCAATGATACGAATGTTACTCTTACGAATTTAGAGTCTCCTTTTGAATGAAACACGTGTTTAGAGGGATCGCATGATTTTGAGGATGACGAAGATTGTGGTTTTTCTCCTGACTTGTTGAAGATGGTAGAAAGGGCCGAGAAGTAAATCCTACCTCATGGGGAATGAATAGAAATTGTGAGCTTAGAGGAAGGAAAAGAGGTGAAGATCCGATCTGATATCTCTGCAAAGACGAGACAAGACCTCATCAGACTACTCCAGGAATTCAAGGATGTCTTTGCATGGTCGTACCAATATATGCCTGGGTTAAGTACTGACATTGTAGTCCATCGCCTTCCCATAAAAGAAGATTGCAAGCCAGTGCAGCAAAAGCTCAGAAGGATAAGACCTGATATCGTGTTGAAGATAAAAGAAGAGGTCCAGAAGTAGCTTGATGCCGGATTTCTGCAAGAGGTCAAGTATTCTGAGTGGGTGGCCAACATCGTACCAGTTTCGAAGAAAGATGGGAAAGTACGAATGTGTGTGGATTACAGGGATTTGAACAAGGCTAGTCCAAAAGACAATTTCCCATTGCCCCACATTGACACATTGGTAGACAATACTGCGGGCTTTTCATTGTTTTCCTTCATGGATGGTTTTTCTGGGTATAATCAGATAAAGATGCATCCTGAAGACATGAGAAAGACTACGTTCATTACGTTATGAGGGACGTTTTGTTATAAAGTAATGTCGTTTGGATTAAATAATGCAGGAGCGACATACCAAAGAGCTATGGTAGCCTTGTTCCATGATATGATGCATAAGAAAATCGAGGTTTACGTTGATGATATGATCGCGAAATCTAGAACGGAGGAGGAACATGTACAAGTCTTGAAAAAGTTATTCTTAAGATTAAGAAAGTTCCAGCTCAAGCTTAATCCAGCGAAGTGCACTTTTGGGGCCAGGTCAGGAAAGTTGCTAGGCTTCATAGTCAGTGAAAAGGGAATCGAGATTGACCCGGACAAAGTGAGGGCAATACGGGATCTACCTTCACCTCGCACTCAGAAAGAAGTTCGAGGATTCCTTGGAAGACTAAACTACATTGCTAGGTTCATTTCACAGCTGACTGAGAAATGTGACCCTATATTTCGTCTTCTGAAGAAATATAATCCTGGTACTTGGGATGAAGAATGCGAAGAAGCTTTTAACAAGGTGAAGCAGTATTTGTCTAATACTCCAGTACTGTCACCACCTAGCCCGGATAGGCCTCTGATATTGTATCTGACGGTATTTGACAATTCCATGGGGTGTGTGCTAGGTCAACATGATGAAACAGGGAGAAAAGAAAGAGCGATATATTATCTCAGCAAGAAATTCACTGACTGTGAAATGAGATATTCGCCTATTCAGAAGTTATGTTGTGCCTTCATTTGGACAACCCGAAGATTAAGGCAGTACATGTTATACCACACGACTTGGTTAATTTCAAAGTTGGACCCGTTAAAGTATATGATGGAGTCAACTGCTCTGAATGGGAGGATGGCCCGATGGCAGATCTTATTATCTGAATTTGATATTGTCTATGTGAGCCAAAAAGCTGTAAAAGGCAGCGCAATAGCTGACTTTCTGGCTAGTAGGGCTTTAGAGGATTACGAACCATTAAGTTTTGATTTTCCGAATGAAGACTTGTTGTATATAGCCGCTACTGAAGAAAATCCCCAAGAAGGTCACAGTTGGAAGTTGAACTTTGATGGAGCCTCGAACGCTGTGGGCAATAGAATTGGGGCAGCCTTAGTATCCCCGAATGGTGATCATTATCCTTTCACTTGCAAATTGGATTTTGATTGCACAAACAACATGGCAGAATATGAAGTGTGTGTCATGGGTATTCGTGCAACTATAGAGCGAAGAATCAAAGTGTTAGAGGTCTATGGAGATTCGGCATTTGTGATATATCAGCTCAAGGGTGAGTGGGAAACGAGAGATCCCAAATTAATCAGTTATCGAAAGTTGGTCCTCGAATTGATTAAAGAGTTTGAGGACATCACTTTTTGCTATCTCCCACGAGATGAGAACCAGATGGCTGATGCACTAGCTACTTTAGCCTCCATGATCAAGGTGAACAGACATGAGGATATGAAGCCTATACAAATGAGTATCCATGAAGACCCAGCTCATTGTTACAATATCGAAGAAGGAGAAATCGATGAGAGCCCTTGGTATCAAGATATTCTACGATATGTAAAAAATCGTGAGTATCCTGGCCAGGCAATTGAGAATGAAAAGAGAACTCTAAGAAGGCTAGCCATTGATTACGTCTTAGATGGGGAGATCTTATACAAGAGGGGAAAAGATCAGGTTCTGTTAAGATGTGTGAATGCTGTGGAAGCAAAGAAAATCCTGGAGGAAGTCCATGAGGGCATCTGTAGAACGCATGCCAGTGGGCTCACAATGGCTAGACAGATTATGAGATTCGGGTATTACTGGTCCACCATGGAAGGAGATTGCATCAATTATTCCAGAAAGTGCCATAAATGTCAAATCTATGGTGATAAAATGCATGCACCTCCTTCGCCTCTTCATGTCATGACTTCTCCATGGCCTTTCTCCATGTGGGGTATGGACGTCATCGGGCCAATATCGCCGAAGGCTTCAAGTGGGCATCATTTCATATTTGTGGTTATTGACTACTTCACCAAATGGGTAGAAGCTGCTTCGTATGCTAACGTTACAAAGCCATCAGTCAGCAAATTCTTGAAGAGAGAGATCATATGTCGGTATGGAATGCCTGAAAGAATCATATCCGACAATGCGTTGAATTTGAACAACAGCTCAATAACAGAAGTCTGCAGTCAATTCAAGATCAGACATCACAATTCGTCGCCGTGTCGCCCAAAAATGAATGGTGCAGTGGAAGCGGCCAATAAAAATATAAAGAAGATTGTGGGGAAGATGACTGAAACTTACAGGGACTGGCATGAAAAATTACCATTTGCCCTATTTGCTTACCGAACGTCAATCAAGACCTCCACCGGGGCAACGCCTTTCTCCCTGGTTTATGGCATGGAGGCAGTCTTGCCCATCGAAGTTGAAATTCTTTCTCTCGATATGATCAGTTGAACTTGATAGAGGGAAAAAGGCTAAAGGCTATTCAGCATGGTCAGATGTACCAGAAAAGAATGATGCGAGCCTACAACAAGAAGGTCCGACCCAGAGAATTTCACGAGGGGGACCTGGTGTTGAGAAAAATTCTTCCTCCACAAAAAGATTTTAGGGGGAAATGGATGCCGAATTGGGAATGTCCTTATGTTGTAAAAAAAGCCTTTTCTGGAGGAGCCCTGATCCTGGCTGAAATGGATGGAAGAAACTTGCCCAATCCAGTAAATTCAGACTCGGTCAAGAGATACTTTACTTGAAGAAGGGAAGGAACCAAGGTGAAAACCTGTGAAAGGGCGCTTTGATTCCCAAAAAAAAAAGGAGAGGCTAAGGTGAAAACCCGCAAAGGGCACCTTAAGACCAAATGGGATTTGAGTTGAAAACTTGAAAAGGGCGGCTCAAATTTTGTTCGTCACGTGGTAGTCTTGTTGTACTTAAATCGGCAGAAAGGAGTGGACGACATCTTGGGGCATCAACAAAATGCTGTGAACCTCCTAAACACGTGTTGAATTCAGAAGGGTCTTCGAAAAGTTGTTTAGAGAAATTCAAGCAGAGATATCTGGGGCACCTGATCATAGTATTTGTATTGAATTCGTTGTTTTAGAATATTTCATTCTTCTTTAATATAAATGTCTCCAGACAATTCCTCTATCATTGACAATCCATTGCGAGCTATGCTCCCAAATTAACTTTGTTTTATTCATCGTTATGATCTTTTCGCAAGCATGTTGCATTAGAATGACGATTAATGGACTAGTAAAACTTTCACAAGGGAAGTTTTTCATATTACTCTAGAAATCTTTAAACAGCTCAGGAACCTGAAACAGGACTATTGTTTAGACCTTCACCGGGTTAAAAGGTCGGAGATATCTAAGAGTCAAGAGTCAAGATTAAAATTTTCAAGTTTTGACGAAGCGTTGTTGTCACGAAGGAAGCCTTAATGAGCAATAATGACTTTAAACATTCAATATTCATTTTTCATAACATAACATCCAAATGTCATTCATACACGCCTAGTTAGGAGCATTTGATTCATTTTGATCATAACATCCTAATCATTAGGCATAATTAGGCTTATAAAGTGAATCATACAGGTCATGTTTCACAGAGAGCAGATTGGTGAAATCATAAATCCTTGTCTCCCTGAGCAACAGTGGAGCAGGTTGAAAGATAACAGATCTTGTCTTCATGTACTGGCTTGAAGTAGACCATAGATACCAGATCTTGCCTTCCCATACTGGTGGCGAAGCAGATCGAAGAAAGTAGATCTTGTCTTTATGTACTGGCGTGAAGTAGGTCATAGATACCAGATCTTGCCTTCCCATACTAGTGGCAAAGCAGATCGAAGAAAACAGATCTTGTCTTCATGTACTGGCGTGAAGTAGATCAAAGATAGCAGGTCCTGTCTTCCTATATCGGTAGCAAAGTGGATCGAATATACAGATTTTATCTTCCCATACTGGTGGCGAAGTAGATCAAGGAAAACAGATCTTATCTCCCTAAGCAGTAGTGGAGCAGATCAAAGATGGCAGATTTTACCTCCCTGAGGTTGCAGTGGAGTATATTGAAGCCAGTAATTCTATCTCCCCGGTTAGTAGTGGAATCGATCGAGGAAAGCAGATTTTGTCTTCATGTATTGGCGTGAAGTAGATCAGAGAAAGCAGATCTTGTCTTCCCATACTGGTGGTGAAGTAGATCGAAGATCCAAGTCTTATCTCCCTGAAATTGCAGTGGAGCATACAAAAGTAACCAATCCTATCTCCTTGAAGTTGCAATGGAGTGGATTAAAACCGCAGATCTCATCTCTCTGAAGTTGCAGTGGAACAGATCACATCAAATTTACCCTTAAGTTGTAACAGAACAAGTTGAAGCTATAAGTCTTATGTCCCTGAAGTTGCAGTGGAGCAGATTAAAGATAGTAGATTTTGTTCTTTTGAGAAGCTACAACATATGAATCCTATCTCCCCGACACTCCAGTGGAGTAGATTGGAACACCAGTTCCTATACCTCTGAAGATGCAGTAGGAAGGAACGAGGTTACTTAAAGAAGAGAAGCATTAAAGAAGCTGAAGCTCAATAAGACTGGGCACAATTGGGTCTTGTAGTCTTTGCTTTATTCCCGTTACACGACAATGAGCAAAGAGGGGCAGCTGTAATAAGGCCCAATCGGCCTGGGCCCATATAATAAACCAAAACAAAAAAATAATAAACAGGCCTACATTTTACACGGCCCAATAACCCAAAACAACCCTGGCCCAAAGCAAAATAAAAAACAAAAAGAACCCTAGCCCTAAACAGCAAGAAGCGCCACCGCAAGCCCCAGCAGTCTCCAGCAGACGCCCAATCGCCGCACGTCTCGGCCCCCCCGCGCCATTTGCTTCACGATTTCCTGCAAAAACGGACTCAAAGAGTCCGAAGGGAAAAAAACAAGCAAAAAATAGTATTTTTGTTTCTTTTTTCGGCCTATAAAAGGCCATTTTTTTATATGTAAAAGGGGGACGGATATTGAATAGACGGAGAAATACATAGAGAAATTGAAAGAAAATACAGATATTAAACTTGTTTTTCAAAGGTGATTTTTGTTTTTTATTTTACAGCGTTTGTTTTATTTTTTCGAAACTTTTCTTGTTTTTTTATTTTATTTTTCATCATTATTTTGTTTAAAATAAAAAAAGGGAAGGATCTTACCCCATTCGTCGAGAACGCCGGACCAATGGCCATTTCCGTCGCGATCGGAGCACTGGCCAGGTGAGCGGCGGTGCAAGGACGCTAGGGTTCCAAACCCTAGCAGAGCAAACAAGAGGGGCGGTTTTTTTGTGTGTGTGTCATTCGGGTAAATGAATTTTAGAGTAAAAAAATTTGTTTTAAATAACAGATCAAAACGGAGCCGTTTCGTCCAGGCCCTGACCCACGCGGTGACCCAACCCGAAGGGGAGGATCCGCGCGTTTCGCTTCAATGGGGAATTTGCGCAATTGGCCCCTCCCTTTTGCAACGCGTTTCAGATTAAATCTTGTTTTTCTTTTTTAAATTGGTTCGCAGATTTCAATTTTGCTTCAATTTGGCCCATCACTGCGCAGCGTTTTGGGAAGGTGGGAATAATTTCCCTTTTAGTCCTCCCTTGTTTCCTGCGCATTCAAAGTGGTTTTTTTTCATTTATTTCAAATTTGTCTTTTTTTCTTTTGTTCAATTTAATCCATTTTTGAACTATTTTACTATTTAATTATTTATTTATTATTAAATTAAATCATTATGTATTATTATATTATTTATTATTATTGTCATTATTTTATTTGTACATACGTCGTTCTCTTATTTAATACATATATATGCATTTTTTCCCCTAGTATACTTGCATGTCTTTACAATATATATAAATGCATTTTATGTAGTATATGCATACCTGCACACATTTAATACACCCTTTTTTATTTTTCATTTTATTTCTTAACTTCTATATACATATATATACATTTTCATAATTTCTTAATATATTTTTTATTTTTATAAATACATGCATTTTTTACAAAACATATATATCTTTTATATTTTATTTTTGAAAACATTTGTTTTACTTTACTTTTGTAATTATATAAGCATGCTTGTAAGTTTATTTGTATATTATACCTACTTGTATATATATATTTATAAATATTTATTCATATATGCTTGAAATTAGAATATCCGTTTCATGTTGTACCTTAACCCTTTTTAGCATCTCTTTTAAAAAATATTTATTTTGATTTTCTCAAAGTATTTAAATTGTCCTATTTTATAAATTCCAAAATATTTGGCATTCATGATTCTCGTGAAAGATCGTGTCCTAACTTACTGGATCGCGATTATTTTTCGATGAATTTAGAAAGCCAAGTATTTGTTTTGCAACAAATTCACAAATTTTAAATAAAAGCTTATTCTCGGGAATTCAAAAATGTTGGGTCCTAACTTACTGGTCATGACATTTTCTTCTCGATATAAGAATTTTCAAAAAGCAAAAGGCAATATTCGGGTATTTTGGAGATTTAAAAACATTGTGCCCTAACTCACTGGGTGTGGTGTTTTATTTCTTTGAAATGTGAATGTCTTACCTTTTTTATTCGTGAAATAAAGAGTTTTCTTTTAAAATCTTTTCAAATTTTCGACACCAAGACATTAACAAAAATCAATTTGGTACCAATTTTGGGCGTTACGAGGGTGCTAATCCTTCCTCGTGCGTAACTGACTCCAGAACCTGTTTTCTCAAATTTCGCAAACCAAAATTATTTTTTAGGGTGGGCCGATCACACCTTAATAAAGGATCGGTGGCGACTCCTGTTTTATTTTTAAAGTCGACAACTAAAATTTTTGTTTTCAAAAAAACGATTTCGACAATTATATCTCATTTACCGCTTTTAGATGAATTGGTTCAATTCTAGGTATTTCTTTTATTTCAGAATAATTTTTCAAATTAAAATATAATTAGTTAAAGTAAGTTAAAATGTAACAACTTAAAATTTTAAAAAAAAATTGAAGACTGCCTCAAAATTAAGCTTTGATCTGCACAAGTCACCATTTTACTGTTAAAAAAAACAGTAAAAGGAGCTAAGTGGGATTAACAGGAGGTTAAAAAATACAAACCCAAACATGAACACCTTTACTCAAAATAAATGTTATAACATATGTTGCAACAATATAGTAAAAAACTAAAAATAATGAAAGTAAATGATAGATGAAAAGAGAACCTCAATCTCATACCATTTATATGCACACTTAAAGCTAAATGCAATCACAGAACCTGAAGAACTGATTTGTGCTCCATTCAATCTCTGTGTAAAACATGGAAGATGTTTAGAATATCCCAAGTGAATGATCCCACGGTATTAGGACTCTATCAATATCTAGTTTTATGTTACATATATTTGTTGCCTTATCTTCAAATAAATAACAAATAATAAACATATTACAAGCCAAAATTGTTTGCAATGGCAACTATTATCCTATCAATTTCTCCTTCTTGGCTTTTTTATTAAATTGCTATACACACAATGCAAATAATATTAAAAATATTCTTCAAGTCTTTCTACTCTTTATATATTTGGTATTTAGTTCCTATATTTTTATTTTTAAGAATTTAGTTTATCTATTTTTTAAATTTCAAAATTCATATCTGACTGTTAACATCGTTAAAATTTTTCTATTAAATTCGTTGATTTAATATTCTAAAATAAACAAAACACTCATTTAGTAGTCATGTAATAAAAAAAATAATATTGTAATGAATTTGAATTTAACAATTGAACTTACATTTTTAATCTGAAAAGTAAAAAGATTAAATTCCTTAAAATAAAATAAAATAAAAGGACTAAATTTCAAATGTATATATAAACCTAGAAATAAACTACAAAGAAATTAGATGTATTATCAATCAGTAGAGAATTATGTTGAAGTGGAAGTTTCACAAAAATATTTAACTCAAAAAATAAGCTTAGAAACAAAAGAAATTATGTTGTCTAAAATATGGATCGAGTTTGGACTTCAATATTTAAGGCCTAAACATATTTTAATATTATAATATATTATTTTATTTTTATATATTATACATAAAAAATTAAATCTATAGTGATATATAATAATATAATGTAAATATTAAAAATATGTTAAGTTGTTTATGTTTAATTTTTTAATAAAAATTATAAAAAAACATATTAATTCATAAAATATTAATTAAAAATAGTATAAATTAATTTTTTTAAAATATGAGCGGACTTAAAATGAGATTAAATAAGCGCACAACATTAAAGATATGATGAGCTCTTTTTATGAATAAACGAAAGACGAAATGTTGAGATTGTTAATTTTTTTTATCAGTGTAATAATAATATAATTATGAAACTTAAAAAAATAATTATTCAATACAAAGTACAAAATAGATAAATTTTTAAAAAAGTATTATTTAAAAATCATAATTCTTTTTAGGGTAGGTGGGATGGATTTAAATCTACCTTCCAGTGATACTGCAAATTCATTCCTTTAAATATAAATTTTAAAATAAAAATAAAAAATATATTTTCGAACAATTGAATTTGGGTTTTAAGCCACACGCAAATTAATCATTTTAATTACTCATGTTACAATTAAAAAAATTAATAAAAGTATTTTTAAACTTTTTTATTATGTTAGATACATATTTTAAATCGACTTGCAAACTGTTATATGAATCAACTATTTTAAATAAAATGATCTAATTTTTTTTTTGAAAACACAATAGTGTAACATTAAAAACAAAATGAGACTACTGATCATATGAATAAAATAATATATATTTCAATTGACTTATGAGTAGATTTGTCCATGTCCGGGTCATTCGATTTGACTTGAACTGCTAAAAAAATGAAAGAGTTTTGACAAAAATATAGGCCTAAAAAATAATCTTGGATAAAAATTAATGTTTGTGTTTTAAAAGGGCCAGACCTTAGGTAAGCTTTTTTTTTTTGTTTGGCTTGGCCTGAAGTTGCAAAAGAAAAAAAAACTATTGCTTTTTTTTTTATTGTTTGCCACTATTTTTCATTATTTTACTATTATTTCACTATTATATTGATTTTATTTTGTTGTTATTATTTGGATATTGTATAACTCTTATTTTATTATTAATTTTGTAACTATTTTAGAGGTATTTACTTTCTAAGTTACATTTATTTTAGTGTTATTTAAGTATTTTTTATTTTTTTCATTTGTTAGGAAACATTTATTTTAATGTTTTTAGTGTATTTGATGTATTATATTTTTTAAATTTATTTTTATATAAAAAATTTAAATGGACGGACCGAATGGGCTCAAGTTGTAACATTTTTAAATTTTAAATATCAAATTAAGTTTTAAAATATGTTTTTGTTAAAAATTTTCTTTTAAGTAATTTTTATTAAATTTTCATGTATTCTATTTTAAACACCTCGACAAATTAAGTTGAAATGCATAAAAAAAAATTTCTCTTAGAAAAATCAACAGGTTTGACAGAAATTGATATTTCAAAAAAATAGTAAAAATGGGTGCATTTCGCACCTAAAACATAAATAGAAATCTTTCTTTCTTTTTTAAAATTTATGCGTTAGCTTGAAAAGAAACTAACCAGGGTGAATGTCATATTTTGGTGAACTAGCTGGTCTGCATGTTACGCAAATGATTTCTTTGGCCATTAATTGTTTCTGGTTATAACTAGTAGGAGAAAAAAAAAAGCAAGTATAAAAATCAATGTAAGCGTAGACAGGCTTAAGATAGAGCATATCTAGCCACCCAACAACAAGAAATTTGATATTTATTTATGTGTGAAAGAAAAAGATGATGATGTGCCCACCATAATGTCCCAAGTCATTTTCTGTCCCCATAAAAAGAAAAGAAAAGAAAGGTTTTTGAGTTTAATTATTATCAACCAATCTTGAGTTAACCCTTGGAAATAATTAATTAGGAAAATTATTAAGTAATAGAAATTATACAATATTGAATCGATTCCTTAACACTTTTTAAACTTGTGTATCAAGTTCCAACCAGTTGGCACAAAGTTAGCACAATGAAATTAGCCAGAAATGACTGCCTGAAATTTCCCTGGTCCCAACACTATTTATCCCAGTCCTGAATAATGTTGGAACTGGCGAACTACTTTAGTGATGAAATTTGATTGGAAAATGAATAAGCACTGAAATCTGATTGGATCATGGTGACTAAGAAATCATACCCATATTTGGCTTTAAATTTATTTAATTACACAGGTTGAACTTCATTGGGCGGTGACTTCTCCCACTACAAATCTATTAGTAAATTAACGAGTAAAAGTGAGAGACGACTTAAGTTAAGTGGGTGTTGACATCGGTTTCAATGGCAGTGATGAAGCAAAAACTTTGGGTCCCAATCCACAGCTGGTTTTGTGTTCTAGGCTTTGATGTGGGGAATTAATTTGATTTTCTTACCACTTTCTGCCTCACCAACCACTACGAGCCGTATATGTCAATAAAGCAAATCTCATCTTATAAAAAAAAAAATGAATATAACGCAAGTGCACCAGTTTTCAAACCTATGAACATCATTGTGCTTTAGCTTCTGCACCTTTCTTTTTTTCTTTTCTCTCACACTAAACCAAATTCACCAAAAGCTTTGATCAGCTGAACTATGGGAGTTAAACCTCCAAAAGTATCCAATCAAATTAAGATTCTCTCGTGGAACCTTATTCCTTGGCTTCCCACTTGTACTACCTATATATATATATCTCTTCACCATTCATATTATCAAATTCTTCCAAGCCACCCATTTCAAATGCAACAATCTTCCATTTTCTCGCTATACATTTTACTTGCTTGAAAAAATAATCATATTGTGTTCTGTTTTTCCGAAACTTTCTAATCTTTGTCGTGTATGAAATTATCGGATCTAGATATTTCTATTCAAATGATACAAGACTTGACTATGCATGCTAACCCTAATCAATTAAAACAGTCACTTTTTAACAACAACAACAAAAAAAAAAGGTTAAGAAAAATGGCTTTAGGGAAGTGCCAATGGATGATGAGGAGAAGACCTGTCACCGACCTTATGGACATGTTGAAAGGTTTTAAGATCCTAAACTTAACTTTGCACCGAAAAAGAAGTATGATTTTGGGGGTGACCACCTGCCCTTTTGACCAATTTATAATTTAGTTTAATCAGCTGTTTTAAGTTAGTGGACAAACCCTAGGATGATGCATTAGGTGGCTTTGCCATTCATTATCTTTGCTTAAGTGCTTACACGTAAGCTTCTCTTTCCCCACAAGCTCTTAGTTGCTGATTTATAAGAATCCCATTGTTTTCTCAACCAAATTCATTTATTTTATTCCTCATCTCTCTCAACCTATTAATCAGTACAGTACTGAAGAGATCTTAAATATTTAAATCCTAAATTAATAATTATTCCAGGCATTTTCAGACACTAAGGTTGCAGCTGCTGATTTCAAAAATGTGGGGGAGATGAAGAAATATGGGTTGGATTTGCATGTAATGGGGTCCCATTTTTCATCATCTTCTAGTCAACTTGAGAGAAAAGAAAACACCAACAAACTATCAAATGGTTAGTTGGAGTTCTTGGGACTAAGAAGTGCACAAGTTCTGTAATAATATCTCACCTTCCAAAGGAAAACCAACCACCGGGTTACTTAATTTGTCCTTGCAACAAGAAATAAATTTTATATATAAAAAACATGAATTGGGGATTGGATAAAAATAATGCTACATGTAAGAAAAGTAAAGAGTAATAATGATGCTCTAATATCAAAACTAATTAGATGGAGAGTCCTGAGAGTAAAAAAGTGTTAACAGCTCGTATAGGAGAAACAGGCCTGCATGCATGCTTCATGTGTTTGCACCTCCATCAATTGGTCCTTTCTTTTTTAAGCAAATTAAGACTTTATCAAACTCACTTTAACATGTCTTGTTTGTACTCACACTGACAACATAACTGTTATTGTATTCTTTCAGGTTAGAGATGATTTAAGACATAGATCTCGACTTGAAAAGTTTGAAAAGATACTGATAATGGCTTCAAGTTGCAACCCAGCTTAAATCCATTAGAAAGACACACAGAGAGAGAACCCCTAGTGGTTCCAAGAACTTAGACTCCTTTCTTTATCAATTGCCATTAAGTTGGGGGGCAATTGGCTAATTAACTTTGTCGCTAGGAAATGCTGACAGCAGTGTCACAACACAATTCAAGACCATTCCTGTTGGTTGCAAATTAAGGATTCTAATTGGCAAGAGATCAATAATAGAAGTCATATTGTATAACAACAACTGAGCTTGATTGGATGGTGACTATGTTTCCAATTTAAGTCCCCATTTTCCCCCACCTCACCAAGTTAGCAGACGCAGATTCTCTGTAAATAGCTTAAAATTAACACATAAGCTTCCTTGAGGGGAGCTGGAAGAGACAAAGTGTGGTGTTACCTTTCGACATTACTCATCAATGACCAACCAACCAGTGAAGCTGTAGGGTGTGTTTCATTTGATAAACCACATTAATTCCATATATATTGTAAGGTACGGACACAATTTGTCTAATGTCAAATGTGCCTCACTGCTTCCATCCTTTTTTAATTATTTAGGCTCCTATTTTTCGTTGCTGGAATTTCAGCTTTTAATTTATTTACCTACATAGAATAATAGTAGGGAAGAAGCTATTAACTCATATGGATGAAAGTTTTGGTTCTAAATTTAGATGTTTAAGATAATTGATATTGGTGAGGAAAATTGAGTTACATACAAGAAGTTTTTATTCTAAATTTAGATCTTAATATACAAAATTAAAATTGGTGAGGAAAGTTAAGTGGTTATATAACTTTAAGAAAAGGGAAAAAAAAGTTATGTGCAAGTGAAACAAATAATTTCCCTGAAAAAATAAATAAAAAAATAAAATTGTTTGAAAATGTACAAAGATCCCAAACACTAAAGACCGAGTCAAGGCCTGGCTGGAGCAAGACTAAGGTGCAAATCTAAGCCCAATGCATCATCAAAACTGGGGCCACCATCTCCCTTTGAAAACCTACGCAACGAGGGTCCATCAACACCCCGTCCATGGTGGCCCCCACCTTGCATCACTTGGGGGCCAACGCTTACGCCCGGATCCCCCAAACCACCACCACCACCATAAGGCAGCCCCGCTGGCCCCCTCCCCACTCCACCACCGCCTCCTCCACCACCAGCGCTCGGAATCACGCAGCCATGTGAGACGTGGAAAGGAGGTGGCCCTCCTCGTGGCAAGTAAACCCAAGACGGTCCCGCCGCAGCTGGCACCACGACGGGTGTAGCCGACGCTAAGAGATGCGGTGGAGGAGCAAAAGCAGAGATGATAGGGTTCCTAGCAAACGAAACCGCGGCGCTTCGAGTGGCTTGAAGTTGAGCACGCTTGAGCTGTTGCCTTTCCTTCTTATGAGCGTTCTGGTGACCTCCTAAAGCTTGAGAGTTAGCAAACTCACGGCAACAATACTGACACTCGTATTTGCGGTCACCAGGAGCAGGGAAGCCACCTGGCTCTGAAGACCCTGATGATGGATCTTTGGTGGTGCTGGATTCCAAAACATCATCATCTTCTGAGACGTTGAAGCCGAAGAGCTTTAGACGTGCAGTAGTGGCGCTGTTGGTTTTGGTATTAGCTTGGTATTCTAACTCTGCCATGTTAACTAGAGAAAAATAGAAAGAGAAATGAAGAAGGATAGTTTAGTAGTTCAATGTAATGTAATGTAAGGGGAAGAGTTGCATGTGTGGGGGTATATATACATGATAAAAAAAAAAGGATTTGTAGAACATGAACAGTACAACTTAGGATGAAAGAGAAAGATTTCGGATATCCCAAGGGGGAAAAAGAAAAAGAGAGTATTAGGGAACACGACACGACCCGAGAACACTTGACTTGGGACCCTCACCCAAGCCTTGTCTTCGCTTAGAGTACCTATTTCTCTAATTTGATACTGTTACTTCATCAATGCATTGCGTTGCATTTATTTTCTTTTTTGGGGGTCTTTTTAAAGCTTGTTTATATTTATACATACAAGAATAAAAATGATTGAATTGGTCCATTTTTATTTATTTATTTTAAATAAGGAGCATCATTTGAGAGAAAATGGGTACCCAAAAAGCAATTGTGGGAGGTTCTTAATATAATGGGAACTTTTGTAGAGAACGTGAAGCAATTAGGTTAGAAAACAGATAGGAGGTAAGGGGGTGTGATCTGGACCACTTTGCTGTAGATGGAAAAGGTTTGAATGGCCAATGAGAAGCTAATAAAGTTGTTTTCATACATTGGTTGGGTTAATGACAGATTTCTAAATAGTGTTCTTACACGACACGTACAATTCCAAGGAGCCGGTGAGGGTAATCTGAAGTGAAGTGAGGTCTATGTAGACTCTATAGGTAGCTAGATCCCTGTTCATGGTGGGCATCAACATGGTATGGTTTTTAATTAACTAAATTTGCTAACAAACAAAATGAGTGTACTAATAAAAAGATTCCATTCGAGATGATGACACATGTTGGAAAACTGGGGACCTTTTTTTGGTAATCACCATGAATTTATTCTTTCTTTCTTTCTTTATTGATCAAGTAGATTAATTAATTACGAAAACAGTAATGTTAGTGGAACTGTCTCCAATGAAACGCCGTGATGCCCATCTCTTAAGTCTTTAATTCCCTGGCAAATCTCTCTGCTACCAAAAATGCCTTCTCTCTCTCTCTCTTCTCTTTTATAGTTGTTAATTTTTGTTTTTATTTGTTCTCTCTCTCTCTCTGTCTCTCTCCCGCGCTTCACTTCAGCTCAATCTCAGGAGCCGACACCGCCACCCAACACCACTCTCGCCCCTCATTTCTCTCTAAAAAGTCAAATTAAATCTAACATGTAAATACATGCATGCATATATATATACAGCACCACTTAGCTGTGTTTCCCAAAATTACCCCACACACACACAAAGGAAAAAAAGGTGGGGAAAAAACCTTGAATTTCAAGTTTTAAACGTATGGTAATGGCGATATTTCGATAATCTAACTATTCATGGATGACATAGATATGGAACTGCTCTTCCACACAACCCCAAACTTTTAAAAGTGTCAATACACTCAAGCATTATATGATGTTGTAGGGTTATAGGGCAGGTGCATATCTAGAAGGGTTACGCATGTTTCACATCAGATAAAACTTTCTGGCAATGGCAAGGATGGGAGTTTAGTCTAAGTCAACCACGTGAAGCAAAGCTTTCACTTGCCTGGTTTGAAAATAAATGGAAGTAGGGTTTGGGGGGTATCGAAATTAATGGATGGAAAGGGGGAAGAAAATGAAGGAATGAATGTTCAGGTGTTTTACAACTACGAAAAGAGACCCATCTTTACGTGCTGATGATGAATAATAATTGTTTAGGATGTTAGCGTGATTGACGTTGAAATCTGTATTTCTTTATGCAATTTTCTTGCTTTGCCAAGATCTATCCGAATCTTACTAACTACGAGAGAGAGAAAAGTTTTGGGGTTTCTTTTTTTAATCCAATTATATTAGGCAGGATTAAATTTGAGATGAAATCAAGTCCTATCATTGAATAAAAAGTAAAACTCTCTTAATATTTTTTTTTTGTTATTTATAAAATTTAAATTTAAAATCTTATTTAAAAAATATAATCGAAAATTTTTATCACTTCCAACCCATCTGAATTCTAATATCTTAAAAATGTACTCCCTTAAAAATGTACTCCCACTTAGAAAGGGAATAATTAGATGTGGATTAATATATTATTATAATTTGTATTTTATATGCAAAAGCTATTACTAAGTGTTAGTGTTGGTCACAACTCCAAATATGACCCACCTTTGTCTCCCCTTTCTCATGTGTGTTCCATTCAAACGCCTCTTTCACTTTTGTCCATTTTTCCCCATAAAACAAACCCACCCACCCATTGCTACCTCTCCTTTTCCTCCAAAACCTCATTTTCTTTCCAACCGTTAGATCTCTTTCATGATTATTACTAACATCAACATGTGCTCCCTCTTTGTTGTATTTTATATTAAGAAAAATCCATTTTATATTAATTTCTAAGCCTATATATGTATGAATATATGAAGCCTAACTTCATTTCTAAGCTAAGTTCTTAGATTCTTTCTTGGCCTTCATAACGACAAATTTCTTGCGGGTTTCAACAAGCAGGTAAGAGATGAGATGGTTGTGATGATCCGTTCATGCATCATCAATATATGTGGGTCCCTATTTATTTATTTTAAGTCCCATGTTTATGCTCATAGATAGAGTAGGACTTAGATTGGGATGAATTCAGAAAATAGGGAAGAAAAAAACAAGTTGCCTTTATTAAACCTGACTAAACCTTTTTACTTTATTATATATATGATGTAAATAGTGTGCGTGTGTGGATCCAATGATTTTAGGGTTTGGGTCTTTCCTTCTCAGTCCTTGTCTTTGGAGGGGTTAATAAGATTGAAAATAAAAAAGGTTGGGCCACAAACAACCACTGCGGGGCTCAACTAGAAAAGTAAATGTGCATTGAAGTGACCTTAAACGAATGTGAGTGGTCATGTTGTGTTCATAAAGGTCGAGAGTTCTCGCATAGAGTTGTCGGAGCAGTTAGACTTGTCAATATTGATGGGTCTGGTCTGTTTATGTTGGACAATTTTGGTTTTTAATCTTTTTTTTTTTGAATTTTAGTCATTTTCTTCTTCTTTTTCAATTAAGGAGGAAAAATGTATTATAATGCGCTTGAATCTACGTTTTTTTGTACCGATAATAATTTTGATATCAGTCGAGTTAAGACTCAATTAATTTAATCATTTCACTTTTATATATTACAAATTAGGAGAATTAGATATAATAATAGGGTTTCAATCTTAATTTTTGGATATCAACAAAAGATTTGATCACCACTCTTTTATGTTGTTGGTAATTTTAACCTGTTTAAAATTTTGATAGTTTTAGACTTGAATTTACATGAATTTGGGTAATTTAGTTTTTGAATTAAATGACATTGCTGAACTTTTATTAATAATAAATTAGATTGTTATTAATTTTATTACATAATTTTAGCCAAAAAAAATTTAGCTTAGCATTTTCCCTTTATATATCTATGAGATGTTGTTTAGATAGATTTTTTATATATAATGCCTATAATTATCGATAATCTCTTTTAAACTTTTAAATAAGAGGATAAACACACTTTATTGCACTTAAACTCGTGTCCTCCTGCGCTGGATAGGTTTGGACGAGAGATTAAAAAATGTTTAATTTAAAAAAAATTAATTATTTGGATAAAAAATGGAAGAATTTCAAATTTTACATGAAATTGCAAAAAGGGAATTTAAACCAATCGAATTTTTCATTCAAATTCTGAAAAAAAAGAAAATTTATTTGATTCACAGAGTTCTATTATAAAAATAAAAATCGTAACCTATAAAATATCATTTTGTTTTATTTTACTGTATATTTTTATATTTTATACTATGAATTATTAGTAATATTGTTATATGCTTACAAATAGGGATGGCAAAATTTAGATGAATGTACTCCAAATGAAGCGTTTTTTTAAAAACGTAAATTCAGAATTGCTTGCCACTCTCATTATACAAAACTATCATTCTATCTATATATTAAAACGATAAAAATATTAAAACATGTTAAAATATTTTTTTCTTTTTGGAATTTTTACTTTCCAACGTTAATCCTAATTTTTTTACTTGGGAGTTTTATCTCTAGTCATCAATTTATGTTTTATTTCTTTTTCTTTTTACCAAATATGTTTAAAAGATTGAAAATATTATAAATAACTAACAAAAATCAAATTATAGTAGAATGGAATGGGATGGATATATTCAAACATTCATGGAGGTGATAGTAACTTTTAAGATTAAACATGTATAGTGAAGCAAAGCGAGTGTTAGGGTAGAGCACGCCAATTGTGGAGCGGTGATGGATTTGGAAAAATTCACCCTCACCCGCTCTATTTCCATCTCTATGTACAAATCTAATGACACTTATATTGCATATTTTCATATATATATATTATTTTTAAGACTATTCTTTTTATTTCAAAATTATTTTTATTCATGAAAATCTCAATTTTTCAAAAATTATTTATCAAAATAAAATAATTACAAATACTATTATTTTGAAATGTTACGTTTTAAGATCTTTTAATTTTAATATCCTCCATCCTAGCACATGATAAAATATTTTTTTAAGCCAATAAAAATTGCTTTGTATTAAAAGACTCTCTATCATATATGTGTCCCAACTGTTAGAACACCGGTACACCCCATGGCACAGCGAAAAAAAATAAATCTAGTGATTACATTCAGGGATTCATGTACGAGGCACAAATCAGGGTGAGAAGGGTATGAACGATTACCTTTAATCGTCTGGAAAACCAAAGATAAATGTTGTGAAACTGATTACGCAATTGTATATCGATTCCAAACCACTACGAAAAGTTTCAACCTCTATGTAATCCACTCGGTGTGACAACGAACGACAAGAACTCTTTTAAACTTTTCCAGAGAGAAAAATCTATTTGACGGCTGCTAGACCTCATTCTATATATTTTGGGTATATTATGCTTTTCTTAAAAAATCTCATATTTCCTAATTCAGGAATAGTTGATATTTTAATATGAATCAGAATTTATTATAATAATCAACCGAATATAATAATTACAATTACAATAATTATAACAAAGATTTCGGTAAATTATGTTTAGTTAAATTTGATACGAATCAAATTCATATATATTAATTTAACCATGTTCTCATTATATGTACAACATACTTGTACATATAATTTGTTCGATGTTTAACTGCCCAATTAAATTAATTCTATAATCAATTTAATTCATGTGATAACTAAAAAATAATACCAACTATGTTTGGATTCCATTCGTTTCAACTATAGGGTGTGACCCTGTAGGTTCTTGTAACGTTAGCAGTAATTCTAGAACGATTCTAATATTACAAACAATGAGTGGCATCTAGCAACCCATCATTGCTACCTAAGTTACAAGAAGTCATGATTTGACATAACCTCTCTCTGATTAACTCTTTATGTATTAAATCCTTTTGTTCTTTATATCTAGAATGGACACAAGTCATGGAATAGTCATACTTGCCTAGTCCATCTAATGTTTCTTGATATCCTGAGTAGACTATGATAAACAAATAAGTATGATATCTCATATAAACTTATTCGAGCATGACCATACATTTCTAGTCTCACTCAATAAGTAGCCTAAGATATTACTCCCATTATGTAGGAGGGACAAATCCTATATTAATCAACCATATCCCACTACATAGGTTGTGGTATATCTAACATCAACCTTTATAGAACATCCAATTATGGTAGACGTTTGACTGTATCAAAATATACGACTCACGGTGTTGGGATAATGATGATCTCAAGTTTGAGAATCGCATACATAGTAATCACTATGAGTAATATTGTGATTATTACATAATAATCCAAGAAACATACTCATGGCGGGTCAGTCCAATATGTTGTTCTCTAACACACATACTCATGTATTGATTTTGACATCTCATGTCAATGACAACACTTTGTCATCAATAAACTACACGTTAGTATTAATGCAGTATTGTTGTCCAAGCCCATAATAATACTCGACTAATGACCTTTTAAGAATAATCATATTATTCTCAGGATATTTTTATAAAATAATTTATTTATATACACAGAAAAGAAACTGAAATAATAATGGTAATGCCTTATATTAATAAATGAGGTAAAACAAGTATGTTATTACAATCATCTCATGATTAGTCTTTGGGCATACTATAACACCAACAACTGCCATCAACATGAAAAAGTCCTTGAACCTTCATGTTTTTGAATCCCTCAATAGGAATGGTGTCAATAAAAAATTTTCTCCATCACTAACCCAATGATCTTTGCAAATATTATGGTTCTTGCGTTACCAATTCACCATCTAATTCCTTTAAGAAGCACATTTTTGGCTTTGTAAATAATATTCCATATAAAAGAATGATTTGTACATTTGGATGCATCAAGAAAACCACTATTTGAGAAATGTTTAGCCTTAAAGATTTTACTAGAAAGAGACTCAAGATAATAGAGGAATCTCAACCATTGTTTACCAATTAGAGCTAAGTTAAAGCAATGAAGATTGCAAAACCCCATACTACCAAACCTTTTCAGGGCACATTATCTGTCCCACAAGGACCAATGAATCTTTTCTATGATCACTATTTGTCAAACCCCATAAAAAAGAGTTCATCATCTTTTGGATATTGTCATAAGAGTTATGAGCAAGTAAGAAAATACTCATACTATAGACATGGATAACTTGAGCCACCATTTTGAGCCCAACTTCCTTTCCTGCTCTAGATAAAATACTATTTTTCCAACTCAGAAAACGTTTACTGAACCATTCCCTAGTGAACAAAAAACTGTTATTTGTTCCAACCAATTAAAGAAGGTGGGCCAAGATAACAAACTAAAAATAGATACACTTATCACCTTAGCAACATGGTAGAATAAAGGTCTCCTATATTTAACATGTAACCTCCTTTCTTCTTTTACTTTTTCTTTCTTGGATGGTCGGCTAGGGTGAGGGGAGAAAGTAAAGGCCAAGTAGCATTCAACATGTGATAAAGAAAGAAATGGAAAGAAAGAAAACAAACGACAAAAAGAAAGAAAGAGAAATATATTAAATCAAAGATTTCTTGATTGCTTAGAAACTAAGTGCTTGGTTGCAATGATCACTTTAGTTGTCACTTTGATGAACAAATAAAATAGAGTTGTAACACCCCAAAATATAAGACGTTAATTGAAATAATTAACCAAGTAATGAAATAAGCTTGATGGTTAAGTAGCTAGTGCGCTCTTTAAAGATCCTAGGTTCTATCCACTCTTCTCCTATTTTTTTCTTTTTAATTTCAACAAACCATGACAAAAACCAAATCCAAAATAAATATTAGTTGGAGTAAAAACTTAATAAGAATACCTTTCTTCCTTGTATGCTCAAGATCAAGCCATGCCATTCCCCTTTATTTCCTTTTCATTTTCGACAACAGGGGTAAATTGCCATCCAGCCCTTCAAATTTTGAAAACCCTAGGTATTTAGCCTTTTCCTAATCACAATTGAACTATAGTTTTCTTTTCCAAATTACATTGAAAATTTTCTCTTTTCTCCCTATTTCTTCCCCATTTTCTTTTTCCTCTTCTTATTTGCAAAAATAAATTTCAGAAATAAATAATTTTCCCTATTGCTAAAAATTATTTTTATTCTTGAATCAAAATCTATTTCCGATTTCAACTCTTTTCTCAACCGGATCTGTAATCGCTATTGTAACAGCTCGTTTTTCAGTGGTGTCAGAAATAAGAGTTTTGGGACCACAATTTCGGCAAGTGAGTCCGTAGATATATTTAAGTGGTATTTATGAGATAAATATAGTATAATAGTGAATCGTGATTTAATAGATTTAATTAATTTGTCAGTTAATCAAGGTACAAGTGGTGTGTACTGAAAGTCAGTGGTTTTGAAAATTAAGGTATCAAACCTCATTTTCATAAATTGAGCTAATAAATATTATTATTAAATATTTATAGAGCTATAATATAAGTGGATTGAAGTTTGGTCTGGAAATTTTGATGATTTGATAGTTAATTAAGGAAAAATGACTAAATCATAAAAACTCGTAAAAGCTAATCACTATTAATTTTAATAGCTAAATTGCTTGGTCAATAATTGGTTAAGGTGTAAAAATGGAAATAATTCCGTATTTTGTTATATTTTTATGTTATTTTTAATGTTAAATAATAATATTAATAATAGTTAAAAACTAAAAACATGGTAATCTTCTTCCCATTTTTTTGTCTTCACCGAATGCTCAACAAAATATAAAAGAAGCCATTGTTTTAACTTGAAGCTTTCATCCCTCTTGCATGGTAAGTAAATTAAGCTTCTTCTTCTTTTTTTTGTAAATTTTAGTTTTTTTATATCGTTGTATCTTAATCTAGCTAGTCCATGGACTATTTTTTAAAACTGTTAAAGGTTTTAAAACTTTCTGTTGACACCATTTTTTTGATTGAAAACGGGGTCGACTTGGGTTTTGAAAAATGAAAACAAAAACGGGAGTCACCACCAATCCTTTTTTAATAAGGTGTGATCAGATCACCTTGAAAAGTGGTTGTTTTTAATAAAATGATTTGATTTTATTAAAACAACAAGTTTGGTCCACGAAATTCAGAAAAACGGGTTCGGGAGTCGGTTATGCACGAGGAAGGATTAGCACCCTTGATACGCCCAAAATTGGTACCTAGTTGATTATTTAATGTCTTAGTGTCGAAAAACTGAAAACTTTAAAGAAATTTAAAATACGATCCTTAAAAAAAAACTCGAATAGCATAGATTAAAATTCAAGAGGACATTTGGCAATTTGGTTAAACGAGAAATCAAAACCCAGCACCTTAGGGCACGTTCCTCGAATTTCCAAACGCAAAACATTGCCTTATTTTTGAAAAGTTTAAAAAAAAAAGATATTTAGCTATTTGGTCGAACGAGAAATCGAAACCAGTACCTTAGGGCACGTTCCTCGAATTTCCAAACGCAAAATATTGCCTTATTTTGAAAATTTTTGAAAAAGGATATTAAGTCATTTGGTGGAACGAGAAATCGAAACCCAGTACCTTAGTGCACGTTCCTCGAATTTCCAAACGCAAAATATTGCCTTTTTTTGAAAAGTTTTTAAAAGAATATTTAGCTATTTGGTCGAACGAGAAATCGAAACCCAGTACCTTAGGGCATGTTTTCTCGAATTTCCAAAGGCTAAATATTGCCTCATTTAGAAAAAATTTTCTTTTTTGAAGTATGGTGTTAATATGCATAATGGAATAATAAATATAATAATGTGCATAAAAATAATGAGTAAAAAAACGAATAATAAAATAAATCAATCATAGCAAATAAATAAATAAATAAACTAAAGTAAATAAAAAAGAACACATAAATAAATACATAAATGAACATAAAAACAATAAAGAAAAATAGATAAAAATTATAAAATATGGACATGTGTATGTAGATATAAGGAAACTATATATATATGTATATACATAAAATTATGAAAATATGAAAAATATATATGTATTGTAAAATTATTGAATATGAAAGTACATGTAAGCATGCGCACGTGTATATATATATAAACTATATAAAATATATTAGTATGTATGTACATATATTTGTAAAAATAAAAAAGATTTACGTATGTATATATATATTATAAAACATACGCTATGTATGTATAACAAGATTTAAAAATATATATAGATGAAGAAATAATAATAATAACTAATAATAACAACAATAATAATAAAAGATGATAATATATTAAAAATAATGAAGAAAATAATAAAAATGCTAAAAAAAGGGGTTAAATTGAAATAAAAGCAAACAATTCGGGACGAAATCGAAATAAATAAAAAAAGGATTATTTGAATGTGCGAATAACATAGAGGGGCTGGAAGGGAAATTTTCCCTTTTCCTCTAAAACGCACAGCTTCATTGAGGACCAAATCGAGAGAAAAATGAAATTTTGTGGCAAAATTGAAAAATAAAAAAATAGAACCCAATCGTAAACAGCCTCAAAAGCGGAAGGACCAGGAGCGCAAATAACCCCTTTTGTCCAGAAACACGCGGATCCTTGGCGGTTCGGGTCGGGTCGGTCCAATCCATGTCAAAACGACGTCGTTTTGAGGCTTTCTGAACTCCTCCAAAACGGCAACGTTTTAAAATCCTATATAAATAATTTTTTTCCTTAAAATTTCATTTTCTCCTTTTTCCTTAGAAAAAAAACCTAAAATTCTCTCAAACCCTCTCCTCATTTTCCAGACGCCGGCCAGAAACCTGGCAAGGAGAGCCGCCGCCGTGCCTCCGGTGGCCGGAAAATTCAAAAGAAGGTATTTTTTTGCCCTTTTTTTATATTATATGTAGTTTTTAAATATAAAAGAAAAATAAAAATAAAGAATACAAACAGTTTCGAAAGAAAGAAAAATAAAGAGAAAAATAAGAATAAAAAGAAAAAGAAAAATATAACTTATACCAAAAACGTTTCTTAAATCTGTTTTCTTTGCCTTTTATTTCTTGAAATAGTAAAAAAAAAAGAGAGGGGATGATCGAACCCCTTTACAATGGTTTTGAATGGCCTTTTATAGCCATTTTTTACAACCAAAAACCCTATTTCCTACTGCTATTGTGTCTTTTCTTTTGCAGGTGGAGCAAGTGGGGGTGTCGGTGGCAAGTGGGCGTGGTGACGGGACTGGTGGCGGCGGCAGAAGGGCAAGTGGGGTGCGGCGCCAAAAGGCTAGGGGTAGGAGCGGCGGCTAGCTTGAGGCTAGGGTTTTTTTTGCTGAAAATTTTTTAAGTTAGTGGGCTTTAGGCTACTAAGGTTGGGTTTGGGCTTAAGTTTACTTGGGTCTGGGTCTGTTTGATTGGTTTTTTTTTATAATTGGGCTCGGGAAAATAGGCTTGTACAGCTGCCCCTCTTTGCTCGTTATCGTGTAACGAGAACAGAGCAAAGATGAAGAAAGACCAATTTGCCCGGTCTTGCCTAGTCTTGATTTCTTGGTGCCTTTCTTCTTCAAGTAGCTTCACTCCAGTCCACTGTGTCTTGTTGCGTCGATCCACTCCACTGTAACTTCAAAAAGAAATATAACTTGTGGTTTCAATCTACTTTGCTGGGACTTCAGGGGGATGAGATTCGTGGTAAGATTCGTTATTGTTGATCTGCTCCACTACTGCTTAGGGGGACAGAATCTACAGTCTTTCACCTACTCCACTACTGCTTAGGGTGATAGGACGAATGGCTTAAATCTGCTTCTCCACTGTATTGGGAAGATAAGATTCACCATCTTTGATCTGCTCCACTACAACCGAGGGAGGCAAGGTTTGTGTCTTCGATCTGCTTCGTTGTCAATGAAGGAAGGCAAGATCTTTTGTCTTCAACCAGCTCCACCACAACCGAGAGAGGCAAGGTTTGTGTCTTCGATCTACTTTGCTGTCAATGCAGGAAGGCAAGATATGTTGTCTTCAACCAGCTCCATCACAACCGAGAGAGGCAAGGTTTGTGTCTTCGACCTGCTTTGCTGTCAATGCAGGAAGGCAAGATCTGTTGTCTTGAACCAGCTCCGCTACAATCGAGAGAGGCAAGGTTTGTATCTTCGACCTGCTTCGCTGTCAATACAGGAAGGCAAGCTCTATAACTTCGTTGATCTGTTCTCTGGGGAACATGACCTGTTTGTTCTATTTTATGAACCCAATTGTGCCTAGTGATTAGGATGACATGATCATAACGAATCAAATGCTCCTAACTATATGTGTATGAATGACATTTGAATGGATGCAAAATGTCATGAAAATGATTCCTTAATGCTTAGGTTATCATCACGCAAAAGCTTATTAAGGCTTTATCACTGACGTGCTACATCGCTTTCTTGCTCAGCTGGCATATCCAAAGAAACACTTAATCTGATTGCCCCCTACCGTGAACGTTAAAGTTCAATCCACTGGGACATAAAATTTGTATCATCAATCTCCCACTGTAACCCAAGGGTAGAAAGATATGGCTTTTCTCAATCTTCTCCTATCGCAATTCAAGGATACCGGATCTGAATCTCTTTGGTCTTCTACACCATTCCCAGGGTTTCATACCAAATGCTCATGCAAAATTTTCTTCTCCGAGAAAACCTTTTCTTATCACTCGGTGATTATTTCTTGTTTGTTCATTGAAGCTTTGTCACCAACACGGCATCTTGTCATTTTGTTCAATCAATGTTTGGACAACAAAATCTAAAAAGATAGCCTTTAACTTAGATTATTCCCTCTTAGATATTTCACCCTTTAAACTTGGTGTTTTCTAAACAATAGTCCTGTTTCAGGTCCCTATATTATTTAGAAACTTCTAGAGTAATATGCAAAACTTCCATTGTGAAAGTATTATTAGTCCATTAATCATTATTCTAATGCAACATGCTTGCATAAAAAAATCATAACGATAGGTAAAATAGAATTGATTTGAGAGCATAGCTCGAAATGAATAAATTATCAAGGATAGAAAGAATAAAAAGAGGAATTGATTAGAACATGTATCTTGAAAAAGAAAGAAGTATTCCAAGAATGACAAATTCAATATATAAATAGTATGAATGTCAAGTGCCCCAGATATCGCAGCTTGAACTTCTCTGTACAAACTTTCTGAAGACTTTCTTGAGTTTGACATGTGTTTAGGAGATCTACAGGACTTTGTCGATGCCCCCAAGATGTCGCCCTACCCGTTCAGGTATAGCAGGATAACCACATGCCCCAATCTGATCACTTCATGCCCCATTCTGATCAATATTTGAGCCGCCCTTTTCGGGTTTTCAACTCAAATCCCCTTTGGGCTAAGGTGCCATTTGCGGGTTTTCCCCTTAGCCTCTCCATTTTTTCATTTTTTTCATCTTTTTTTTTTGACTCAAAGTGCCCTTTTGCAGGTTTTCACCTTGGTCCTTCCTTTTTCTTTAAACGAAGTGTTTCTTGACTTGATCCGAGTTTACAGGATTTGGCGAGTTTTACCATCTATCCTACTCAAGATCAGAGCTTCTCCGGAAAATACCTTTGGCATCCATTTTCCTCTAAAATCCTTTTGCGTAGGAAGAATCTTTCTCCAAATTAGGTTTCCCTTATGGGATTCTTTGAGGCAAACCTTTTGATTGTAAGCCCACATTATTTGCCTTTGGTACATCTGACTGTACTGAATAGCTTTTAGTCTTTTCTTTTGATCAGATTGGATTCATTCTACTTAACTAAAACCCAGAGAACAGAGATTTCTACTTCAAGTGGTAGAACTACTTCCGCCTTGTAAACCAGAGAAAACTGTGTTGCCCCAGTCAAAGTCCCAATAGACGCTCGAAAAACAAGGAAGGCAGATGGTAACTTCACATGCTAGCCCTTGCAAGTCTCAGTTATTTTCTTTAATTTTCTTGATATTCATCTCTAGGTAATTTGGTGACGAATCTTGGTGTCCGCTTCTGAATTGATTCCAGACCTCAGCTATCGCGCTATTGTTCAAGTTCAATACATTTTCCAATACCATCTCCTCTAAAATCGGCACATGATGACATTGACGCATGAAATAGCCTCTCAAGAAATGAAGTAATGTCCATTAGAAGTCTTCGATAATGGTGATGTCCATGCCCCATTTTGCTCAAAATTTGAGTCGCCCTTTTCGGGTTTTCAACTCAAATCCACATTTGGTCAAAGCGCCCTTTGCGGGTTTTCGCCTTGACCTCTCCTTTTTCATTTTCTTTTTTTTCTTTTTTCTTTTTTTCTTTTTTCTTCTTTCTTTTTCTCCTATTTTTGACTTTGATTTTTTGATTTTTTTTTGAGTCTGAACTCATGAGATCAGGCAAGTCCTGGTCATGTTTTTTGACCAGAATCAATGTTATTCTATAAGATCTTCCACTTTCATCTTGTATGTGAAAAACCTTCTTTGGTACCAGATTTCTTTCATAGAGCTCTTTTGGGACGCAACTACGATAGAATACTTTGGATCTTCCTCTTTAATCCGAACAAAATCCAATAAAATCTTGAAGGGATGGAAACTCGACTTCAAATGGGCAAAACTATACCGAATCAACGAGAGAGGCATTGCTCCGGCAAAGAATTGCATCGTTCGTACTGTAAATTTCTGATATCGTGCTGTTATGCAGGTTTTATTATAAGAATCGAGGCATACCCTGGTATGATCATACAAAGACATCTTTGAACTCTAGAGGTAACTCAACAAGGTTTTGCTTCGTCTCCGTGGTCAGGTCAATTCTAGTCTTCACCAAGCTCACAATTTCTAATGATTCCTTAAGAGGTAGGATCAGTTTATCCTCTTGTTCTACCATCCTTAACAAGTTTGGAGATAAGCTATGATCTATGTCATCTTCAAAGTCTTGAGATCCCTCTAAACACATGTCTTGCTCAAAAAGAGATTCTAAGTCTGTAGCAGTGTCATTCATGTCGTTGATATCTAGGGACCTATTGTAGGTGCAAGAATGTATGAATTTAAGAAAAATTATCTGCACAGTATGATTATGAATGAAAGAATGATTTGGATGAAAGAATAAAAGAATAAACATAATTATTCAAGAAATGAAAGAATATTGGTTAAAAAAGATCGCAAAGATGCATTCCATTAAAATAATGACGTTTAGACATGAGCCTATTTCACAAAAGAGTTCTTGTTGCCTCTAGGCTGAAAGCAACAAGTGTTTTGAATATTACTCTGAGTAAGCTCTAAATACTACAGAGGTTTTTTAGAACACTCCCAAGTTTATAAGGACAAACATCTAATAAGATCTCTTCTCCAGTTGCTTGTGCATTGCATTCACTCCACTCGTCAATTATGATTGGGTAATGGATTTTTCGCAGTGGAGAAATCATCAAATTTAACGACGCCCATACTGATAAGCCTTTCAATCAGTTTGTTAAAGGCAATGCAGTTTTCTATGGAATGCCCCGTATTTCCTGCATGATACTCGCATTGTGCATTCGCATCGTGCCATTTGGGATACGGAGGCTGTGAAGGTTTCGTGTAGAGAGGGGCGACAATACGCGCGTTGTATAAGCTTTGATACAGCTCCTTATACGACATCGGAATTGGCGTGAACTGGAGGTTCTCAGTGCCTTGCTTCACATATGATTCTTGTCTTGATGAACCTTGCTGACTAGCGACCCCTTTACCTGGATGACTTACTGACCTTGAGTAACCTGTGTTGTTCACCTCATTTTCTCTTTTCCTTGAGGTTGACCTCTTATCACTCTCTTCCGCCTTAATTTTTCCGGCTCTTATAGCATTCTCAATCATTTCACCATTCATAACTATGTCAGAAAAGTTTTTTGTTGGGCTTCCTAACATATGCGTAATGAAGGGGCCTTCAGCGTATTGATGAAGAGCATTGTTGTCTCTTTTTCTATGAGTGGTGGCTGAACTTGTATGGCAATCTCCCTCCACCTTTGTGCGTATTGCCTAAAACTTTCATTAGGCTTTTTCTCCATATTTTGCAGGGTAATTCTGTCAGGGACCATATCAGCTACATGACTGTATTGTTTCATAAAGGCTTGTGCTAAATCCCTCCAAGAACTAATCTGGGTACGCGTCAATTGATTGTACCACTTAGACGCTGCCCCTGTGAGGCTATCTTGAAAGCAGTGTATTAATAATTGATCATTATTAATATAACCCGTCATTCTCCTGCAGAACATAGTGATATGGGCTTCTGGGCAACTGGTCCCATTATATTTCTCGAATTCTGGCATCTTAAATTTGTAAGGAAGCACCAAATCCGAAACTAAGCTCATATCTTTCGCATCTATTCCATGATAGCTGTCGATACTTTCTATTTCCCTAAACTTCTCTTCAATCCATTTCTATTTCTCCTCAAACTACTTTGGTAATTCTTCCTTCACCTTGTCTTTCTTAGCTACTTCATCGAAATCCGGGACAACAAAATTAACCAGATTATCGCCAGGACTAGAACCAGATCCAACCTGAAGGTTCTTCGATATTGAAGCATCACCTTGAAAATGCTGAGGCCTAATCAAAACAGAAGGTCTTCGTGGATGTGGTTCAGTCTGGACTTGCGCATACGGAGGCGTGAAACCTGAAGGAAAAAGTGGTTCATCATTGTTTTCTTCTTCATCGCAAATCACAAGACCTTTCCCTTTATCCACTCCCTTGGTTATTAATTGCGTCAATTTAGTCATTAAGTCATCTTGAGACTCCTTCATCTTTTGTACCATGTCTTTCTGGATCTTTTCCATATGTTCTTTCATTTGCACCTGTAGCTGTTCTTGCATTTCTTTCTGCATTTACTCCAGTTTCTTTAATCTTTGATCCATTTCTTTAGTTCCTGTTCCGATAGTGCAAGGGTGTTGGTTTGGTAGTTTGGTTTCCAGGTTAGCTGAAATAAATCTACTCGTTTAGACTCTTTCAATGGATTTTAATGCATGTAATGCAATGTAATGCAAATGCATGAAATGAATGCCTAAAGAGACGTTAATTCTGATTCAATTACATTTAGGAAACTTTTCTAGAAAGCAAATTCCCTTACATAAAACAGATACATGTACGACCTCACCCTCATATTCTAAGAAACAACATCGGTCTTTTTCTTCATCCGCATGTTTGAGGTAATCTTGCCAATAGATGCCATTGCTAGCTCATTTTCTTGATCTTGGTCACGATCAATCATCTGCCTATCTTCATAAGGCTCGTCAGCTTGTCGAAGGCTTTTAGACAATCGTCTCGAACCCTTACGCCACGAAGTAAAGATCACGAACTCTTCCATCGCCCTTCTTGTGTTTCTCGGAATATATTTGGGAAGTCGTATTGTTTTCCACTTTATCAAGGAATCCGTATTCCATGACAAGCTTTCTAATTTAGTAATCGAACTTAAATCAATATCTCTTTCCTAAGATTCCAAATGCAATGTAATGCAATCATAATCAAAACACAACAAGAGGGGTTAGAACAAAACATAAGCAAGCACGGAAAACAAAAAGTACCTAATCAGGTAAATACTAAGGATTTGAGGTGGCTCTACCTAGAGTGGGCTCCTAAGGTTCACTACATGAGGTTTGGCTCTAAAGATAAGGTACCCGAACCAGCAGATTCCTCGATCTTCACCCATTATAGGCTCATACAGACCGAGTTCGATTCAGGGGAATACATTTCCCTATGGCTGCACGGAGATGAAAATCTCACGAAGACATAGGTACGGATGTATCCCGAAAGCGATCCACTATCCTGCACGGAGGTGAAAACCTCACGAAAGAAATAGCTTCTCACTCCCACTTAAAAGGTGTGACCAACGGTCATGCAATGCAATGTGCAGAAAGATATAAAAATTTAAAATACAAAACATGATGAAAACTTTAACTCAAAATAAATGAAATGCAATGAGAGGATCGTATATTTAAATCACATTTTCAACTTTCGACAAAAAGACAAGAAATAATCAACTCGTGGCTTGACTCTCTTATTTTATGTCCCTAGTGGAGTCGCCAAGCTGTTGACACCATTTTTTTGATTGAAAACGGGGTCGACTTGGGTTTTGAAAAATGAAAACAAAAACGGGAGTCGCCACCAATCCTTTTTTAATAAGGTGTGATCGGATCACCTTGAAAAGTGGTTGTTTTTAATAAAATGATTTGATTTTATTAAAACAACAAGTTTGGTCCACGAAATTCAGAAAAACGGGTTGGAGAGTCGGTTACGCACGAGGAAGGATTAGCACCCTCGATACGCCCAAAATTGGTACCTAGTTGATTATTTAATGTCTTAGTGTCGAAAAACTGAAAACTTTAAAGAAATTTAAAATACGATCCTTAAAAAAAACTCGAATAGCATAGATTAAAATTCAAGAGGACATTTGGCAGTTTGGTTAAACGAGAAATCAAAACCCAGCACCTTAGGGTACGTTCCTCGAATTTCCAAACGCAAAACATTGCCTTATTTTTGAAAAGTTTTTCTTAAAAGATATTTAGCTATTTGGTCGAACAAGAAATCGAAACCAGTACCTTAGGGCACGTTCCTCGAATTTCCAAACGCAAAATATTGCCTTATTTTGAAAATTTTTGAAAAAGGATATTAAGTCATTTAGTGGAACGAGAAATCGAAACCCAGTACCTTAGGGCACGTTCCTCGAATTTCCAAACGCAAAACATTGCCTTATTTTTGAAAAGTTTTTAAAAGAATATTTAGCTATTTGGTCGAACGAGAAATCGAAACCCAGTACATTAGGGCATGTTTTCTCGAATTTCCAAAGGCTAAATATTGCCTCATTTAGAAATTTTTTTGCTTTTTTGAAGTATGGTGTTAATATGCATAATGGAATAATAAATATAATAATGTGCATAAAAATAATGAGTAAAAAAACGAATAATAAAATAAATCAATCATAGCAAATAAATAAATAAACTAAAGTAAATAAAAAAGAACACATAAATAAATACATAAATGAACATAAAAACAATAAAGAAAAATAGATAAAAATTATAAAATATGGACATGTGTATGTACATATAAGGGAACTATATATATGTATATACATAAAATTATGAAAATATGAAAAATATATATGTATTGTAAAATTATTGAATATGAAAGTACATGTAAGCATGCGCACGTGTATATATATATAAACTATATAAAATATATTAGTATGTATGTACATATATTTGTAAAAATAAAAAAGATTTACGTATGTATATATATATTATAAAACATACGCTATGTATATATAACAAGATTTAAAAATATATATAGATGAAGAAATAATAATAATAATAATAACTAATAATAACAAAAATAATAATAAAAGATGATAATATATTAAAAATAATGAAGAAAATAATAAAAATGCTAAAAAAAGGGGTTAAATCGAAATAAAAGCAAACAATTCGGGACGAAATCGAAATAAATAAAAAAAGGATTGATTTGAATGTGCGAATAACATAGAGGGGCTGGAAGGGAAAATTTCCCTTTTCCTCTAAAACGCACAGCTTCATTGAGGACCAAATCGAGAGAAAAATGAAATTTTGTGGAAAAATTGAAAAATAAAAAAAAATAGAACCCAATCGTAAACAGCCTCAAAAGCGGAAGGACCAAGAGCGCAAATAACCCATTTTGTCCAGAAACACGCGGATCCTTGGCGGTTCGGGTCGGGTCGGTCCAATCCATGTCAAAACGGCGTCATTTTGAGGCTTTCTGAACTCCTCCAAAACGGCGCCGTTTTAAAATCCTCTATAAATAATTTTTTTCCTTAAAATTTCATTTTCTCCCTTTTCCTTAGAAAAAAAACCTAAAATTCTCTCAAACCCTCTCCTCATTTTCCAGACGCCGGCCAGAGACCCGGCGAAGAGAGCCGCCGCCGTACCTCCGCAGCCACCGTACACGGTGGCCGAAAAATTCAAAAGAAGGTATTTTTTTGCCCTTTTTTTATATTATATGTAGTTTTTAAATATAAAAGAAAAATAAAAATAAAGAATACAAACAGTTTCGAAAGAAAGAAAAATAAAGAGAAAATAAGAATAAAAAGAAAAAGAAAAATATAACTTATACCAAAAAAGTTTCTTGAATCTGTTTTCTTTGCCTTTTATTTCTTGAAATAGTAAAAAAAAAGAGAGGGGATGATCGAACCCCTTTACAATGGTTTTGAATGGCCTTTTATAGCCATTTTTTACAACCAAAAACCCTATTTCCTACTGCTATTGTGTCTTTTCTTTTGCAGGTGGAGCAAGTGGGGGTGTCGGTGGCAAGTGGGCGTGGTGACGGGACTGGTGGCGGCGGCTGAAGGGCAAGTGGGGTGCGGCGCCAAAAGGATAGGGGTAGGAGCGGCGGCTAGCTTAAGGCTAGGGTTTTTTTTGCTGAAAAATTTTTAAGTTAGTGGGCTTTGGGCTACTAAGGTTAGGTTTGGGCTTAAGTTTGCTTGGGTCTGGGTCTGTTTGATTGGTTTGTTTTTTTTATAATTGGGCCCGGGCAAATGGGCTTGTACACTTTCCATTAATGATTTTTAGATGTTCTTGGTGTTAAATGGTAGATTTATAAGCTAGGTTTTGAAATAGGACTAATTTGTTAAGTAAATTTTGTTAGTTTTGTGTATAAGGACCAATTTTTAATAAAGTAAAATCATCATGAAATTTCAAAAAACGAATTTTTTAGAGGGTTGTACAGTGATGAAATTGTAATTAGATTGAAAATTAAAGCTTGATTATGAAAGAAATAATAGTTTCGATTTTAGGGACTAAACTTAATAAAATGCAAAATTTTAAGGAAATTGTCAAAATGAATAAAATATGTTATATTCATGAATTTAGATGGTTTAAAGTGATAAAAGCTGATAATGTGAAATGAATTATTATATAGATCAAGGATTTAATCATACGGAGGAGAATTGAGAAAGAAGGAAAAATTGCAATATACTCCCTATGAATCAACTTGTTAGTTGAATATATTAGGTAAGTTCATAGGTATAGGAATGTACATATTTATATATATTGTTTACTGCTGAATCGTAAATGTATATATATTATGTTTAATCTGTGAGTTGGGAACCGAAATGCTATAGATTGAGAACAAGGTGAGAAAGGACTTATTTGAAAATTGTTGAATACTTGTGAAATATGATGTATGCGATTTCAGAATGATTATGATTTTTTTACAGCATGTATATTAAGAAACATGGAAGTGCCCCTGATTTATGAAAGTTACAAATTCTGTTTGAATGCCCGTTTGAACGTAGTAAACGATTAGGATATACTTGGCATGCCAATAGGGTTAGAACACGCACTTGTACGGGTTTGCATTTCAGTTCCGTTGTTTGCACTTTGGTGTCTTTGTTTGCACTCTAGTGCCTCTGATAGTACAATGTGCCTCTGTTTGCATTACGGTGCCTCTGTATAACGTTACAATTGTAACACCCCCTAGCCCTTATACGTCGCTGGATTAGGGCTACGGAGCATTATCGGAGCATAACATCATACAATAAACAATTTATTACCATAAAAAAATCACAAGTTAAATCATGGCAACATGAATAAAAAAAATTCATACGGTCCCTTATACGATCCCTCAAAGCCCTAAAAACACAATAGAAATGATTCGGGACTAAAAATTTTCAGAGAAAAGGCAAAATTTTTTAAACTGTAGGGGTTAAACAGCTGGGTGGTCAGGCCGTGTGACTCACATGGCCAAGAGACACGCCGGTGTAGACATTCGAAATAGGGACACATGCCCGTGTCCTAGCCCGTGTCCGTACCCGTGTAACTCACTGACTTGGGTCACACGACCAAGCCACACGCTTGTGTGCCAGGCTGTGTACCCTTTGAAATAACCCCACACGTCGTGTGCTAGGCCGTGTAACAGCCTGACTTGCAACCCTTTGAAAGCTATAGGGGACACATGCCCGTGTCTCTGCCCATGTGGACGAAAAATAGGCCATTTCCAAGCCATTTTTCTCACCCAAACTCACACCTCATGCACAAGCCATTTGCACCTAAAATCAAGCTTTCAAAACACACTTTACATATGCATATTCAAGCTTACACAACATAGAAACTATCCATTCAACCAAAATGCCAAAATGACACCTCAATTTCAACAATCAAACTTACCTAACACCTAACCATTTTATTCACTAAAAATTACCAATTAAACAATTTGTAAGCCACATTTAACCATATGTTCATATACCAAAAATACAAGCACACCCAATACCAAATGACCGTTTCCACAACTAAAATGTACAATACCAATTTGACCAAAAGATGATCACTTCCAAACTACCAAAACTAGCCATTTTCAACATCATGCTACATTCATTCACTCCAACCATTAATTGCTACCATACCATTCCCATTAGCATTTTCTTATCATCATCTTAGCCATCACATCAAATTAACAACCACACAAAACACCTTATAATCTTAATACCATACCAACTAGTTCATCAACCAAAATAACATATATACAAGCCACACATAATGGCTAAATTCATTAAACAAGACACCTATACATGCCATTATAACCATGACTCAAAATCATCAAAATTTATCGATTTAGACGATGGATAGTGTGATGGATCTCCGACAAACTTCCAACTCGAACGAGCTTCCAATTATCTAGAAACACAAAATAAATATCACGAAGTAAGCATGTAATGATTAATAAGTTCGTAATTCATAAACAAAGCTTACCATTTCAATTTATAAGCATAAAAACAATTTGATATAATCCAACATGACTTGGCATTAGCCTAAACAACAACAACCTTTCAAGTTAGATAATTACATAGCTTAGCAAATCATCTCAAAACACTATAGCTTTTATACACACTACTTATAAGCATCCATACTTTCAAGCATATGGCTACGCATATTTCCAACTTCATCAACTCATGCTTTTTTATACTTTCATAGCATCACATATTGAGGCATTTATCGAACCTTCCCTTTTTCATACCCGTTGAACCACTAGAATAACATCTGATACTTAGGAATATCGCACACTATGTGCTAACATGTGGTCGAAATCACTACTATCTCATATCTCATATCTCATATCTCATATACATGCTCTCTCTCGAGCCATAAGTGGGTCTGCTCACACAAGTTGTCAGTCAGGACGTAGCTATACGGTGCTGCTCACACAAGCTATCAAGTAACCGCAACACATACAGGAAACTCAGCCACCGGTAGGACGTACAAGACCAGCACTCGAAACACAGTATCCCCTAATGACATGTCATTTGTATCGTATATATTCCTAAGGTTCAAACAGGATCCGAAAGTCACCGAAACTTCGTTGGATTTTTCCGTAGAGATGTAATATTATAATATAACATAAAAGCATGTAAATCGAGCATAATACAACTTTAATTAAATGTACGAACTTACCTCGATCACAAACGAGAATTTATGATCAACTAATCTGATACTTTTTCCTTTCCCCGATCTAAATCCGTACGTTGCTTTTCTTGATCTGTATAATCAAATTTAGCTCATTCAATTTCATTATATTCAATTTAATCCAAAAAAACATATTTTGGCAAAATTATGCTTTTGCCCTTAAAATTTTGAATTTATTACAATTTATTCCCTAGCTTATGAAATTCATGCAATTTAGTCCTCATGCTAGCCGAATATTAATTTAGTCCCTAGCAATCCCTATATTTCATTTATTTCACATTTTTACCATGAATATTTTTCTATTTTCAATTAAATACTTAAATGACAAATTCATCAAAAATTCCTTTACAAAAGTTGCTTAACTATCATCAAATATTCACTTTCATCCATCAAACATAAAAAATCCAATATAGATTCATGGTAAAACCTTAGAATTTTAACAGTTTTGTAAATTAATCACCAGGGTAGCTAGATTAAGTTACAACAACTCCAAAAATATAGAAATCACTAAAAACAGGATGAAAAATACTTACACGCATGAGAATATAGATTGGCTGAATGTTTGAAGCTCAAATATGGTGGTTTTCTTCCTTAGGCATTTGGCTAGATAAAGATGAACAAGGAAATGTGATTATTTATTTATTTATTTTGTTTATTTATTATTAAATTACTAATATAACCTTTATTAAACATATTAATGATGTCAATAATTGTCCACTACTTAAAATAATGATTTAATTATCATTTGGCTTAATTACCATTTAAGGCCACTCATGATTAAAGTTCATAGCAATTTAACACCTTTTTCTAATAGAACATAAGTTTTGCACTTTACGCAATTGAGTCCTTTTTATCAAATTAATCATGCAAACGATAAAATTTCTTCACGAAATTTTTATACAATGCTACTATCATGCTGCAAACCTTAAAATATTAATAAAATAAATTTTTTGACATCGTATTTGTGGTCTCAAAACTACTATTCTGATTTTATTGAAAACGAGCTATTACAACAATGCTCTCTGGTATGGTCTAGTTACCCGAGTATCCAAATTAATTTGCTATAGTTCATCGGGCTAGATAAATCTGTGATTAATTATCAAAAGACTTATTGAAATATATGAATACACATGAATAATATTGATTGTATATACATTAATGATCTTGATTAAGTTCTTGATGAACATGGGTTATTTGGTGATTTGATCTTGTTCAAATTTCACTTGTTCTTTTAAATTGAATGTCAAGTTACCTTTATCTAAATTTTTTAAATTTCAATTACTTTAATGAGGTAAGTTGTTTTAAGATTTAACTATGAACTTGCTAAGCTATATAAGCTTACTCTATTCCATTTGTTATTTACTGTAGTTGGCATTTTGCGAAACTAGGCAGTCAAATCAACTTTAAGGTTCACACTATCAAGCTTCAGTCTCGGTAGATTTGACTCGTTATATTTTGGTTTTGTGACATGCATGTAGGTTATTTTGAGATGATGGTTTAAATTTATAAGTTGAAGTTGTATTATGTTATAATGGTTGCCATGTATAAGGTTGAACTTAATGATCCCTATGGTATGCATTTGGTAAATGATGATAGTATATGTGGGTATATTATGTTTATCCTTGAATCATGGTTGATTATTAGATATGTGGTATAAGATTAGTTGTTGGTTTGAGACTTATATGGTTAACAATGGTAAGTGAATGACATGTCTTAGATTTGTTAAAAAGGTAAGATTTGATATGTTTATCTTGGTAAGAATGCACTATTTCATTTTGAAGTACAATGTTTGGGATGAATTAATGGAATGAACCATATTGGTATAATTATTAAATGTTTTGGAAATGTTTTATGATTTGTTTGTGATGGTGTCAAAATGACATATTGGTTAGGCACTTTAGGTTGTTTTGTATCATGGTTTGGATTGAATTATTGAATTGTTTTAGGCAAGAATATGTTGTGCATAAACATGTGTTAGGTAATGTTTAAAGTTTATATTGCATCAATAATGGCCACTTTGATGTCACACGGTTTGCCACTCGGCCATGTGTCACAATACATATGTCTATCGTTTTGGTGTTTGTGATTGTATGTATAATATGCCTTATGTCACCGTTAAACCGAACACATAAAAAACATGGCTTTTGCTACTGGGTTGATTTGTCATAAGCATATTAATTGCTACTGAATTGAACTATTATGACCATAAATTTTGCTACTGTATTGTTTTGTTAAAAGCATATTAAATCCTACTATATTGTTCTGTTTGAGCATGCCATATTGCATTGCACGAGATGGGATGTTATGAATGAAGGAAGTATTGGCAGTTTATTTGCATTATTTTACTGGTACCCACAGCTATAGGCAGATCCCATCTACGACAATCTTACTATGTACCTACAGCTATAGGCAGATTCCACCTGCGACGTTTTTGTTGTGCATACACAACTCTTTGGTAGCTATTACCTGAAAACACGTTGTGTATCCATAGCCATTGACAGATTTTACCTGCATTATTTTTCTATGTACCCACAATCATAAGCAGATTCCATCTGTGATTTTTTTTGTGTCCACAACCATTGACAATTAATCTACAAACCATTGGTGGTTAAGCCACAATCTGATGTGTTGGTGATTAGAGTTCAGGGGAACTCTCATTGTGGTGTGCAGCGGTGGGGTAGGTCCATTAAAATCAAAACTGTATGACATCTATAATAGCATGTGCATACAAAACTAGAATTTTTGAGATGACTTGAGTACATATATATAATGTTGAGTAATCTAAAAAATTGATATTCTAAAATTGCTATTGTGAAATCTGCAATACTAATGATGATTAAATAAAAAAATTAATACTCTGAACTACAATTTGATTGCGATTACCCTATGTGTTATTATGTCTTACTAACTGTTTGCACTGATTTTCTTGTGATTGAACTCACAATGAGCATCATAGCTCAGTCCCCTATTTATTTTCATCCATATAGATAACCCACCAGGTCAGGACACGGACACAACATCCAGAGGGTCTTGGCTTGGTTTTATCTATTGAATTATTTTTGGCTCATTATTTGATTTATTTTATTTTTTAAAATCTGTATAACTTTTTTTTTAAACTCGGACTTGGGACTCGTTTTCTTTTAGCTTGCATGACATTTAAATTGATTTTAGGATATCGAAATATGAATTTTAATTAGTTGTGCATGCACTTCGATTTTTATTAAAAAACAAACAATTATCACTTTTCCGCTGCTAAATTAATCAAGATATATAGGTAGTAATTAAACTAGTAATTAACTAAGTTTTCTTTCTAAACTAAACAATTTTTTTAAAATGATCGTTTCAAAATTTCGATAGCTTTCTGATCCATTTCGGTGGCTAATGTAATCTTCCGAATTCGGGTCTAACGTTTAGGTCGAGTTGGTGAGGTTATGTTTAGAGATATTAGAGCCTAGGTTTTCTAAGCTTGAAACGTAAAAACTTGAATGAGCTTACATGCATGTATTAAAGGGGTATTTTAGAAAACAACCATGCCATAGGTTTTTGAAAATTTTATTTTCTGTAGGAAATTAAATCCTAGGCTCCAATATCGATCCTACTTTAGTACTATTACTCTGAAATAAATTGTAAACCCTTGAGTATTAACACTTAGGGAGAATTGGTGATGCTTGAACTTTTTTATGTGAAAACTGTAGATATTCTTTAAACTCTAGATTTATGAAAGAAACACTATGAACATTCAAGGTAGACGTGGTAGGGTAGGTCACGTAGGGTTGCACCTGTAAAGCTGCCCACTGTTTAAGGCGAGAAATCGATTCCTGAGGAGGATTATGTTAAGAACTCCATCGCTAATGGTGGAAGAGGCTACGATAATGGTAAATACATAGTGACTCAGGCAATGTTGAGAGTTTTACAGAGGGTCGTTGGAGCTCAAACTGGATTGGGGAGCCATTGACCTATTGTAGAGAAGCTCTGATCAAATGGGGCTAAAACAATTAAATGGGGTTGAAGCATTCAAGAGCGTTGTTGAAACCTCTTCCACTATGACTGAGTATTGGATGGAGTCGACAAAAAGGATTCTCGAGGATTTAAATTGTATTCCAAAACAAAAGTTGAAGGGCATTGTGTCCTTGCTTAGGGAAGAGGCCTATTGTTGGTGGCAATTTATTGTAAGGGATACACAAGCTGATCGCATAAATTGGGAATACTTTAAAGAGACATTCTAGAATAAGGATTTGGGCACTAGGTATTTGGAAGCCTGCAGGCTCAAGTTTATTGAGCTAAAACAAGGGGACAAAATCCTGGTAGAATATGAGGCTGAATTCATAAGGCTCAGTCGATATGCTTAAGGTATGGTCGCTACGGAGTAAGACAAATGTATGAGGTTCAAATATGGGTTGTGTTTCGACCTTAAAATCCAAGTTGCTCCACACCAGGAACGGGTGTTAAAAACCAAGTAATTGTTTAATAAATTAATGAAATATGTGAAAATATGAAAATAGGACATAGAAATTATTAAAATGTGATTTTATGTTTTATTATATAGTTTTCATGCATAAAATGGCTTATTTTATATTAATTTAAGTATTTTATATTTTTAAGCTATGAAGTGGACAATGCATAATTAAATTAAATAATAAAATATTATATTATATTTTAGTAATTTGTTTTAAATATTTCATTAATAAAATTGGGTTTAATTAATTAAGTAAATTGATTAATTAAAGTAGTTAAATTAATTCATTTGGTCTTCTAAACTATTTGCTACTTTTGACAGGTCTGAGAGTTTTCTTCTATTTGCAAAACCGTCCAAAGTGGGGACCAAGTCAACCTAATTTTCGGCTGCACATGGCTGATTATAAACCAATTTTTCGTTTAATTATACAAGGCCCTTGAAGAGTTGAAGAAATTAGAGATTTACCTGAAGATTTGTTCGAGACCAAGTCTTAGTCCTGAATTCTTGTGGCATTCAAATTGACCAAAAATCAAAGAAAAATCAGCCAAATTTCCTCAGTTCATGGCCGGCCACTCTTGTAGGAGGTTTCAAAGGATGGACACTCCCATTTTTAGCAAACTTGCTCCCTTGCCTCACCTATAAATAAGAGCTCATTTCTCACTTTTTCAATCATCCCTCATCCCTCATCCCTCTTATCTCTCATCCTCTCTCTCAACTCTCTTAGCTCTCATGCCTATCATCATCCTTGCATAAGGATTTTAGAAAATTAGCCTCTTAAACAGCCCTTGGTCGGCCACCTTGGGGAGCCATCAGCAAAGGAGCAACACAAAGAAGTGAAAGAGCCTCGTCAGTCAGGGTCTTGGGTGACAGCCACTCTGAATTGGGTTTAATCTTTCTTTTCTTTAATTTAATTTAAAGATGTTTGCTATGAGTTATTCGTTCTTGTTTACAACAATGATAGCTTAATTTTATTTAAGCTAGGATGATTATTTTAATTAAATAATATTTATTTGATTCATGCTTATAATGTTTGTGCCTCAATTGATCATGTTTTCAATTAAAATCAAGTCTATATTTCGTTTATACGTGATTGAAATGCACCTGAATTAGCTGAGCGATCCTAACCAGACGATGGCTAATGGACGCATAATTGAAATGTGCATGCTAAATTTAGATCCTAATCTGATTAAATTGTAGGTTGCATAACAACCCTAACTAGGCTCTGTTATCTGCATAGTTTTTAGATTTGTGTGATTCAATTGTTTCAAACCTAACACGTCCCTATTACCTCACATGAATGCTAAGAAACCCTTAGTAAATAAGGATCAGTAAAATGCATATTTACTAAGTAAAGGATTCCGAAAGGACCTAATTTGGTTTCCAAACTCATGAAAGATCAAGTTGCCATAGAATGTTTTTCCGAATATTATTAAGCATGATGATAATAAATTAATTTTAATTAAAGTAATTGCCCTAGTTTATTTATGTTATAATTGTTACAAATTGTGTGAAATTTTGCTAAAATCTATTTTATTCATATAGTCTACAAATTAGGATAATTTACATTAGGGATCATTGCATCTAGTTTATACCACTTCTCAACTATATTTTGTGTTTATTTTTCAAATTGTTAATATAATTTTACAAACTAAGTGACTTAGCACAAATACAATCCCTGTGGAGACGATAAATTGATACTTACTTATTACTTGATAACGACTGTGTACACTAGCACAAACCCGAGCGTTGCAAGTTTTTGGCGCCATTACCGAGGATTGTCAACTGTTGCCATAATCATTTTTTTGTGAAATTATTTATTTTCAATTTGATTTATTTCTAACATTACTAACTTATTCTTTTTAATTTTTGTGAATTTCTTCTTAAGTGTTTATGAGCATAGATCGAATTATCAATTTACTCCCTGTAAACCCTAAAATTGAGCGAACTTGCAGACAAAGAAGACGTGAACGAATAGCACAAAGACAAGTCGAGATGGACTTTGGAAATCAGAATCAAGACCAAGGTAATGAAGCCGATTATGTACGAAATCTTATCCTCATTGCCAATAATAGGGATCGATGCATCAGACAATATGTTGTGCCACTTTTTAGCGAGTTAAACACATGAATTAGAAGGACAAATATTGAGGCAACCCAGTTTGAATTAAAACCAGTGATGTTTCAAATGCTACAAATGGTGGGCCAATTTAGTGGTATGCCCACGGAAGATCCACATCTCCACCTTCGATTAGAGGTGAGCTGTAACACCCCCTAACCCCAAACCGTCGCCGGAACAGGGTTAGAAGGCATTACCGGACATACCAAGCAATTTAAAAATAATTCTTAAATAAATAACCAACCTATTAAAATAATTCATAAATTGTTATAAATTTTACTAATTGATTTCATTCATTTTTAGAAAAATTTCAGCAGCATTTCTGCTTATTTTTACATCAAACCCCCTGCAATTTAAAACCATATCATTTTCAAATATAACCAGTCAACCAATTCATTTCACATTCACATTTTCTATTCTAAATACTTCTAATCAAACTCAATCAACATAATATCAATTTAAAATTTAACAAGGTAATAAATAAATCAAAATAGATAAACTTCTTTCATAATAATTCATAAACTTTTAATACTAACTTTTTTTAACCATTTATATTAAAACATAACAACATTTATACACATCCTATGTACATGCCACATTTACCAAAGGAAAAATACATCACCAAAACTTTGCTGAAGTCGGGATTAATCTGGATGCTGAACCGGGACTTTTGACTTCTATCGACCTACGCACGGAAACAACCGTACGCTGAGTATTTCATACTCAGTGGTATTACGATAATTCAAATTATAACAATAATAAACATGTAATGCATAATTCGTATATATAATTTAAATTTAATATCTCAATAATAGCAATTCATCAACCAATATCATATATCCTCAATTTGAGTTTGAACAAATCATGAACCTTAGGTTCATTTCTCAATCTCATATCACATTTCAATTCACAATTCAACTTTTTCATTTCATTTCAGTAGCTCGTTTGACCAACTTGTTCGGTTTATCATTTCATCATTTACCCTATTAACAAAACTCGGACATTGGCAGATACACGGATCCAACCAAACACACCAGAATGGCACCCAGTGCCTCATCGGATAGTTCGAAGCAATAATTGACACCCAGTGTCTCATCGGCAAAGCCAAAGAAAGTTGGTACCCAGTACCTCATCGAATCTATCCGAAGAAATATAGTGACACCCAGTGTCTCATCGACTCGAGGTCGAAGTATCTCTGAACTCTTCCAATCCTATGGCATGCCAACTATATCCGACTCAGCCCGACTAGTTAATAGGGTATTTAAATCACATATATTCCCAATTCAATCACAATTTCTCACACTTTCAATTCAATCATTTTTCCACCTTTCAATCAATAATTAATCCGCAATTCACACATTTTCACAACTCAATACATTTCCATTCAATTTAATATCAGTCACTATTCGATTTAAATTCACTTCCCACTTTCAATCAACAAATAATTCAAATATTAATTCATATCAACTATTCAAATTAATTCCCACTCATCTTAATAATAATAATACTAATAATAATACTAATAATAATACTAATACTAATATTAATACTTACCTCACATTTCATTTACTAGACACATAAATTAAAATTTAGCATTTAATAATAAATAACTTGAATTATAGTAATACAAACCGTGAATCTCCCGCTTTAGTCCTCGATAGCTTTCACTTTTCCTTTTGATGCCGATGCCTCGGGTTCTTTGTTAGCTACGAAAATAATAATAATTTATACTATTAATTTCAACACTAATTATGATAAAGAATTAAATTTCTATTCAATTTCTTCATTATTCTCAATTTAATCCTAACTAAATTCACTTACTTTCCTAATTCAATTCACACTCTATTTCTATTCAAATTTTATCCAAACTTAAATTTAACTATTAAAATTCCAGCATATTTTCCTAATTTTGAATTTTCTCCAATTCAGTCCCTAACACAAAAACTTATAATTTCTTTTATAATTTAATCCTTTTATCAATTCTAACTTGACATTTATTCAATTAAATCCCTAATTCAACAATTTATTCAACATGAATCATGCTTAAAAAAAACTATAAACTTCCAAAATATCAACTTAATTTCATCAAAACTTTGTTTTAAAACTTCTAAATCATCAAAACTAAATAAAAAGGGCTTAATTGACTTACCAAATTAACTCCAAGCTTTAAAAATCTATTTTCCCCTTTTTCTTTCTTTTTTCTTCTTTCTTCCCCTGTTTCGTTTACATATGTTTATTATTATTACACATGTATTTACCAACACCACTCACTTGTCTATTATCATCACTATACATTTTTCCTTATTTAATTTATTTCTTAATATAATATTTATAATATAATTAATTTAATAATATACTTTATAATTAATTTATATATTATATAAATAAATAATATAAATATCTAAGATTTTTCCCATGTATTGCCGCCTATTCTTAAGCCATTGGCTTATTTACCTATTTAGTCCTTTTTATTTTCTTTTGATTTATAATTAGACTTTTACCCTTTATTCATTTTAATTACTCTTAATTAAACTAAATTCACCTTTCTAAAACCTAATTAAACACACAACTAGTCTAATAAATATTTATAATAATTATTTTCAAACTCAATTTACTAAGACGGAGGCCCGATATTATACTTTTCCGATGCCCGTGAATTTTGGGTCATTACATGAGCGATTCATTTAAGATAGCCGGTGTGACTGAAGATGCATTAAGGTTGAATTTGTTTCCGTACTCATTGCAAGATCGAGCACGAGCATGGCTCAATTCATTGCCACCAAGTTCCATATCTACATGGCAAGAATTAGCAGAGAGATTTTTGGTTAAGTATTTCCCACCTAGCAAAAATGCTAAGTTGAGAAACGAGATCACAACTTTCCAGCAACTAGATGACGAGTCTTTGTATAAGACTTGGGAGCGATTCAAGGAGTTACTTCGTTAGTGTCCTCATCATGGGATTCCTTATTGTATTCAGTTGGAGACATTCTATAATGGTCTCAATGTACATACAATATTGATGGTAGATGCTTCTGCGAATGGTGCAATTTTGTCTAAGTCTTATAATGAGGCCTATGAGATCATCGAGAGGATCACGAGTAATAACTATCAATGAACAACAAATCGAACAGCTTCAGGAAGACGAGTAGTCGGAGTCCATGAAGTTGACTCTCTCATTTCATTATCAGCTCAGGTATCGTCTATTTCCTCTATGTTAAAATAGTTAACCGCTAATAGTACTAAAATTTTGCAGCTCAGCCACCAAGTCCGTTTGAAGTAGTTTTCTGTGTGTACTGCGGGGAAGGTTATTTTTTTTAGAATTGTCCATCAAATCCCAAGTCAATGTACTATGAGGGGAACCAATATCAAAATAGGAGTGGACAAGGACCCAATCCAACTTCTACAATCCTTCATGGCGTAATCATCCTAACTTTTCTTGGAGCAACCAAGGAAATGGACCAAACAATAACTTATTACAGCAAAGACCCAACCAATCTCAAGGGTTTAATCAACAAGCTCTAAGACCACCTCAAGCTGACGCATCAAACAGTTTGGAGAACTTGTTGAAAGCGTACATGGCAAAGAATGACGCTTTGATCCAAAGCCAAACAGCAACACTAAAAAATTTGGAAAGCCAAATGGGTCAGTTGACTATGGAGCTTCGTAACAGACTGCAAGGAACCTTGATGAGCGATACTGAGAATCTAAGAAACTTGGGTAAAGAACATATCAAGGCAGTGGCATTGCGAAGTGGAAAGACTCTGAAACCCCGATTGATTAATATCGAAGATGAGCATGTTGAAAAGGAGGAAAGTTAACCAGATGTTGAAGTTTCTACACCAAAGGAATCAAAATCTTCAAAGTCTGACAAGGTAAACCCTGACCTAGTGAATTTAGATATTTTAACATCTTCTTTGGATGTAGATTTAGCTACTCAGAAAAGTTGTCTGATTCAACCGAAAGTTCCATCACCTTCATATCTGCAAAGATTGTAGCAACACAATTAGAAACATGAGGTACAATTCAAGAAATTTTTTGATGTTTTGAAGCAGTTACACACTAAATTATGTGAAATATGAAGGATATACTGTCCAAGAAAAAATGACTGAGTGAGTATGAGACTGTTGCTTTGAAAAAGGAGTGCAGTGTGTTCCTTCAAAACAAACTACCACAGAAATTTAAAGACCCAGGAAGCTTTACTATACCCTGCAACATTTGTGAATCCTACTGTGGTAAAGGTTTCTATAACTTAGGAGCGAGTATCAACTTGATGCCTAAGTCTATTTTCAAGATGTTAGGAATAGGCGAAGTAAGACCTACAACTGTGACGCTTCAGCTAGCGGATCGATCTTTAGCATATCCCGAAGGAAAGATCGAGTATGTTTTGGTAAGAGTTGATAAATTAATTTTTCCTACTGATTTTATTATTTTAGATTTTGAAGCAACAAGGAAATGCCGATTATCCTTGGGAGACCTTTCTTAGCCACGGGAAGAAAGTTAATTAATGTGTAGAAAGGTGAACTCACCATGCGAGTTTAAGACGATCAGGTAACCTTTAACATTCTTAAAGCAATGAAATTTCTCGATTCAACAGAAGAGTGTTCAGTTATGGAAGAGATAGAAACCTTAGTTTCTATGGAAAGTAATTTTGAGGAAGATCCATTGGAGAAAGCCTTAGAGTTTGACCCTTTGGAGGATTGATAAAGTAAAGAAAATATAGCTTTGATGAAAGCCAATCCGAGCAATTTTATTCAATCCACATGGTTTGAATCATTGGAGTTGGAAGTCAGAGAATTTGTGCAACCCAAGTTGTCAATCGAAGAACCACCTTAACTCGAACTAAAGGTACTTCCTTCCCATTTGAAATACATGTATTTAGGTGATTATTCTACTTTGCCTATGATTATTTCAGCGGAACTGACAAAAGATCAAGAGGAGCAACTAATTGCTATTCTAAAGAAATTTAAGCAATTGGTTGGACCATAGCTGACATTCGAGGTATAATCCATTTTTCTGTATGTATAAAATCATTTTAGAAGAAGGTGAAAGAGTTTGGATTGATGGGCAAAGGAGGCTCAATCCTATTATGAAAGAAGTTGTGAGAAAGGAAGTGATTAAAGGGTTAGATGTATGAATCATCTATCCTATTTTAGATAGTTCGTGGGTAAGTCCAGTGCAGTGTGTGCCGAAGAAAGGTGGAATCAAGAATGTTGAAAATGATCATAACGAGTTAATTCTAACGAGAACTGTTACCAGTTGGAGAATCTGTATTGATGATAAAAAGCTGAACAAAGCCACTCGGAAAGACCATTTTTTTTTCCTTTTATGGATCAGATGTTAGATCGACTGGCAGGTAATGAATTCTATTATTTTTTAGATAACTATTCAGGATATAAACAAATAGTTGTAACCCTAGAGGACCAACATAAAATAACCTTTACTTGTCCGTATGGTACGTTTGTTTTTAAGCGAATGCCTTTTGGTTTATGCAATGCACCTGTAACTTTTCAACGATGCATGATGGCAATATTTATTGATATGGTCAAAAATTTCGTCGAGGTTTTCATGGATGATTTTTCTATTTTTGGTAACACTTTTGATATCTGTTTGAGTAATTTGGCTAAGGTACTCAAGAGATGCAAAGAGACGAATCTTGTCCTTAATTGGGAAAAATGCCATTTTATGGTCAATGAGGGAATTGTCTTAGGTTACAAGATCTCAAAGAAAGGAATTGAAGTTGACAAAGCAAAGGTGGACGTAATTGAAAATTACCGGCCCCAATTAATGTGAAAAGAGTCAAAAGTTTTTAGGCCATGCCGATTTTTACCGAAGGTTTATCAAGGATTTCTCAAAAATTTCTAAGCCGCTGTGTTTGTTGTTAGAGAAAGATATAGTTTTCAATTTCAACAAAGCATGTTTAGAAGCTTTTGAATATCTAAAGAATCGGTTAATTACAACCCTAATAATCGTTACACCTGATTGGAACTCACGTTTTGAGTTGATGTGTGATGCAAGTGATTATGCTGTTGGAGCTGTGATGGGTCAAAGAAGAAATAAAGTATTCCACCCCATTTACTATGCAAGTAGAACCTTGATGGGAGCCCAACTCAATTATAAGGTAACTAAAAAGGAACTATTTGCTATAGTTTTTGCTTTTGACAATTTATAGGTACCAAAGTTACAGTATTTACTGACCATGTAGCCATTAAATACTTGCTCACGAAGAAAGATGCAAAACCAAGGTTAATTCGTTGGATACTTTTACTCCAAGAATTTGACCTTGAGCTCCAAGATAGAAAATGTGTCGAAAATCAAGTAGCTGATCATCTGTCGAGGTTGGAGCAAGATAAGGTAACTTAGTCTGGTGTGCCTATCAATGAGAATTTCCTAAATAAGTGCTTATTTGAGGTAAGTCGAATTCATGAAATACCCTAGTTTGCTGATTTTGCCAATTATCTTGCATGTGGAATAATTCCTCGAGAAATGACATACTAACAAATGAAGAAATTCCTTTATGATAGTCGGTATTATTTTTGGGAGGATCCATTTTTGTTTAAACAGTGCGCAGATAATATAATCCAAAAGTGCGCAGCTGAAAGTGAGATTGTTGAGATCTTATATCATTGCCATTCATCTCCAAGTATGGGACACTTTGGTGGTTCACGTACTGGAGCAAAGATTTTGCAAGCAGGTTTCTTTTGGCCTACACTATTTAAAAATGCTTATGCTTATATGAAGAACTGTGATAAGTGCCAAAGAATCAGAAATATATCAAAGAGGAATGAGATGTCATTGACAAACATTTTGGAGATTGAATTGTTCGACGTATGGGGCATTGACTTCTTAGGCCCATTTCTTTCTTCATATGGGAACAAATACATCTTAGTTGTTGTGGACTATGTATCCAAGTGGGTTGAAGCTGAAGCATACCCTACAAATGATGCTAAGGTAGTCATGCCATTCCTACATAAGCATGTGTTTACACGATTTAGGACATCAAGAGCTATTATTAGTGATGAAGGTTCTCACTTTGTGAACAAATGTCTTAAGTGGTTGCTTGACAAATATGATGTGAAGCACAAGATTGCTACTGCCTATCACCCCTAGTCTAATGGACAAGTTGAAAGAGTGAACTGTGAAATCAAAGGTATCCTTGAAAATGTAGTACGCCCTATCAGAAAAGATTGGTCTCGAAGGCTCGATGATGTATTATGGGCCTATCGAACAACATTCAAGACTCTATTAGGAATAACTCCTTATTGGTTAGTCTTTAAAAAGGCATGTCATTTGCCATTAGAATTGGAGAGTAAAGCTCACTGGGCTTTGAATAAGTTAAATTTTGATCTTAAGCAAGCCAGTGAGAGAAGGATGTTACAACTTGATAAGTTGGAAGAGCTGAGGTTGTTTTCCTATGAGAATGCCAAAATGTGTAAAGAAAGATCAAAGAGATGGCATGATAGTCATATACAACCTTGCGAGTTTAAAGAAGGTCAGAAGGTGTTGTTGTTTAATTCAAGGCTGAAGTTATTTCCTGTGAAGCTAGCCAATGGAAAAGACCTTATACCATCCACCGTTTTTATCCTTGTGGCTCTGTTGAATTGTATGAAAATTATGGAGGTATGTTTAAAGTTAATGGTCAATGTCTCAAACACTACTGGGATGGTAATGTTGAGCGAGTTGAATCTTCGTTCAAATTAACAGACCCTTGATTTTTCATAAACTCACCTTGTAAATAAATAATTAATTATAATTTATTTTTCTTAATTAAATACATTTAATTAATTCTGCCTAAGGGGATTGGAACTTAAGCGGGACCGCTGTGACCCTTCCAACCTTTCCTGGGAATTAATTTAATGTAAATTGTTAAGAAGAAATCTTCTAATTAGGTTTTAAAATGTTTTTCTAGTTTAAATTATTTTGTTAAATTTTAAATTTTTATGTTAATAAAGGGGGTCAAATTTGGCCCAAGTATTAATAAGTTTTTTTTAGTGAGATACAGTCTGAGTTTGAGGCCCAATATAGCAAAAATGAGAGAAAAATTTAACCCTTGCTGTCACACCCATTACTTGCTACCCAAGTAACTTTAATTTAGCTAAATTTTTGCTACATGTTGCCCTAATTTTTCCTTATATAAACCTCTCTCTATTCTACTAAATTTTCATATACCTCAAAGTAATTTGCTTACACCCTAAATTTCCTTAAAATCTCTCTTTTTGTGCCGCTAGCCTCAAATCTCGAAAGGAATCTCTAACCCCTTTCTTTTATTTGGCTGAAACTACCTAGTGCCGCCACAAGAGAATTGCCGAAGTATCGACGTCACTGCCACACGAAGCCGTTATCGCCACCACATACCACCATTGTTGCCATACGTTGTCGTCGCCGGTGTAACTCCTTCGCCGTCACAAGGTTTGCTTAAGCAAGATCCATCTTCTTTTGCTGATTTCTCTTTTTCCTCTACAAGCAGAAAATTTTCTGAATTTTCGAGAAAATACCATGTCTCGCAAAAGAACTAGATCATCAAAAACTACTTTTGAAAACTCGATTTTGATCGATGAAGAAGTGAAAGAGCGATTTGATTCACTTTTCAAGAATCAACCTATGATGCCGAAAAAGGGTTTTAACTTGAAGAGCAATGATGTGATGGTTGTCCCTGTGTCGATTAGAAAGATAATCAATACTCTCAAGTGGGAATGATTCTGTGACGTTCGTTCACTTCCTGATGATGAACTAGTTCGAGAATTCTATGCTAGTTTGACTACACAAGATGCTACTGAAGTCATCGTTCGAAAGAAAATGGTATCTCTTACTTCTAAGTCCATCAATAATTTATTTAATTTACCTGATGCTGAGGAAGATGAGTACCACCCTATGATGAACAATATCAATTGGGATTTTCTTCAACAAGTGCTTGATGTTGTGACAAATCCGGGATCCCAATAGATTATTAGAAAGTATGGAAGTCATTCTTGTCGAATAGAATATTTAAAACCAGTAGCAAAGGTATTGTTTCATTTTGTTCACTACATTTTTATGCCTATCTCACATAGTTCCACCATCTCGATGGAACGAATGCTCTTATTATATGCAATTTTGACAGAAAAGTCCATTAATGTTGGGAAAATTATCCTCAAGGAAATTCACAATTGTGCTAAAAAGAAGGCAAGGGCAGTATGTCCAAGGGTGCATCACAAGTCATGATCTTGAAAGGTTAGTAGAAAGAGTACATGAGTTGAACCAAGGTGAGCAAGAGGAACCAACTGAGCCAGAAACCGAAGAGTCAACAAATAAAACTGAAACTAAAGTTGATTCAGTTACAGACACTGAAGAAGAAGAATCTGATAAGGAACCAAATAGTCCTCAACTAGCTGAAGGAGCTGAAAACTCTGAACCAAGGGTTGAGCTAGATAAAGAACCAGTCAAGCTAAGTGTTGAACCAGAATTTACGACTCCAATGTCGACTCATGCAAGTACTTCAAAGATATCGGAGCTGTCAATTTTGATGGATATGTGCAAGTTTATGCACAATCAACAACAAACTTGCTAGAAATATGCAAAAATTAAGGATGATTCAATTCAAAATACTTTTAAGAATATCTCTAACACTTTTGTTCCTGAGTTCCCAGATGCTATCTTTGAGACATGGACAGAAGATACTGACGATGCAAGCGTAGATGGAACTAAAGAAGACGAGGGGAATAAGTCAGAAAAATAAAATGGGGGATTCTTATCTTGTTATTTATTTAATTGTTTTTTAGGTCTTTAGGAATTTATTTCTTTAGTAATTAGGATTTAATATTTGCAAAATAAAACATAGCAAGCATAAATAAATACTTGTTTAGAAAGAAAAAGACTAAGTGATGTGGCAATGAGAATGAACATGTCTAGGATTGGGTTATTAGGAAAGACTTGGTATTTAAGCAGTCTTAATGATTCACTCTCTTTCTTTACAACCCGACCTGGTGTTCAGTTTTCATTCGTTACTTTATTCTTGTAATGAGGACATGCTTCTTTTTAAAAGGGGGTAAAGCAAAGAAATTGCTCAAATTTTAAAATTTTCAAGTATGTTTCAATCATTTCTTTCATAAGTATGTTTTAATAAATGAATGTTTAGAGAATTCTTTTTAATAAGATAGCTTGTATGCAAGTATGAATGATGATTTTATCTGAGTGATTGTATGTTATCATGAAAAATGGAATGTTTTTATAATATTAGTCTTAGGTAATGTTTTCCATGAAAACTTAGTTTCTCTTGAGATCAGACATGCATGAAGGTTTATATCTTTAGAATTAACTTAGCAATTTTCTTGAGGCGAAATCTTAGGGGACATAAAAATCTAAAATGATATAGGCACCATTTTTCTTTGGACCGTTTGAGCCTTTTCAAGCCCACCTTATGATATTAGACCATTGAAACTACAATTTTGAGCTCTAAAGCCTGTTTTTGAAATGAACCTACATTATAATCCGTTACCATCTTTTTAAAATTATCCTAATTTTGTGCACCTATATTAACTTAAGTGTCTTGGGAATCAACATTTGAGGAAATTTTCATAAAGATGTATGTGCTCATGCTTAAAAAAAACAATCATAAAGACAAAAAAAAAAGCGAAGAAAAGTTCGCCAAGTCTTCAAAAAGGAAAAATGTATGAGCTTGAGTTAAAAATAAGTTTAGGGGTGTTCTAAAGGTTCACTTGAAGAAAAAGGTTGAATTTCGAGAAATCTAGGACAAGTTAAAGGTTAAGATTTTTGAAACTGAAATGTCTCATCTCTTAAAATCCCTACCTTTAACCGAGCCCTATTGCAACCATATAAAAGACCTATTGATTTGATGATTATGTCACCTACATTAGTGGAGAGGAAGTATTAAGTTCAACATATGAAGATAATAAATAAGCCTTATGATTGTTTTGCTTTATTGATGAGAAATTATGTTGAATGAAAAATATTATCTATGGCTGTGACATACATACAAACTATGATTCATGTTGGCATGTCTTGAAACTTAGAATAAAATTTTCAAGATGTTTTTATATGAGTTACTTATTAATAAAGAAGATCTATAAGCATGAACTAGTTGATGCATGATTATGAGATGAAGATTGATGCAACTTACACTCTTAGCAAAATTTTCCTTAGCAAGACCTTGTGTTGTGCATGAACATTACTCGAGACGAGCAATGATTTAAGTTTGGGGTGTGTAAACAGAAAAATATATAGGATTTTTCCTATATAATTCATTACCTTTCTACTTAAAATTGTTGTTAAAACCAAGTAATTGTTTAATAAATTAATGAAATATGTGAAAATATGAAAATAGGACATAGAAATTATTAAAATGTGATTTTATGTTTTATTATATAGTTTTCAAGCATAAAATGGCTTATTTTATATTAATTTAAGCATTTTATATTTTTAAGCTATAAAGTGGGCAATGCATAATTAAATTAAATAATAAAATATTATATAATATTTTAATAATTCATTTTAAATATTTCATTAATAAAATTGGGTTTAATTAATTAAGTAAATTGATTAATTAAAGTGGTTAAATTAATTCATTTGGTCCTCTAAACTATCTGCTATTTTTGACAGGTCTGAGAGTTTTCTTCTAATTGCAAAACCGTCCAAAGTGGGAACCAAGTCAACCTAATTTTTGGCTACACATGGCTGATTATAAACCAATTTTTGGTTTAATTATACAAGGCCCTTGAAGAGTTGAAGAAAATAGAGATTTACCTGAAGATTTGTTGGAGACCGAGTCTTAGTCTTGAGTTCTTGTGGCATTCAAATTGACCGAAAATCAAGGAAAAATCAGCCACCTTTCTTCAATTCATGGACTTCCACTCTTGGAAAAGGTTTTAAAGGATGGACACACCCATTTTTAGCAAACTAGCTCCATTGCCTCACCTATAAATTAAGAGCTCATTTCTCACTTTTTCAATCATCCCTCATCCCTCTCATCTCTCATCCTTTCATCTCTCTCATCCTCATCCCTCAGCTCTCATGCCTATCATCATCCTTGCATAAGGATTTTAGCAAATTAGCCTCTTAAAGAGCCATTGGTCGGCCACCTTGGGGAGCCATCAGCAAATGAGCAACGCAAAGAAGCGAAGGAGCCTCGTCAGTCAAAGTCTTGGGTGACAGCCACTCTAAATTGGGTTTAATCTTTCTTTTCTTTAATTTAATTTAAAGATGTTTACCATGAGTTCTTTGTTCTTGTTTACAATAATGATAGCTTAATTTTATTTAAGCTAGGATGATTAATTTAATTACATAATATTTATTTGATTCATGCTTATAATGTTTGTGCCTCAATCGATTATGTTTTCAATTAAAGTCAAGTCTGTATTTCGTTCATACGTGATTGAAATGCACCTGGATTAACTGAGCGAATACTATAGCAACTGGTGTAAATTGAATTAAGGCTAGACAACCTACCTTTTTTTATGTCGTTAAAGGGCGTGAGGAGAGGGATGCATCCAATGTCATCGTAGGTATTTTTACCATCCATTATGTTACATAATTTTCCCTAATAGACATTGGATCCACCCACTCATATGTTGCATGTAATATGTCTGATAAGTTGGCTGTTGCGGTAGATAAAACCACTACTGATGTGACTATAGTATTCCCCTTAAAACAATCAGTTATTGTGAATAAAATTTAAAAAGATATCCATTAGAGGTTCAGGGGATGGTGTTTCCAACAGATCTTTTGGAGTTACCTTTTGGGGAGTTTGATTTGATTCTAGGAATGAATTTGTTAGTAGATAACCATGTTAGCCTAGATTGTGCCTCTAATAGGGTAACCTTGAGAACAACCAAGGGTAGGGAAATTTTTGTGGTTAGAGAGCGACGAGATTATTTATCCAATGTAATTTTTAATATGGTCACAGAAAAGTTAGTTTGGAAAAGGTGCGAGACTTATCTAGTTTATGTAATGGATACGAATACCAATAATTCTGCCTTGGATAACATCCAAACCGTTAGAGAGTTTCCAAATGTGTTTCTTGAGGAACTGCCAAGGTTACAAGAACTGAAAATCCAACTTCAGGAGCTTTTAGACCACAAATTTATTAGACCTAGTGTTTCTCCGTGGGAAGTTCTAGTCCTATTCGTGAAAAAAGAAATATGGTTCCCTAAGGCTTTGTATAGACTATCGATAGTTGAACAAACTGACTATCAAATAAAACATCCTCTACCTAGTATCTATGAATTGTTCTATCAATTCCAAGATGCAACGGTGTTTGGAAAGATAGATCTAAGGTTGGAGCACTATCAACTTAAGGTATAGGAGGCGGATGTGCCCAAAATTGCATTTAGAACCCGATATGGCCATTATGAATTCCTTATAATGCCATTCGGTTTAACCAATGCTCTTGCCGCTTTCATGGATCTAATAAACCAAGTGTTCCAATCTTTTCTAGACCAACTCGTCATTGTTTTTATTGATGACATCTTAGTCTACTCCAAAATCGAACTTGAACATGATGAACACCTTAGGAAGGTTCTACAAATCCTTTAGGAAAATAAGTTGTATGCCAAATTGAGTAAATGTGAATTTTGTTTAAATAGGTTATGTTTCTGGGTCATGTGCTATACGTAGAGGATATTTAGGTAGATTCGAAGAAGATAGAGGTCATCCTAGAATGGAAACAACCCAAAAATGTTTTCAAAATTTGGAAGTTTCCTTGGTTTAACTGGGTATTATCATACGTTCGTTAAGGGATTCTCCTTGGTAGTTGCATCACTCACTAAGTTGTTGAGGAATGATTTTCCTTTTAAATGGAAAGATGAGAAACAATCTACGCTTAAGGTTGTGTTAAGCCAAGCTCTTGTATTAATTCAACTCAAACCAGAGAAAAAGTATGTAATGTACAACAATGCATCTTATACTGGCCTTGGATGTGTATTGATGCAATGGGGTAAAGTAGCTGCCTATACGATAAGACAATAGAAGCAATATGAGTGCAACTACCTAACTCATGACCTAAAGTTGGATGCAGTAGTTTTTGCATTAAAAATTTGGAGGCACTACTTGTATGTTGAGAAGTGTGATATTTATATCGATACAAGAGTCCCAAATACCTTCTCACCTAAAAAGAGTTGAATTTGAGGCAACGGAGGTGGTTAGAACTGCTAAAAGATTCTGATTTTGTAATTGAATACCACCCCGGAAAAGTCAATATAGTAGTAGACAATCTAAGTAAAAAATAGATGATCGATTTAAGAGCAAAGTATGCTAGGCTAAGTCTAGTGGATAACAGAGGCTTGCTAGCTGAGTTGTAAGTGAAACCAACCCTAGCCAATGAGATCAAAGCCAAACAACCTTTAGACATATCCCAGTTGCCACAGATAAAACAGGTGAAAGACGGCAAAACGAAAGATTTCAGGTTTCATGATGATGGGATCTTATGCTTTCGAGTGAGGTTTTGTGTGCCAAATGATAACGAATGAAGACAAACCATACTCATGAATCCAAAAGGAAATAAGATGTATTGAGATGTAAAGGAGCTATAGTGGTGGCCAGGGCTAAAATGAGACGTGACAGAGTTTGTAACTAAGTGCCTAATATGTTAGCAAGTGAAAGCTGAACACCAGCTCCCTCTTAGGTTACAACCTATTAAAATACCCAGTGGAAGTGAGAGTGAATAACGATGAAAATTGTTAGTGGGTTACCCTTAACATCCATTAAGAAAGATTCAATTCGGGTGATAGTAAACCGATTAACTAAGTCAACACACTTCTTACCTATCCGCAAGGATTATTCGTTGCAAAAGCTGACTAAGTTATATATTTTAGAGATAATGAGATTGCATGAGGTGCCCATATCGATTATTTTCAATCGAAATCCCCATGTTACATCTCGATTCTAGAAGAAGCTGCAATAGTCATTAGGTACTCATTTGGACTTTAGCACTGCATTCCATCTACAGTTTGACAGACAGTTCGAACAAGTTATACAAATATTGGAAGATATGTTAAAAGGTTGCATTATCGAATTCCGTGGCATTTGGGAAGAATATTTTCTCCTAGCTGAATTTTCCTACAACGATATTTTCCAATCGAGCACCCAAATGGTAGCTTTTGAGGCCTTGTACAGTTGTAAATACCGAACACCTTTGTGTTGGACCAAACAAGATGAAAGAAAAGTTTTGGGTCCCGAGTTAGTGTAAGATTCAGAAGGGAAAACCAGACTAATACAAGATAGGCTGAAATCAACTTCAGATACACAAAAATCGTATGTGGATTTAGAAAGGAAGGACATTGAGTACAATGTTTGCGATCAGATCTTTTTGAAAATGTCCCCATGAAGGAAAGTGTCGAGGTTCAGTCAGAAAAGTAAGTTAAGTCCAAGATTCATAGGACCTTATCGAATTCTTAAGAGAGTTGGTCTAGTGACATACCAAATAGAATTATCTCTTAAACTAGATCAAATCCAAGATGTTTTCCATGTCTTCACGTTGAGACGATATCGATCCGACTCTTTCCAAATTGTTTCGATCAAAGAGATTGAGGTGTGACCAGACTTGTCCTTTGAGGAGGAACTTGTGAAAATTATAGATCGTGATGTAAAGGTTTTGAAAAGGAAACATATCTCACTTATTAAGGTTCTGTGGCAGAACCATGACATCGAGGAGGCCACATGGGAACCAGAAAATGCAATTCATCAATAATATCCTCATCTGTTTAAGCCAGGTAAATTTCTAGGACAAAATTTCTTTAAGAAGAGGATATGTGTAACACTTCAATATATAAAGGGTTAATTGAAATAGTTAATCAAGTAATGAATTAGGGTTGATGGTTAAGTAGCTAGTGCACTCTCTAAAGATTTAAGGTTATATCCACTCCTCTCCCATTTCTTTTCCTTTTAATTTTAGAAAAACATGACAAAAACCAAACCAAAATAAATATTTGTTGGGGTAGAAACTTAACAAGAATGGGCAGCAGCCCAAATGGTTTTGTATTACCTTTTTCCGTTACATGCCCAAGATCAAGCCACTCCATTCCCCTTCATTTTCGGCAATAGGGGTAAATTGTCATCTATCCCCTCAAATTTTGAAAAACCTAGGTGCTTAGCCTTTTCCTAATCATAATTGAGATATAGTATTCTTTTCCAAATTAAATTGAAAATTTTATCTTCTCTCCCTAATTCTTCCCTCTTTTCTTCTTCTTCTTCTTCTTCTTCTTCTTCTTCTTCTTCTTCTCAAACATAATTTTTCCTCATTACTAAAGTTTATTTTTGTTCCCGAATCAAAATCTATTTCTGATTTCAACTCGTTTCTCAACCAGATCCGTAATCATTATTAGAAACACTCTTTGATCATTTCCAACGATAAGTACATCTCAATCCCAAAGTTTGATCTCGAATCTTTATAGAAATCCTATTTAACGGTAATCTTGCAAACGATTAAACGATCATTCTCAAATTATCATCGAATATTATGACAATCTTGATTTATCTTGAAAACAAATATTATTTAATGCGATTTTTTCATTAAAGGACCCGATTTAAATACCTCGAATCAAATTTGAACATGAAGAATGTCGTTCGGGCTCCTAGTTAAAGGTGTGTATTCTTTTACAAGTGAATCAGGGTAAATCATGCCTAGGATTATGACCACACAGTTTGCCACACGGTTTTCCACACGGGCATGTGGACCACGCGACCCCTCACACGACCATGTGCCTTTAGAACCCTAGGATAGTTCAAATCTCACATGGCCTAGAACCCTCTACACTGTTTGCCACACGGTTATGTCTTCCATGTAGGTCAATTTCGTAATTTCCACATAACCTATTACATGGCCTGACCAAACGGTCGTGTGTAACCCCTCCACACGGTCCATACCATCTTACATGGTCAGATCACACATTCATGTGTCTCCTGTTTCTCAAATTTTATAGTTTCACCCAGAAATTTTATGATTTGATAGTTTAGTCCTTGAATGGCTTCCAAACTATTTTTAGTGTTTTAATTTATTCACTTAAGTCCATGATAATATGAATTATGCTAGAATCCATGATTTGATAGACTGAATTAATAAGATGTTTATTTATATTTGCATGAATTGTGAACAATACATATGTCCATCATTTCAGTATTTGTGATTGTATGTATAGTATGCCTTATGTCAGCATTAAACTGAACACAAAAAGTATGACTTTTGCTACTGAGTTGATTTGTCACAAGCATATTCATTGCTACTGAATTGAACTATTATGAGCATATTGTTTACTACTGTCTTGTTTTGTTAAAAGCATATTAAATGCTACTATATTGTTCTATTTGAGCATGCATATTGCATTGCACGGGGTGGGACATTATGAACGGAGTAAGTATTGGCATTTTATCTACATTCTTTTACTGTGTATCCACAGCTATAGACAAATCCTATTTGCAATGATCTTGTTGTGTACCCACAGTCATATGCAGATTCCACCTACAACATTTTTGTTATGCATCCACAACTCTTTGGCAACTATTACTTGAAAACATCTTGTGTATCCATAGCCATTGATAGATTTTACCTGTATTATTTTTCTATGTACCCACAACCATAAGAAGATTCCATCTACAGTCATTGGCAGTTAATCAACAAACCATTGGTTGTTAAACTACACTCCAGAATGTTGGTGATTGAAATTCAAAGGAACTCTCATTGTGGTATGTAGCAGTGGGGTAGGGTCTTTTTTATTAAAACCAAAACTGTATGGCATTTATGAAAGCATGTGCATACAAAAATGGAATTTCTGAGATGACTTGAATACATATATATATAATGTTAAGTAACTTGAAGAATTGATATTCTAAAATTGCCATTGTGTATTCTGTGATACTAACGATGATTAAATTGAAAAAAAAAAGATACTCTGAATTACTATTTTATTGTGATTATCCTATCTATTGAATTATTGTAGGCTCATTATTTGATTTATTTTATTTTTCAAAATCTGTATAATTTTATTTTGAACTGCGGCATGAGAATTAAAATTCATTTTCTTTTAGCTTGCATGACATTTAAATTGATTTTAGGATATCAAAATATGAATTTTAATTAATTGTGCATAAATTTTGGTTTTTATTAAAAATACAAATAATGATCACTTTTTCGTTGTTAAATTAATCAAGATTTATGGGTAGTAAATAAATTGCTAATTAACTATGTTTTCTTTCTAAACTAAACAAATGTTTTAAAATAACTGTTTCAAAATTTCGATAGCTTTCTAAGCTATTTCGGTGGCTAATGTAATCTTCCAAATTCGGGTTTAACGTATAGGCCGGGTTGGGGAGGTTACAAGAGTAAACAAGTGGTACCAAGGACTATATACACTACTCGGTTTCCCTACGCCTTCAAAGCCTAGCTCAATGAGTAATTTCACTATCTTTAATCCTCAATACAATAAGTGATTCGAGTCCTATCACTTTCTAAGTATAGTAACCTCATTATATATCTTAAAGACCTAGAATGCTCACATCTAAATTCTCCCATTGAGAATTTAGGCTATAAACACAAATTGTTTTCTCCCAAATGCATTCACAAATATGTTCCGCAATGAACAATTAAGTGCTCTCAACACTCTATACATAAACCTATAGAAGCCTCTCAACATATAAGAGGTTTCAAGATTTGCTAACATACTAGAAATCAATTGCAATCCAAATCCCTTAATAGCAACAACTATAAAATAGCAAAATACAACATACTAATAAATACCTATCTAAAGTGGACTATTTTGGAGATATGTCTTCAATGCTCTTGGATTCGATCTCTACAATCCAAGGGATTCAACATGCATGATTCGACCCAATCCAATCTCAAAGGAAAGTTACTTTAAATAGATTGTTGTTCAAAGTCGTGCTTGCATACATACAAAATATCAACTTCATTCAAAGCCTAAAGATTTTGTTTAAATAAATTGCCAACTTCAAATATGACAAGTAACAATAGAAAATTATCGCAATGATGATGGAAGTAGCCACATTCATTTAACACTTAACCAATCACCTCAAAAACTTGCCTCAACAAAATAAAATTGAGAAGGATATAAAATTATATTTTCTATTAACGTTAGCTTTCTTGAAATATTATAAATTCATGAATTGCTTCATATTTAATATTTTATGTATTTTAATGTATTTATATATTGTTTATTTTAACTTTCTTATGTTTTATTTTTGTTGTATTCAATCCATTTAATCTTATGCATAATTCCATTTAATCTTATGCATAATTTGTGATCACTATTCAATTTAGAAAAAAAATGCATTCATGATTTTCAAGATCAGATTTTATGTGTATTTATATATAAACTTTTAGGTATTAATAATAGAATAGTATTCAATGTATTGTCAGTGCATAAGTTTCATACATCATTAATAAATAATAACATGATACTTCATCATTAAATTAAATAAAAATATGGATGACTTATAAATAAATAATAATTTTATTTAAACATAATTAAATATTAAACGTAGCTATTATAAATAAATATTTATAAGTCTTAGATTTAGAATCTTGAATTTAAGGTATAGGATTTAGGGTCTTGTATATCTCATATTTAGGGTTTTAGCTTTTATTTATAATTAATTATTATTTCATTATGTTTAAATAAAGTTACTAGTATTTATTTATAAGCTCTTTGCTATTTATAAGCCCTTCACTTGCGGTGTATGAGACATATGCACCAGCAGTACATCAAATATTCTCCTATTAATAATTAGCCTTGTATAGAATTTTGCAAGTTCACATATTTGTGTAGTATCAATATCATTTTTTATTAATGTCATATTTTGTGTGTGTCATTGGATGTTTTAATTATTTTCATATTGTATTTTATTACATCTTTATTTATTTCATATTTATCATTAATTTCCAAATTTAGTAATAATCATTTAAAATATTTAAAGTAAAATATAGTAAATAATAAAATGTAGTAGCATTCAAATAAAAACAACGTAGAAATTATTTTTGAAATAAAATTATGTGCAATATTAATGTATTTGACCAATATTGGGTCTAGTGTCATACAATAAGCAATAGCATTCCATGTAAGGTTGTCAATAATGTGTTGATGGGTGTATTGCTTTTGTTGTAGTATTGTTATGTGTTGATATTGGTCTATTTCGATGAACAATTTTGAGTTTATCCATGTTTAGGTTTATATGTAATTATAGTTTAATTTTTAATTTCTTAATAATATATATTTTATAGATATAAATATATTTTAATTACATATATATAAATATATTTATTTACAATATAAATATAAAATTATTAATTAGGCTCAATAGTTTAATTTGATAATTATATTTTATTTTAAAATGTAATAATATAAAAATAAAAATAATTAAGATAAGAAATTAAAAGTTTAGGTCAAACCAAGATGATTCGATGTAAAAAAATTTATCAAAATTTGACTCGTGGGCAAATCTATCAGCACATAATATATTTATTATAATTTTATATCTCAAATAATTGAAATAAGTGCTATATATGTCAAATCTTAAAAGTAGTGAGAACCTCATCAATAAATTAATTTGAATGAGTTGCTTTCCGCTTCCATGACTAAAGCAAAGCTCTTTTAGTTGAAGAGCACTTGAGTCATTTAAAGTCAAATTTTTAACTTTTTTTTCTTAAAAGGATTAGGTCTTAACTAATATATTGTAGTTCAAGTGTGTCACACTTGACTACAATGACATTGAGGTGGTTAGGCAAAATGAATATGATGTGTTTAAAAAGGGTTCTCACCTAATTGATTAAAAAGTTGCATAGAGACATAATTGGTGAGCTATGTTAGACACCTAATTAGTTCTATTATAACTTGTTGTGTCACTCATGACCATGATGAGATAAAATCAATTTTAGCTTAATGAGAAATTTAAGGAATACAAATTTAGAAGTAGTAAAAGAAGGAAATTATTTTAATAAAGTATTGAGAACAATAATTTAAAACTTAAAATTTAAAATTTATCAAGTTTATAAAAATGATATTTGTCAAGTCATATATATAATGATGTCTAACACGAATCTCGAATTTTAAAATCAGCATATAATTGTTTGATAATGAGAAATCTAACATTTTGAAGGAATTATTTCAATACAAGTTGTTAATTTTAAATAGTAACCCAATGAGGACTCATAAAAAAAATGGATGGTTGCACTAACATGTTTGAGCAACTTAGTAAATGGGTTATGGATGATGACCTAAAGTATAAGCTGAAATTTTTCTCCACTTCGTGAAAGTTGTTGGTATTTCATGATTGAACTTCAACATTAACCTTTTCATGTTGTTGAATTATATGTTCACTCAACCTAATACAAAAATCATCATCTAGTTTCTTTTTTCAATAAGCTTGAAAGGATAAGACTTTTGAAACTTTTTTAGGAAAAATTGTCATCAATTACGGAAAAGGGCTCAATTGTAAGGTGTATATTGAATTCGTGAAGGGAAAAAATAAGTTAAAGCTCTTATTTCATGGATATATATTTGGAACATTAACTCAATGAACCAATAAAAATTTTCAATAATTGTTAAAGTAACAAAAGAGTCACGAGAAAAAGAACTAGTTTTTTTTAATCTAAATGGACTTTTATGAGGGTGATGATAAAAATTATCAAAGAGAATAGACTAAACATTTTTTGTAAAAAAAAGTACTAAAGTCATGTCTCGAACATAGTTGTCAAGGTTGAGAAAAAAAATTGAATATTGACTTGTATTTTGGTATTTAAATAATTTCTAGAATACAAGATAAAAAAATTGTAATTATCGATCTAGAGTCAAATTCCATTTATATATTTAATTTTATGATATAAAAATAAATATTTTATATTTAAAATAGTGAAAATCACTTAAAATATATAAATATTTTTTAAATTCTATATAAGAGTTATTGACTATTTTCTATTTACTTCCAACATTAATATTCAGTTAAAATATACCATAGATCCCTGTACTCTTCAAAAATTTGAAATTTAGTGCTTGTACTTTTATTTTTAAGAATTTAATCCCTCTACTTTTCAAATTTTAAAATTTTGGTCTCATTGTTAATACTATTAACTTTTTCGTTAAATTTTTTGGTGTAACATTTTGAAGTAAAAAAATTTGTAATGAACATGAATTTAACAAAATAATTTTAGCGTTAATAGTTGGACTTGAGTTTTGAAATTTGAAAAGTAAAAGGACTAAATTCCTAGAAATAAAAGTATAAATACTAAGTTTCAAATTTACGAAGAGTATAAGGACTTATGACATATTTTAACCTTAATATATTTAGAAGGACTTATGACATATTTTAACCTTAATATATTTAGAAATGTTTATGAAACAAACTTTGAAACATTACTAAATAATGTCCTAAAGCCATAAACAAAGATAATTTTGTCAAAATAAATCCAAAACCCAAAATTAATGTGGAAAATTGAGAACTGAAAGGATTTATCATACACCATACAAAAAAAATGGACTAAATTGAACTCAACCCTAGTTACCAATCAAAAGAGTTTGATACAAGATGTGTCATTAACTGACTCGAGTGCAAATGGGAGATTACTAGTATACGCCCATAACTAATAAGATTAGGTAGAAATCCACTATTATTAGTGCATTTGCTATCAATAATTTTTGTGATTTAAGGTTTTTCTTTATCCTTAGAATAAATTAAATTGTCATTAATTAGTATTTGGTATTTAAATAAAATGCATTAAGCACAGAGGTCTTAAAAATTAATTATAAAATGATAAATAAAACTATTTATATCACTATATAGTATCAATGCAACTCATTAACAATGCTCAAAGACTAGTGCATTCTAAACCTTTTTATTTATAAAGTAGGCAAATAGTCTTATCATTTTAAGTATAGGGATCTTATGGATCATATTTAAGTGTTTGTTAAATGAACATAATCATTGAACATGGACCACTATGAGAACTTCATTTGGTAGCTTACTCAAGTATCTCTAGATACGTTTTAATGTTTTAGTCATATAAGTAATCTTGACTTTAATTGTGAATAAATCAATTAAAGTGATTTTAAAATATTATGTAACAATTATAGTAATTTTAGTACCTTAATTTTAACAATCAATTAAACCTTGATTTTATGATTGATTTAGAGGTAGTTTCCTAGTTTTTTTTTTGTATAAATACTTAGGTTAGCTTGTATTTTCCAGTTGCATATAAATACTTAAGCTTATATCATTGTTACAAACAAATCATTAAAGAAAACACTATTCTTTTCATATCCTCTTTAGTATCTTTCTTTTAACACATTCTTCTTTTTCCATCCTCTTTTCACTAAAATTCTTTCAACATGGTATTAGAGCCAAAAATAGCTTTTTGGGAGATAACTTCAGCTTTAATTGTTGACTTTTCTCTTGCAATCTTCATTATTGACTGTTTTGGTGATCCTAACATTTTTTCCTCTCTTTAATATTTCAGCCTTTATTACTGATTTTTTTGGGTACTTCATTTGTTCTTCCTCTTACTTCTGTAACGACTCGAAAGTTAGTAGTTTCGTAGAATGTAGTTGTGGGATCCCTTTTTCGTAAATCGAGCTTGTAAATATTTTTATTAAATATTTACAGAGTTATTATATGGGTAAATTAAATTTTGGATAAGTAATTTTGTCGAATTAGTGATTAATTAAGGTAGAATGACTAAATTGTAAAAATGGTAAAAATTTAATTGTTATAGATTTTTAAATAGAAAATGAATCAATGACTTATGTAGGAATTAAATTAAGGACTAGAATAATAATTACACCATAGTTAAATACTAGATAGTGGACGATAAGTGACTTGATGGATTAATTAGATTAAAATGAAATTTGTTTAATCAAAGTAAGATTAATTAGCTAATTAGCATGCTAATGCCACCATAAATAACAAAATTCAATGGAAGGAGAGAGAACATCATTTTATCTACTGAATTGAATCAAAGAAAACATATGTTTAACGCCATTAAAGGAGTTTCCAAGCTTTTAAACAAAAATTGGTTAATGCTATTTAGTCCGTTTTCTTATAATTTTTATATTTTTGAGATCATGGGAGCTTAATCTAGCTAGCCTATGTACCAATTTTTTAAAATTTTAAAGTTTTAAAAAGTGAAATTGGTGTGATCGTGAACGAATCCAATATATCGGAATTGTCCAATAAGGCATTTGGTGCCAAATTGGTGTGTTTGTTGGATCTGCGTATCTGTTCGAGTCCGAGTTAGGTTAATAGGGACTTAAAAATGAAAAATGTGAAAACGATATTTAAAATGAATTACTATTGTGAAATATTATTTGAAATGGATTATCAGCCCGGAAGATTGGTTTGATCGTGAACGAATCTAATGATTCGATTTAGAATTTGATTGCTAATGAGACAAGTCTCAACTTAACCCTTTTAATGTGTGGATTTAATCAAATGATATAGATGATGAAATTGTTGACATGATTTGCATATATTAGCTTAAATTGCATTGATCTTTGAACTGTTGAAATATCACTGAGTTTATTACTCAGCGTACAATTTTATTTTCCATGCACGGGTTAAGTTAATACAAGAATCCCGGGCATCGATGTCAACATCCAATTGGAATCTTGAACTCGAAAAATTTGGTGAAGTTCTTGTGTTAGTTAATTGGCATGTACCTAGTGGAGTCCTTTTTATTTTCTATGTTTGGGATGTTTGATTTAGAATTTGATAATGGCATGTAAAGATGTTTTGCAAGTTTTTCATTTGAAGTTGCTATGACTTGATTATATGTTAAATGTTGATAGATGATAAGTTAGAAACATGCAAGTTTGAAATGGAAATATGGCATGAATGATTAGAGCCTTGTTGATATAAGTATGTATTGACCATATATGTAGTGCTTAGATAAATGAGTTAGTATGTTTAAAATGATGGAATTGAATGGTTGTATAACGGTGAATGGTTTGACAATTTACAAGTTAAAAATGGTGTGGGTAGGTGCTTATTTGATGAATAAATGTTTTGGTTGATTGAGGAATGGTTGAATTGAAATGTTAGGTATGTTTTGAATTGGTTTGTGTAGGTTTTAAGTGTGTATATAGGCACCAAATTGAGCATGTTTTGGTTTGGGCATGAAATGAGTACCAAAATGGAAGATTTTGACATATTTGGCACTAAGGTATCGATACTCTGGTATAGGCATTGGTACATAGTATTTTTCAATCAATTTTTCAAAAATAGAATCCCAAAATGGTATCAATATTGGACTAAAGTATCAATATTTTATATTAGAGTATCGGTACTTTATTAGGGTATCAGTACGTTTGATTTTTGTTTAATTTTTTGGCAAAACATCAAACGTTATAACGGTATCGATTCCACGGTATTGATATCGGTACTTAGAGGTAAGTATCAGTACTATAAACCTAGTATCGATACCTTTTAATTTAAATTGATTTTTCTAAAACATCAAAACAAAAAATGGTATCAGTACTTGAAATTGAATTTTAGTAAGATCAATTGAGTTTTAGAAAAGTTTGTTTAGTGTATAATGATTGTATTTATGAAATTTTTGGATGTTTAAATTATTTAATTACAATGTTTTCGACGGTAGTGGCTCCGGCAATGAATGTGTCATTTTTTTATTAAGACATGACAATCGGGATGAGTATCAAGGTGTTACAACTTCAAATGAAGTTCATCATGTCTACAACCTCCAACATGTTCGACAACTAAGAAAAGCCTTAAGGACTAGAAGAGTTTAACAAAAAGGAGATTGAAAAGATAAAAAAAATAAAACTTATTGGGAATTATTGAAATGTCTACTAGTACTACTAATCTCTTAGACATATTCAGGTAAGTTTTATAATTCCTACGAATTAAATGTTTTAGATAAGCCAGCAATGGGTTCTTAGGTCATTTACTCAAGAGCTACGGACATAAATTGCACTATGATCTTTCATTCCACATATTGAAGTATTTTAGGACTAGGATTCGAGAAAGAGGATTGGAATTTATAAGGAGAATGATGGGCTATGCTACCTTGAAACATCAAATAATCCAAGTATGGTCAGAAACCAATTACATTTTTCATTTATATTTGAAAGTTTTAATGAAGATAAATTTTGGCTTCATCATCTTAGGTTTGGACATCCTTATTTAAAACCTTAAAAGTTATGTTTCCTTCATTATGTAAAGGACTCAATGTTGAAAGTTTTACTCATTTTTATTTGATTCACGATGATATATAGGGTCCTTCTATATTGTTCATAATGCTTCTAGTGCTAGATGGTTTGTTTCTTTTATCGATGACTACACTAGAGTCTTTTGGGGTTTTTAACTATAAAAAAATTTAATGTAGTTGTTACGTTTCCAAACTTCCACAATATGATCTAAAATCAATTTGGAATGGAAATGTAAATATTTAGGTCGGATAAAGAAAATGGTTATTTCACCCAAATCCCAACCACATATTTTCAAAAGGAAGGGAGTCTTTATACATAGAAGATAATGATTAATTTTTCTCTCTTGATTTGTTGTCTTTATATTTGCTTAATATTTCTTTAGTATGAGCCAAACTTTATGTTTGTGTATTCATTCTATAGCCTAGAAATTTTTTTCTTGATAATAAAATTCATTATTCTATGAGGAATTTGCAAAGTATACTCAAGGAGAAAAGCTCCAGTTTTAAAAACGATGCAAGTTCAACAATCCAACCCCAAATCTAAGATAAGGTAACTACAATTTCCAATTCAAGAGTCTAGCCTTAGTATACTTATTGCCATTAGAAAAGGAGCTAAATAATGTATGAAACACCTATTATATCTTGTAACGCCCTGAAATATTTAATTTTGTTTCTGTGAATATTATCATATTTGAGTTTTTCCTTCAGTGGTTAAATGTTTTAAATGTGTGTTTGATGTCTTGGATTCAAGTCCCACTTTTTAGAAAATTCTGTCATTTTGATTCTAGCCTTATCTTTGGTTGGTTGGGTTATATTTTATCTTTAGTAAACTCATATCAGAATGAACCTGCTGGTTCGAATGGTAAGATGTCAGCTTGCTAGAGGTCTCATGTTTGAATCCTCGTGTGAGCATGAATGTTAATTTTTGTTTTGGTTCTCTGATAGAGGTTCAGTGGAGTTGGGATTCTGAGGGAGTTTGAGGGTGCTTAGTAGGTAGGATTCCATTGGATAAAGTGGTTAGTGGTTGGAGTGGGGATTAGTTTAAGTTTATTTTTAATTTATTTTATTTTATATTTTTCCTTTTTCCCAAAAATTTCCAGCATTCTGACGTTTTCCCTCTCCTATATGCTCTCCCTCTCCTAAGTAATTTTCCCTCTCTCATTTCTTCAATTTTTTATTTCGTTGAAACCGTGCGTTATTGTTGATTGATTGGTATTGTGGTTCATCTATCGTTTCCTTCTATTTCAATTCTCGATTCGATAAGTTTGGTAGGTGTGGTTTTTGCTTTTGATTGATGATTCGTTGTTGATGGTATTCTGTTATTGTCGTTTAAAGGAAGACCAAGGGGCTTAGGGTTGTCCATCAGTGATTCAATTGCGTGGAACTATCGTTGTTCGATTGAAGGTAAGGATTGGGTAGAATAATGGATTGAAATGATCGATTTAGTTTTGGGTTTAGTATCGATTTAAGCGTCTAATTTGATGATTTATTGATAAACTCTAGGTTCTGGTTATCTTGTGGGGGCATACATGTCAAATCCGAACCAGGTGTGTAACGAAGACACGAAAAAATAAGGTTCGGCGAAAGCCAAAAAAGTGGTCTGTCGACGCCACACGGGCGTGTGCCCAACCGTGCGCCGGGCAAGTCTGTGGCCGTGTGGGCCACAAGGCTAGGCCAATATAGGCGTGTGAGCCACACGGGCGTGTGAGCTATGGGCCAAGCCGTGTGGGCCACATAGGCATGTGGGCCCAAAATATTAAAATTTTCCCTTAGGTCACACGAGTTGTTCTAATCGACTGTGAGCGTTCTGTAGGACCGGTAAAGGCTAAACAAACCCTAATGCATGAGATTTGTTAATCTGATAGATTGATTAATTTTGGGAAAACTGATATATATGTCTAATTGATTTGCATAAATATGTATAATATCTGTATATGCGCATGTTAATTCTATTATACCCGTGTATCTATATTTTGTATCTACATATGGGGTGGGATTGGTATATGTGGAGGGAGTGTTCTATGAGGCGACATATCACCAATATACTGGCAGCTTTTCTGCATACTATTCTAATAAGTGTGGTTTAGACACTATGTGGTGTGTAAGGATGGGTAGGCGTTTTATACCCCACATGGTGTGTTGGGATGGAAGGAGATGGTGTGTAAAGGATGGGGGTAGGACTCTGTATATTTGTATGTTTTGAAAATCTAATTTTGGAATAATTTGACTCTGTTAGAAACTTATGTCCACTTCTGTTCTAAAGCACTGGAAATCTTAATTTTATGCATGTATATATTTCCGTGAGTTGCACACTGAGTTTATAAAACTCACATCTATTTGTCTGTTCTGTTCAGGTAATCTTCAGATATAGGTGAATCAGTGTGACGGAGTCTCGGCGATGACCACTAGTTCATGAATTGGTTTAATTACTAGCTTTATTTAAATTCTGAATTAATTTGAGAATTTGTAATTTTTGGGACTCTCCGGAATATTTGATTTAATTTTGGTTTTGGATGTGTTTTTTATATTTTTACAACATTTAACAAAACGATTTACGAAAACAATGGTTTATTCAAACAAACATTTTTCTGAAATCAAACTTGGTTTTCAACTATAATGCCTTATAAACATCCGTTGTGAATCAATGTTTTATATAAAAGGACAATAAACGACGGATTCATTAAAGGGAAAAATATTAAGTTTTCCTGAAAACGTAAGCTCTTTTAGAACAATTAATATGAGGTGTTTTAACACGGAAGTTGGTTTCAAAATCCTTTTTCGTAACATTTCCAGATTCAGCCATAACGTTTAAGCTGGATTTAGGGTGTTTCATATTCCATATCCCATTTTGTATCAATTGAAAAATTCTTTCCATCCCATAACATTTTCTTTTGAGCTTAAACAACATTTATATTCCAAAGACATTATTTGAACCATTATCTAACAAGTATTAGAAACAAGCCATGAAAACATAAATGATGGATTCAGAGAAAAATAACATAGGAATTGGTAGATTGCTTAAAGGGGAAAGGGCAATTAGATGCAAATGGTTTTCTTGAGAGATATAAAACTCAACTAGTTGCTAAGGTTACACTCAAACCTATTGCATGGATTATTTATAGACTTTTTCTTTAGTTTCTAAAATGAGTATAGTTATGAATTTGTTATCTTTGATTGCAAATTAAAAATAATATTTTGAACAATTTGACATAAAGAAAGCATTTCTGCATGAAATTCTTGAGGAAGAGATATGTGTAGATTCCACCAGGATTTGGGGACAACTTAGGAACACCCTAGGTATTTAAGCTAAAAAAAGCTTTATGTTTCCTAAGATATTCTTATAGAGTATGGTTTAGAATATTTGCTAAAGTAATGCTAGATTTAATATATAAATAGAGTCAATGAGATCACATATGATTCATTAAGCACTCAAACTCAATGTAACTCTTTTGGTATTTACAAATAATATTAATGTAACAGGAAATAAGATGCTTTGAAAAAATATTTGGCTAAAGAGTCTGAGATAAAGTAATTAGGAGGCAATCGAATTATTTCCTAGTGATTGAGGTGGCATAGTTAATGCAAATAACTTTTATCTCACAACAAAAGTACGCTATTGATCTTTTGAAAGAAGCAAGAAAGATGCATGTAAACCTGTAAACGCCCAATATATCATAATCATAAGCTCACATAAGCTAATGATAAAGTTGTTGTAGATAGAGAGTTATACCAAAGATTAGTGAGAAGACTCATTTACCTCTCATGTAACACGTTAAACTCAGTTTAGTTGGTTATACTCGAATCTGGCATGCAACGTTAGCTACCGGAGTGACTCTCTATTAACTCCCAACATAACCTCCAACACACCATAAATTTTTAGTATAAAAAAAAGTGCTAAGTTATCACAATGCAATGGAATGTTATAATAACATGCATGAAATATAAAACATGTGAGCACATAAATCTACGTAAAGAATAAAGGTTTGCATATAAACTAACAGTAAAGACTTCAGGGTTTGCATGTGGTAAAAATACTGAGGTTTTCAAGGTTCGCATATTGGAACAAAAAATACATAAGTGCTTAGGACTTAATATTAAGGTTTGCACAACAACATAGGTTTGCATACTTTACACTCCATAGGCTCGCATAACATTATGGGTTTGGATAGTAACGTACAACATGGGTTCACTTACAGTACTGGCTTTGGAACAAGAAAGGTCATACATTCAAGGGTTCGCGCACTTTAACTCTTAAACAAGTAAGGCTTTCACTAATAAGGGTTCGCATGCAATGTTGAGGTTGTAAACACATAGGGGCCGCATGCATGGTAACCTCGCATAAAAAGCTGGCTTGCATAAGGGGGTTAAGTCATACTTAGTCAAAATTTAAAGAACATAACATGGCAAGCATAAAAGGAAGGGTAGTAAAACTTAAGTCTTTATAGAAGGGTAGTGAAACTTAAGTCTTTATTCATACTAAATGAATTCAACATAATCAAACAAACAAGTATTTAACTCCATGGTTCATGAATTTGAAAAATAAAATAAACCTAAGAAAAAATTGAGTTCTATTATAGCCAAGTCATCTAATATAACAATTCTAATCCTAAGAAATTATCCACATCATCTTTTTCCAAGGTTCGTTGATACCTTTCCTAGTTAGCCTCGCTTGGATCAATCATCTTGTCACTGCTATCTACGATCTACTTACCTGTGAAGTAAGAGAGGAGTGAGTGAGTTCATTGAGAACTCGGTGAATATATAGAAAACATCAAAGCATGCTTAAAATATGGAGTTAAAATAAAAACTTAGTCTAAAAACCATTTCACGAGCTGGGTTCGCTGTGAAGGTGGGAGACCCATTTCATAATTACCTGTTTGTCAAAAAAAACATATAAGTTTGTAAAATAGTTTCCCATGTACTTGTTAGAAATCATACTTAAAAACTTGGTTTATTTTTATAATAAAAAATAGAACCTATTCATGCACTTGACATGTCCTTGTGCTTGTTCTTGTTTTTATACTGATCTTGCTGAAAAACATAAAATATGTTCTTATACTTGTCATATCTTACTGTTGGATAAGTGGATCTCATTATAGCGCCTCACTTATGACTCAGAGAGTTCTTAACATGTTCCATAAGTGTAGCATAAAGCTAAACACTCTCTTGTACACAAACATGTCTCTTTAAATGGAGTGTAGCTCGACATTCATTTATCTCTTCACATGTCTCAAGGCTTCAACGCCCAAATCATAGAACTTATAAGTGAGTACTCACAATCATTTGGCATGCCAATGTATCCAACATGGGGCTAACATAAGGAGCTTGCATAAAAATACTTATTCACACAAAGCTCGCATAGAAAGCTCACAAAACACAATTTATAAAATCATGCTTTTAAAACTTATCTTAAAACATTTAAAATATAAACTTGCGTATGAGCACGCATAAAACATATTTTTTTGAAAACATAATCACATATCTTGAAAACAGAGTTTATAGAAAAGCTTACTCTTGGAACTTAGTTTCAAAAACCCTAAGCTTCTGAAAACACAATGGTTTGCGCACAAATGATGATCCCTGAACACTCATCGATTAGCTGAGAATTTAAACAACTTTTTCTTTTCCTTTGTCTTTGCTGGTAGATGGTCCGACTAGTTCGCAACATACATAAACATGCACAAATTACTTAACAAAGCACACAAAATTCAAACATACAAGCGAACCTAGTTTCCTAGACAATTAACCCTAACAGAATAGAGGTTTGCCTTAGTTCCTAAGAACTTCGAATCAGAATAGAGACTTGGCACAAAGAATAATCGATGAGAGAAATTTTATGAATTAATTTATAGGCACTAAGTGTTTTAGTTCTCTTAGTATACCCTAGTTGACTTAGGAAAAAGGTTATGTGCATGGATAGTGTCCTAATTGGAAAACAAGTCAACTTCCTAATTCTAGTGTAACTCGACTTATACTGGTGAACCCCAATTTGCTAAACCTGTTGGCAAACCCCAACTCGCCAAACCAACTGGCGAACACTCCTTACCACCTCCTTAGGCATACACAGCTCGCTGATCTTGCTAGCGAACTCTACTAAAGTCTTTTGGCAGACACCAGTTCGCCGTGCCACTGGCGAACCCCCTGCTTGCAAAGTACAAACTTTCAGTCCCTATCTCGGGATGTTACATCTCACATAAAAGACCATATATAACATATTTTCTAAGCATAGTAAGTTATTTTATGCACAATCCTAAAGTAAATTTATAGGTTGCCTATTGTATATTTCAATACTTGAAAGTTAATCTTAGTTGAGGAATATTGTTCAAGAGGAATATGGGACCAGTGCTAGAAGCATTCTCATATGTTGATTATGCAATTTCACTAGTTGACAGAGGGTCCACCTCAAATTATTGCACCTTTCATAGCGGTAATCTTGTGAACTAGATGAGTAAAAAATAAGATGTGATGGCAAGGTCTAATGCTAAACCAGAATTCAGACCACTGGCACAAGGTGAGTCAATTAGTCAATACTCGAAGTTGTAATTGAAGGTTGAATTAAGAATCAATTGTAGAGTTAGTGTTGTTAATTGAGTAGCTTAGCTTTGATTTCAATGTTTTTTATTGTGTTAATAATCTCTAATACAACTATATTGGTAATTGATTTCCTAGTTTAGAGTTTTATTAACAAAGGAAGGCTCGGTTCCATAATTACCTCTCTTTAGGGACACGATCCTTGGAATAGTTACAAAACTATTTTGCTATAGTTTCTATACTATAACTTGGTTTTTGTACACTTTTCACGTTACTCGATCCAAATTTATAAGTTTTTAGAAATACAAATCGGACAATCCACACACAACCTAGTGCAACATGACAAAACAAAGCACGTTGAAATAAATAGACACTTCATAAAAGAGAAATTCGATGTTGGATTGATTTGCATGCCCTATGTGTCAACGAAGGGTCAATTGGTGGATGTGACCACTAAAGAAACCAATAAGTGAATATTTTAAGAATCATTTACAGGCTAAAAATGGAGAATGTTTATTCATCAGCTTTAAGGGGAGTGTGCAAAAATCAATTGGAGTGATTTTATGACATGTGTATCAATTATAGTGATTTTAGTCCTTTAATTTTAAGAATCATTTAACCCTTGATTTTAGGATTGATGTAGAAGATTTTATTAATAGTTTCCTAATTTATGTTTTCTTGTAGTATACAAATACCTAAGCTTGTATTAAGTCATCAAGAAAATATTGTTCTTTTCCTATCCTCTTTACTATCTTTCTTATAATATATTGTTCTTTCCCATCCTCTTTTTGTCATCTTTCTTTTAACATAATCACGTGTTATCTTGTATATGAATTATCATACTTTCATTTCTTTTAAATAAAAAGTAACAAACTAGGGCCAGGTAAGTGATTTTGGACATTGACATGAAAACATTAGGTAAGTAAACATGTGAAAACAAACTAGTTGTCTAAAAAGGATTTATCACTCCATGTTATAAAACAAACATATCATTCATCGACTGAAGTTAACTAGATAAAGGATTTAAAAATAATAGTAAAAATTGTTTGCTAAATTGATTTAATTTTGTATTCAATCTTAGTTTATAATTTATATTCAATGTTAAAATTGATATTCAACTAAATAGGACTTAATTAAACAAAAAAAAGTATATAAAATAGATGGAATTAAATGTTTTAATTAAATATAAGGGGTTAGTAGGATTTATAGACATCCTAAGCTAGCATTATGACGAACACTAGGGTATAAGACCCTTGGTTTACCTCAGCCGTATAAGGAAAACAAAAATGGAATTTGTAACCTAATGGTACAACTTAAAAGAGGAAAATAAGGGGAATTTTCTCTCCTAACTCATTTATTGCCCATTAGGATTTTCAGCCAAATGCAACCAAAGTGCCTCTACCTTGGGAAACAACTAATTGTGTGGGTCACCATGTTAATAGAAACAGATGATTCTAAACAATCACTATTTAGTGTTTTCCTCAATTGCATCATTGTAACATACTGCTGTGTATCAGTTTAAAAATCGTTAAAAACATAATGACTTTTGATAACATACATAAACAAAGACCAACTTAATATTAATGAATTTTAAATAAACATAATAATAAATTTAGTTTTCAACCTTTACCTTTTCTTTTTGTTAGTTTGACTATTATTATTGTTTTTAGTTAAATTTGAGCCTCATCTTTTCAAAAGAGTCAACTTTTTTTTCTTAAACGGAAATGTTGACTAAAACATTAATTTTTTAACAATTGGTATGGCAACCTGTATAGTAATTCATGTGCATTTCATGCTAATATCACACTATTTGTCTTATATGTCACGTCAATAAATAATTTAAAATTTATAAAATATTTAAAACTCAAAAAAATAAAAATTTAGCGTTTTAGTCAATATTTCTATTTAAAAAACATCAATTTGATTCTTTCTAAAAGATTAATGGTAAAATTTGACCCTTTTTAAAAGGTTGAGGGTCAAATTTAACTATAAAAAAAAGAATAAAGATCAAATTGACAAAAAAATATAAACGTTAAGGACTTAATTTGTCATTATACCTTTCAAATACGTCAAATTTTAGAGAATCATACAAATAATTTAACTTCCTACACAATACAAAAGTTAAAATATGCCATCAATCCTTATATTCTTCATTTGAAATTTAGTCCCTACTTTTTAAATTTTAAAATTCAAGTCCAACTGTTAGTACTATTAAAATTACTTTTTAAAATTCAAGTTCATTACAATACCAATTTTTTAATTACATTACTACTAATTGAGTATTTTTATTTAACAAAAAATTTTAACAACAATAACAATTAAACTTGAATTTTAAAATTTTAAAAATAAAAAATTAAATTTCTAAAAATAGAAATTTAAGGATTAAATTTAAAATTTAAAATAAAAAAAATCCAAAGGATCACATCAATAGCGCCACAAGGATGAGTCCACTAATGGAGGATGAAACATGTGAGGTAGCATCCAAATTGTAATTGGTGCAAAGCATGAAGCGGGGGTGGACCCGCGCACGTTGGGGGCATGTGAGGGGACCACATGTGCAATTTCGGGGCTCACATCTTGGCCGTCGTTAGAGAGCGAAGAAATGTGGAATCAAACCTATAAAATGGCGTTGATTATAAAACAACTGTCGTCTTAGCAGTGGTGCTTGTCCCACCCATCTTATTTATATAAAACCTACACCTTTTAAGGCCGCCTTAATCATGCTCTATTTTCTTTGCTTGCTCTTTAAAAGGGATGTCGATATTATCATTTTAAGATTTCCCGAATCAATATGTATGCCCCACTTTGTTTGTGTTCATCAACAAAAGTTAACCCTTTTTTTTTTTACTTTTTAAGTTGTATTAAGATAGATATCATTATTTTATTTTTTAATTAATTAATCCTCAACTAGCCTTATATATATATAAATCAACTAATTATTATTTTTGGATAAGATTAATTATTCACAATGGATTGAAACAAAATTTTATTTTATATTTTTCATATATATTATTCTAATTGAATTTGGCATTAGCATAATGCAAATTTATTCATTAGCTCCAAAAATGCTTTTTGACGGCCATTCTATAATAGGTATAGAATTATATTCTCAGTTTTATTTTAAATTTAAAACTGTATTCATCTATTATATATTCACGAATTCTAAAATATTCAAATGTTTAAAGAATTTTTAAAAAATAATTTGTATAATAGCCTATTTATTTACTAAAATTTTATTTGACAAGAACAACACGAGAGCTTGGATTCAAAATTTTAAAATGTAATTATCATTACAAATAATCTAATAAAATTCTTCTTAACATTCTCACATTATATCTTCTCATCTCATTTATTTCACAGTACTAAAAAATTTTATCATATTATTTTTTTCACAACACATTAGTTTTCAAACCGCAACAACAAAACTAAGCTGAATTCTACATATTTTCAAATTAAACTCTCTTTATATGAAATAAAATAAAGTATAGTAGAGATATGATCTTGTGTTTCTTTTATGCAAGGATTCTTTTTTTTAAAGGATCCAAAAAGGATAGAAAGATGTTCCAAAATGTGACTTAGTTTTCAAGTTGAAATCCCTTTTATGGATATGTTCAAAGCACTTTTAAAACATAATCCCAAATAATGTGGATGTGACTCAAATTGAGACCCTTCCATATATTCCAAGTGACACTACCTACTTCTCTTTTATATAATCCTAATATTAAAGTGTTGGGTGGAGTTAGCTTTTAAGACATGTGATGAAGTGACCCATTTCTCTCTCTTCCCCCCTCTCTATATAATTGAATTAATCAAATCACATTATGATGTTAACTATATTTTATTACAAACCTAACATGGACCTAAACTTAGATTATATTACACTAACCCCCCAAAAAAGCTTATATTATTACAAGTCTAGATTGTGTCTGCATATAGGATATAAAAGCATTGCCAATTTGCCATTTTAGTTTAAATAAAGAGTTTTTGTCTTTAATGTCTTCATAATAATTTTCTTTTAATTTCAAGAAAATATAATAAATTTATTATGTCTCATTTATTTTTAGAGGAGAATGGAATTGTTAAAGATTGAATCAAAACTCTCGTACTTACAACATGATAGATAAAATTATTTCTAAATGTCAAATCTTCTTTATGAGTTAATCAAATCATTCATATAGAGACAAAATTCATGTGAATTCAAATTAATTAACATTAAATTTAAAATTATTTGTAACCTATTTCTTCTTGTCTATGATGCTTGTTAAAAAACAAATCTCCCTTGTGAAAGAAAAAATCTTGTGTGAAAGAGAGACAAAAATAAAAATGGTAATCTAATAAAGTGAGAGACATAGGTGGGCTAACACAAGCACAACCCACGCTACGTCTCACCTGCAGACACTTGAGTTTGGGAGGGGACATCTCCACATGCCTTGACAAAGCATACCTTGGAGTTTTTGTTTCTTTTTTCTTTTGGGGTAATTTGAAATTTTCATTTTTCGGATTCTATAAATATATATATCCCCTCTCTCTCTCTCTCTTTGTTTTGACGTATATCTTGGTTACCCTATGTCCCACCCTTGATTTTGATCACAAGCTGATAATTGATGTACTTTGAATAGTATGTATATATTTGCTCACTTCTTCCTTTAATTATGAAATCAGGGATTTAATTTTTCTCATGAAATTAGTAGAAATTCTGATTTCAAAAAAAAAAAAAGTTACCAATATATATATACATGTCAAGTCCTTTCATTCTCCAACATTTTCTGTTTTTTTTTTTTTTAGTTTCAGCAATATATATGATATTGTATTAAGATGTAATTTTTCAATTTTGAATAAAACCTTTGCCTACTTTGGCGCCGCCCCGACATTCATTTTCAACCATAATAGCATAGCATCTAAACACAAAGTGTGTGAACACAGAAGTTTAGAGGTTTGGTTTGTAGAGAGTAAAACTCATCACATCACATCACATCACATGGGAAATGTTTGTTTGCAATCACTCAACATTATACTAATATAACCCACCCGCTCTACTCAATTATTTATATATATGAAGATGAGACTTAGCTCTGAGAAAAGGGTTTCAATTCCAGCATATTATATTAATATACAAAGAAAAAGTTGTTCTTATTATAAAGAAGAAGCCTTGAGTTATGGACGGTTTTGTCTGCAGGGAAAATCCCAAGCAGAGAAGGGTCTTAGACTTGGTCTTAGTCTTACCTATATATTAGTAGAAGCTACAAATGGATTTTGGATTCTAACACATATGAGATAAAGCCTAATACAAAATGTGTGTTTTATTATTATTTAAAAACATACACAGTTCGAGTACTTCCGTGGGTGCTTCATGCTACTCCTCAAATTTTAAGATCTCATTTCTTTCTGTTAGAAAACCCATTATCACAAGTTAAATTAATCTATTTATTTACCATCACTTTTATCAGTGTTTGAACATTAAACTTTAAACCAATCCATTGCAGGATGCAAGCAATGGCTTATTAAGAATGATGATATTTCTACATTTGCTATTTCTATCTTATCTCATAAAATCTATTTAGTTGAACTCAAACTACTCTTAAATAACTCGATGCATGTCGACAATGAGTTTCTTTTTTTCTTTTTTTTTTGTTTAAATAATAACTATAAATGATGATGATGATGGTAGAAACTAGATTTTGTGCAGAGACGTAACTGGAATAAATTTGAATCTAGTAAATTGAAAACTTAATTTGTTAAACCAACCTGAAATCTATTTGAATTGGAGTCAACCATTTGATTGGATCAAGTTCAACTATTTTTCCAGCTTTGGGCTGAATGCAAATTGATCCATGTTTTGGATTTTGACGTTAGGCTTTATTAAGTCCACATTAGGTTGATTTTAGTTTACTTGGATCTTTTAGGCTTGTAATTGGTCCCAATCCATTTCCCTCATTATTAGTACTCGTTTTTACCCAATAGGCCACATTTGGTGCACTTAATGCAAATGAGAAGAGTAAAAATACTATAGAGGCCTTTTACACTAAAAGATGGATTGCATTTTAACTTCTTTACTGAAAATATTTACAAATTAGTCCCTGTGTGTTAGAATAGAGAGCAAGTTGATTCTTCTACTAAAAATTTAATCCATTTCTATCATTAAAAATTAGTTTTTGTATGTCATAATGAGGTACACGTGGTCGTCTGATTATTTTGTTAGCCACACTAATTTTTACACAGTAGAAATGGATGAAATTTTTAACAGAAACGACCAGATTACTCTTTGATATAATGTACAAGGACTAATTTATCCATTTTTTTAGTAGAGGGGTAAAATGCAATCTTGCTCCTAATATAATGGCCTCGATAGTACTTTTACTAAAGATGAGTGATATATAATACACAAGTTTCAAAATGATGAATGAAGTGTTTGGTTGTTAAAATTTGAAATACATATTACTCTTTTTACCCTGTGTTTACTATAGGTTAAAAACATAAGTGTTATTTGTTAATATATCATATTACTAATAACTTCTTTATTTTTTATATTTTTTTTCTAATTTTAGCTTACAATTAATTTTTTTTCTTGAGTTTGATTAAAAATTTAAAAATAATATATATCAAATTCATTAATTTTTAAAAAATTAACTTGAATTCTATAACTTATAATATTTCATCAAATTATTTTTTGTATAAGTCGAAGTCTGGACCAAAAATTCATATAAACAAAGAAAAAAAAGCATACTACATATAAACAATTTTAAAATATGATTTCAAAATTTTTTATTTGTATTTGCCAAATAATATATATTTTATTCAAAATAGATTATTCAAGTACAAGCAATACGAAATCTTGGTACTCCAATATGTCGAAAGCAATCCCAATATTAGTAGATATTTTAAAATCAAACAAAGTGATATGAAAAAAAAACAATTCAATTTGTTGAAAGCAATCTCAATATGTAGAGTGTGACTCGCATTTTCAAACACTTTTAGGCAGCCCGTATCACGACACGAGAACTTCAGTATCGCAACACCAAAGTCAGTCGGCAATGTTACGACGAGAAGCTTCCCGACATTGCGACGACGTAAATGGGGACGTTGCGACGTGTTTCCCATAAAAAACTGAGTTTCTTCTTCTAATTAAACTTTGTTATCTTTTTTCAGTTGAACTCTAATTAATTTAGGAATATTTTAGTCATATTAAAACTTTAATATTAGCCTATTTAAAGGGTCTTTATAACCCTATTTTAGAGATTTCATAGAATATCTCTAATGTGAGATTTGATGAATAATTTTGGGGAGAGTTTTTTAGAGAGCTTTGTATTTGTATTTTTAGTTTTGCTCTTTTAGGTTTTATTTATCCATCTTGTACTCTTTGTTGGTTTACCAAATTAGTGAAGTTTTCTTTACCTATGGTTTTTATCCTCTTCGGAGGAGTTTTCCACGTAAATATTTGTATTCAATATTCTCTACCTTTTCTATTTCGTTGTTTATACGTGTCGATCCCCAACAAATTGGTATAAGAGCAATGTTACATTTCCGCAACTGACCTATTCAAGGATGGCGACAACGAATTTTGATATTGAGAAGTTCGATGGAATCACACATTCTAGATTGTAGCAGTTCTGAATAAAGCAGAGTGTTTAAAGCAAGGTTTGTAGCGCCGCATTCCCGACCCTTAAGGAAGATCCAAGAATGGTGCATTACAGCCTTAAAGTCTTTTCCTTTCGGGAATGTAATTGATGAAACCTCAGGTTTACAAAAACAAATAGGTATTTGCTATAGCAATAATATATAAAACATTTAAGCTTAAGGGCCCAAACACTTTTAAAACATAAAAGTTCTAAAGATTTAAGGAAAAAGCACAGTTTAACGGATACATTTTTATTTTTTTACAAAATATTGTTTTTCAATTTTTAAGTCTTGACGCCACCCTCATTTTTCATGCATAATAAAAAACACTATAAGCCTTACATAGTATGTATCCTCTGGCATAGTCTTTGAGGGTTCTTTTACTTTTTCGGTGCTCCTGAGAAGGGGAGATAAATGGAGTAAGTTCATAGAACTTAATGAGTTCCAAAGCAAACATTAGAATATATTTATGTCACATAGACAAAAAGACTCTTCCCAACTCCGTGGGATATATAGTTCGATCATTAGTGAAGATACCCCACAGACTAACTTCATGTAGCTTGCCTATTGGAGAATATCGAACTTACACAAACTTTAACAGAATATGACTCATTTTGGCACATATACTCCGCCCATGCATTCATGCAGACAGCCTCCTTCGTGCTAGCAAAAAACCCTAGTTCATGTTTAGAGATTATAACGTTTGTTCGTTCCTTTTTTCTCTGTTACGTTTTGCCAATATGGTTTGCATTACACTTGCCTTACTAGAGTTTACATAATATCATCCATGTATCGCGATCTTCCAATTCAATGCATCTTTACAATGAAGGCAACGCCATGAATTCACTTCTTTTGTTCTAACCATATGGTTCATTTTTCAGAGTAAAGTGGGTAATGACTCAGCACGAAGTAAAGCCTTTTCATTTCTTACACCAATATTCAGAGCTAGACTTTTCACTAGATAGGTAAACTTACCTTAAACGAGACATGTACAACACATGCACGAGATATGAAGAAAATTACTAGAAGATGTAGCAGAGACTAAACAGTAGGTCCGTTGCCCTTGTCTCGAGAGCTTTTGGGAGTTTTTTGAACTGTAATATAAATAGTTAACCTATTAGATCATTTTTTTAGAAGAACTAAACAAGCTTTCAAGAACACTTAATTAGGAAACCTAGAATCTCGAAGGTTCCTTCCCTTAGTCTTTAGTTTGTCCCTAAAGCATGAAACCCTAAGGTCCCGTAAATAATCACAAAAATAGCTATAGTTTCATCATTATTTACTAGGTTTCACGACGGTGAAGTTAGCTATTTACAGTGAACTTTAATCCTTCAAACAGGCATTAGCTTTAACGCTTTCCCAGAAAATGCAAAGAGAATTGTTGAAATGAAGTATGAATTTCCAAAGAAAGTATAGAACTTGCTTACGAAGCTAAGATTTCCTTTATATGGGTGTACACGAAAGGAAAACTTAGTGGAAAAGCTTATTTCCCTCTACTAACCTTCATTTAGTACCCATGACTAATAATTTTCTCTCTCATCTTAAGGACACGTCCTTTTATTTTCAGAAATTTTGTTTAATCCTGATTAGTCCTCATTAGGCCAACTAAATACTTTAATCAGAGAATAAGATAACAACATATTTATCATTCCTATTAGATTAGGTTTTTAACAATAGGACTCACTAATTTCATCTATCCGCTAGGGCAGCGTATACTCCATCGAAGAGTCTGCCAAACCTTAGAGGTCACTTTAATCAGGGTTTTTGCCCAAGAGTGCATTCGCAGACCTTAAGTACTTAATAAATTCCCAACTCTTTCCTTACTCGAGGGTCACACTATAAGCCTCAGTTCAATTAATACTCAAGTACTACACTTCGTCGGGCGGGATGTTACAAGGTTGGTCACAAATGGTAACAGTCAAGTGGAGGGAGTTGATTTCCTCGATGTTTTCCCTTATGTTTTGAAGCACACATCCATTCATGTATCACTGGCCCTAGTTGCATTATACAACCTTGATTTGAAGACTAAGAGTCTTTCAGTTTCCAAATTCAAGAATGGTTTGGGCTTGGTTAACATTTTGCAAAGATCGAGTTCGGCGCGTGATGGGGCCTGGTGAAGAATGTATTGTAAATACAAGTCAATGTGGAGATTTGTGGAGTGTGCCTCGCATTTTGGGACAATTTTAGGCAACCTGTATCACGACATAAGGACTTCAGCATTGCAACACCAAAGTCAGTCGGCGACGCCACGACGAGAAGCTTCCCGATGTTGCGATAACAAATGAAGTCGTGATGACATGAATGGGTACGTTACGACATGTTTCCCACAAAAACCAGGTTCCTTCTCCTAGTTAAACTATGTTATCTTTCCCCAATTGACCTCTAATTAATATAAGAATATTTTAGTCATATTAGGGCTTTAATATTAACTATTTAAAAGGTATTTGTAACCCTATTTTAAAGAGTTCATAAAATATCTCTTATGGGAGATTTGATGAAGAATTTTGGGGAGAGTTTTTTAGAGAGCTTTGTATTTGGGTTTTAAGTTTTGCTCTTTTAGGTTTTATTTTCTCCATCTTGTACTCTTTGTTGGTTTGATGAATGAGTGAATTTTTCTTTTCCCGTGATTTTTATCTTCTCCAGAGGAGTTTTTCACGTAAATATTTGTATTCGATCTTCTCTTTCTTTTCTATTTTGTTGTTTATACAGTTCAATCCCCAATACAATATTTGTAAAAATTTCTAAAATCATATTTGAAATTTAAAATTCAAGAAAAAAATTATAAACTTTAAAATCCATTCCAAGTTAGAATAAAAGCCAAATTAAAGAAGATTTAAAATAAAAAAATCGAAGCAAGACAAAAATGAGAGAAAAAGAGCTAGACAAAGAATATGTATAATTTAGCACATAATAATTAAACCTTGTGTTTGCAATTTTTGGGTTTAAAACAAAAACATTTATATTTTTTTATTCAAAACCACTTTGTAACATGTGATTGTTAAGTGAAAACAAAATTGGAATAAAAATAATTAAAGTTGAGTAACACAGGTGATATTTAATAATACAATGACAAAGGTGAAAGCTATCACCCAACTTAACTAAAAATATCACATGACCTTGTTATTTAAAGGCTACCAAATGCATTGTTATTTGAAACTTATATAATGGTTACGCAATAAATAAGCTATCACACCCAAATGGCTGGTGATGAAATTTTTAGACGTTATTGGTACTTGAATATTTCCTATGTTTCTAGTTTAAAATTAAAAAAAAACATGCGCACACATGCACACAAACTTTAAAATATCAAGGAACTAAAGTATCGTGATCTAGTGACATTGTCTCAAGACATAAAATATCGAAGCCAAATTAGGATTCAGTTCATGGTTTTGAGACATGGTTCATTTCTCGAGACATAAGGGTTAAGGTCTTGAGACATGGCTTTAATTTTTAAAAATATCATATTTATTTTAATTAATTTGATTAATTTAATTTTACTTTATCAAAATTAATTTTTCTAAAAATCACTGAGAGTTTTCAAATTAATTTTTTAAGAAAATTCTTTAATCAAATTCTCTAATTGAACAATTCACACGACTATCTAATTTAATTCCACATCGAATAAATCAACTCAATTAAATTATTTTCAAAGTCGTAGAATTTTCTTCTAATTCAAATGCAGTCCGATTGAACTTTTGTTGAGCTAACGAAGGGACCAATTGGTCATATACAATTAGGCTCGAGTTAATTGCAATTATGTCCAAAAACACCGTTTCGATAATTCGCAATTTGCTTAATCATGGAGTCAATCCACAAGAAGCACCATGATTGAAAACTCTTTATTGTATACTCTTTACGAAAGCAATTCATCCAACTGCTTTGTCTAATGACCTTGCCATGTGTGTATTACCCTCATATGATATATTTGATTCCTTTGAGTTAAATTTGTTCATTCAATACAATTCTATTTCATTTTATTGTCACCGTTGTATCTTTTTAATGATTAATATAATCACTGTCAACTAATGACTGATAAATTGCTCATTTGAGAACAAGCAACTCATGGTCACGTTCCATAATTATCAATCCACACAATGCCAATGAGAGGATATCATTAACTCTTTAATCGAGCTATGAATTCCATTATTGCTAGTAAACCCATGTCATACACAAGTCATGTATCCAACATACTTGCCATCTGCTCGATCATCTTTAGAGCATAATTCTCCACTTATATCAAAGCACATAAGTTACATACGCTTGGTCAGTGACTAACTCAAGATTTAGGTAAGTCACACCAAGAACTTCATAAGTGAATTGACCGTCTCCGGACGTACTAATGTGCAGAGTGTAAATACTGTATTAAAATATAGAATTATGAGGCGGTATTTGCAAGTATACGGGTCTAGTTGTAATATAGTTTTACAACGGAGTGGGTGAGTACTCCGAGAATCGTACCCAAGGAATGCGAAGGCTAGATCAATTTTAACCTACACACTAAAAGATCTAATTAATACTTTAATCCAGTTATAGTATGGAAACATAAATAAAATATTTTTTGGGGAGTTTTATAGTACTAATAATAAAAATAAAATAACATAAAAGAAAAGCTAAATTTCAAGAGATAGGAAAAGTAGAAGGAATCAAATTTGATGATGGGTGATTAGCTTGCTTTGGCAATTCCAATCAACTATTGTTTCGGGTTTCTCGTCAACCAACTAGTCGCTACCCTAGCAGGATCTTTCAATCTTCCACTAAAATAATGAGTCAGCAATGACTACTTATCTTCCGACCTTACAGTCCAGACTAGCTTAGGGTAAAGGTGTTCACAAATGGGCAATACCAATTTTGGGTTAATTCCCACCTTAATGACTTCCTGGGGTTGTCAGGCCTAAGGTTTGTTTCACGCTCTTCCTTTCTGAAACAACTAATCTGTTGAGTAACCCTACAAAACAATTAATTGAAGGATTAGTTCCTCATGGCTTTTATAAACAATATGGAAGAGATGGAAGAATAAATCATGGTGAATGAACTAAAGAGTAGGTTTAAGAAAAGCCTAATTTATATAAATAATAACACGATCCTCAAAAGTTTGTTGTCTTTAAAAATCAGATCTCTTGAAGGAAAGTAACGAACAAATAACTAAACTCTGAAAAACCTAAGAAAGAAAGAAAACGAAACTAAATCTAATAAGAGAATTTGGGTTAATGGAATGGTGTCCGTAACATGTGCCAAAGGAGCCTATTTATAGCCTTTTGGTGATCGTCATCCTTAACCTTAAGTCACCTGACATTCTTAAGCTTTAAGTTTGATTATGCGGATCAAAATGCCCCTACTTTGTGTTTAATTTCCGTCCTAGAGTCGATGTTGCAACACACCAGGACCTGTGTCACGGCATAGAAGTCAATATGCTCCTCATTGGGATGTCTTCAGGGGTATGTCACGACACCCTTAGTCAGTGTCGTGACAACAAATGCAGTTTCATCCTTTCTCTATTTTGCTCTCCATGTTGCAACATCGGACTTTTCATGTTGTAACATAGCATCCACTATCGGCCTAAAATGTCTTCTAATGGTCTCTTACACACTTACAAAGTATGTTAGCTCTCCCTTAGGCCTCATTTGGCCCTTAAGTTCAATAAAAGACTCATTTTGCAAATTTTATTAGATATAAGTAAAACTAAAGAAACTTAACTAAAATGTAATAAAAATGCTTATATTCAAGCTCCTTAAATGTGAAAACTAATTTAATCTACTACACTGAATTACAGTAGATCATGAATTAATTCACAAACGGATTCAAAATTAATTCAACTAGAGTCTAGTCCAATGTATCATTCTTCTAATGAGTACATCTATGTATCTACCTGTGGAGTCAATTGCTCCGATAGCCAAGACTAGCCATCTCCCTAATTGGAATTGTAGACGACATAATAATCATTCTAAGTATTTGAATCAAATTCTCACTTTGATTCTTTTATAGGATTACGAACTCGTTTAGACTATCTACTGAAGTAAGTTGTCTTTCTCGTAATGTAAACATTCTTACAGTGCCACTTATCATCAGTTTGAACTTAGACAATCAATGAGCTAATATTTATTTGTCACAATTTTGCTATGTATGCAAAAAATGAAAGACAGAAACATAAAAGATATAATAGATTTATATATTTATTCATCGTTCAAATACACAGAAAATAGTTACATGTTTACTAGAATATGGGAACATTTCCCAACAGTATACCAAGGTAGTGGAGGTAGGAAATTAGGTTCTACATCACTATAAATTGATTGTTCAAGCTTTTCTTGTAATGACCCGAAAGTCACGGTTGTCGAAAAATATATTTTTGAGACTCTATTTTCGTAAATCAAATTCGTAAATATTTTTTTGTGTGGTTAATTAGGTTTTGGTTGGGTGAATTTGCATGAATTAAGAGTAATTAGGAATAATGACTAAATTGTATATAAGGTGAAAGTTGAATTATAGATTAAAGAAAAATTTAAGTGACCAAAGAAGCAATTATGCCATTGCTCATAAATGAGGCGGCATAAGATTTAAAACATGTGAAAATTTATTATTATATATATTATAAAGTAAACCTTAAATGTTAAGTAAATATATTATATTATTATATAATAATATATTATATTAATATAATAAAACAAATAAATAAAAAGAAAAAGGAAATAGAAAAAGAAAGAAAGAAACAGAGAAAGCCAAATGAAATAGGGAGAAAAAGAAATAAAAGAAATAAAGAAGGAAAAATTAGGGTTTCAAAGTTCCAAGCTCAATTGGTTAGTCAATTTAGTCCATTTTCTTGTAATGTTTATGTTTTTGGAATCCCAGTATTAAATACTACCCGACTCATGTCAAAATTTTAGAAATTATTGAGTTTTTAAGTGTTGTTTATGTTGAATAATTTTAGTATTAGAGATTAAATTAATAGATTTTTAAGTTAGAAATGAAAAAGGATTAAATTGTAAAATAAATTGTAAATTTTGAGTAATAGGGACTAAATTGTGAAAATTTTAAATTTAGGGATTTATGTGAAATTAGGGAGTTAAATCTAGTCTAAAGTGAAATTTGTATGAAAATATAAGATTGATTGTGAAGAAATAAAATTAGTTTCGGTTTAAGGACTAAATTTAGGTAAATACTGAGTAAAAATTTAAAATATTAAATATGAGATTAAATTGTGTTATATTAATGAATTTTAATTGTTTTAATTCCGTAGCTAACATCGTACCAAAACCCTCAACTAAAAATGGGAAAGATAAAGTCGACGAGGAATAGCTCGAAATTTCTGGTTTGTATTTCTATAATCCAAATCTAATTATTAATTGTTGTATTTTGATTAAATATTTATAGTAAGTAATTGATGTGAGTATTGGTGTTTTGATATTGAATTCAATTTATATGTGTGATTATATGAAAATTGATATTGGATATTGATTGTTTTTGAGTTGTGAAATTAAACCCTATTAACTCGGGCTAAGTCGGATATAGATGGCATACCATAGGATTGGAAGAGTTCAGATATTTTTTCGACTTTGAGTCGATAAGACATTGAGTGTCAATTCACTACTTCGGATTAATTTGATGAGGTATTGGGTGCCAATTTACTTCGATTTAGTCGATGAGACACTATGTGTCAAATTATTACTTCGAATTATCCGATGAGGCACTGGGTGCCAAACTAGTGTGTTTTGGTTGGATCCGTATATCCGTCCGAGTCCGACTCATGTTAAAATGGGTAAATGAATAATAAAGTTTTATAATTGATATTGAAATGGCATGGTATGAAAAATGGAAGTGAAATAGTGAATTGAAAATAGAATGTGAAATATGTTGCAAATATATGGAATAAATGAGTTATATATTCATGAAATGAATATGGAATGGATGATGCAATTGTATAATGAAATGTGAAATAAATTGTGGAAAGCTATTTATATAGCAAGTATGAGAATTGAGATATTTGTGAAACAAATGAAATATTATATTGTTGTTGTAATAATTAAATATTAATATGTGTTTATATTTCAATCGTATATTTGAAATTTCTTATCTTTAAATATTCGGATTATAGAAATACCACTGAGTTTTACTCAACGTACGGTTTTGTTTTCCGTGTTCAGATTAGGTACTTAATTTTGATCACCGATTCAGCATCCAACAACGGTCCCGAATTCAAACGTGGTAATGTTTTTCCTTTTATGTTGGCATGTACCTAGGACATCTAAATATTAATCATTTTGTGGAATGGTTATAAATAAAATTATAAGTTAATATTGTATGGTTATATACATATAAATATGTGTTTATGTTTGAGGTCATAATATGACATATTTAAGTTAATGTTTAAATGAACATGAAATAGGTAAAATAGATCGAAATTGGCATGTTTACAAATTGAATTTGAATGATGTTTTATTTATATGATTTGATGATATAATTGTGGTACCTATGAAGGTACATTGGTTAGACACCTAGGAGATTGTTTTGACATGTTTTAGATGTGTTCAATTGTGTTTTGAACTGGTTAAACAAATGGTTTTTGAGTTGCTTAGTGTCCAAGCTTGCAGGGATTGGTAAACGTTTTGTTTAAGGTGCATTTTGAGTCCACACGGCCAGACACGTGATCCTGTGACTCGGCTGTGTGAGACATACGGCTAGCACACGGGTGTGTGAGGCCATTTCGAAAGGTCATACGGTCTAGCACACGGGCGTGTGGCTTGGCCATGTGACCCAAGTTAGAGAGTTACATGGGTATAGACACGGGCTAGAACATGGCCATGTGTCCCTATTTCAAATACCCACACGGCCTGAGACATGGGTGTGTCTCTTGGCCGTGTGAGTCACACGGCCTACACGGTCGTGTGAACCCTGTAGCTTTGAAAATTTTTAATATTTCTCAAAAAATTCTCTAAGTTTCTGAATTAGTCCTGATTTGTTTCTAACACATATTTTGGGCCTCGAGGGCTCAAATAAGGGCCATTATGTATGAATTTAATTGGTTTTTGACCTAAATATATTATGGTAATAAATGTTTGTAATTTATGTCTGTTTGATCGATAAGCTTCGGTAATACTCCGAAATCCTATTCTGACGACGGATGTGGGTTAGGGGTGTTACATTTCTCTCTTCCTTTTTAATTTTTAGAAAAGTTTGTAGAAGTTCTAAAATCCCTATTCACCCCTATTGGTTTTTCAAGCCTAATAGTAGTGTTACCAGTTGTTGCAACTTGAAGAGTTATGTTCTTCTCACATTTGGATATGTTCTTAAATTCAACAAGGTTTATTTTAAAGTTTTGCAATAACTTTATAATTTCATCAATGTATATACTATTTATACCTTTAGCCTCTTCAATTGCAGTCACTTTGATGAAAAATCTCCCAAGTAGATATTTAAGAACTTTTTTTCACCAAATTTGATTTTGAATATTCATTACCCAATGCAAAGCCCTAATTTGATAGATCACATAACTTCCCATAAAACTCACCAAGAATTTTACTTTGTTGTATTTTAAGTGTCTCAAATTTGGTGGTTAGCATTTGCAATTTCTATTACTTAGTGGTGTTGGCTCATTCATGGGTTGTTTCGAGAATATCCCAAGCTTTTTTAGGTATTATACACTTGAAGATCCTCTTGAATTCTTCATCATCAACTGCACAAAAAATGGCATTCAAGGCCTTGGAATTTGCATTAGCTAGCTTCTCTTCTTTAGTAGTATAAATGAGTTCAGATTTAGGAGTTTTAACTTTAGAAACATTAATTGTAGGACGTTCTCATCTAATGATAACAACACATCAATCGTTTTCATCTATAGACTTTATCAAGGCTTTATCCTTGTCTTTCAGTATGCGTAGTTGGATCCATTCAACATAGGGGTTGTGAAACTAAAGAGCCTTTCATTGTTAACAAAAATCAACACCAGTATCACCACTTACTACGTCAAATGTCAAACTCTAATGCCAATTTGAAGAAAACAATTATTTTTTGTGAGTTGATATGTTGGCATATATATGAGCAATTATAATTGAAGCAACTAACAAGTAAAGAACAATAACGCCAAAAGTTTGGTTATGGAGTTTGGTTTCCACCTACATCTATGGGGCCTTGCTTAGAGAACTAATCCATTATCTTCAAACACGTACAAATGATGATTTAAGTTCTACCACTCACCATGTAGCAACCTAACATTCATACAAAGATCTAGATCACTCTCCACTAAGTTTTCTCCTTGAAAACTCAGTTGTAGAACCAAGTGACTCACTTGTATTTTACTTACAAAAATATACTCATAAGATGGTTCCTAAAAGAATAATATAAAGTGCTAACTCTCTCGTACATATAAACTAAATAAGCGTACAATTTGTATATGAGATTTAGCTTGCTAAGGTACATATCAATTACAATTAAGGTTCAAAAGATTGCCAACTCCAAATATAATAAGTTATGGTTTTAACCTAGCTAGAACTTAAGTTTCAATGCTTTTGTAGCTGGAACCATAATTGCTCCATCACAACCAAAGCCTCATTTAATTTTTATATTAATTTTTAACAAATATATTTGTTACATAGATTTTTTTTCACCCACATTATGAATGTGCCATAATTTAATATTACATAAGGTAAAAAAGGGTGACACATACCCTTAACATATTTAGGCATATTAGATTATCTTGTTCAATTCATTTTGTTAGAATGTAAGGTTTTGCTATTTGATTGAAGAAGTGGAATATTATGTAGAAACATATTTTACCATATTGTTATTAATCATTATAAACATAAAAAGATATTAAATTATGTTGAGGTTAAAAATAATTAAATAATATAAAAATATTATTTTTTTCTCAACTAATAAATAGTTAAATAATGTAAAATTACTTATATTAACATTAATTAAAATTAAATTAATGTAGTCGGCAGTATAATAAACAAATTTTAAGTTTTTTTAATTGATAATAATAGACAAAACTCACTTATAATAAATAAATGAATATAGTTAAAACATTACCAGAAAAAATATTAAAAAAATGAGAGAGTTTGAATCATTAATATTTATTATTTTTCACACGAGTTTTAGTGAAATTGACTCAAGCTCATTAAGAAGGAGGGGAAAAATGTCATAGACATCACAGTAGTCAAAGCAAGATTAGGTAAGTAGCATGCAATATTGAAATTATCCTTGTATCATTGAAATTTGGCACGGTTTAGCGGGGCAGGAGCCGCCCTCCTATTTGATAAATTTTTAGTTTTTAAATTTCTTTTTATTTTAATCATATAATTAATGTTTAAAAATAGGATAAATATACGTATGCTCCTCCCCAAAGCTTTCTTTTAATTTGATTTTTTATAAAATTTTTAATTTTTTAATAATAAATTTAATAACATTTATTTTGTTTAATTTGATAAACTAATACAATGTATATTTAAATATTAATTTGGTAAAAGAATTAATGTTTAAATAATTACAATATTTAATACATATTTAACATTTAACTTATTTTGTTTTTTTTTCTAAATGTAAATTTCTTGATCAAAATTATTTCAAATTTAAAAAATTATAGGTCCGCCCCGTATAATATTATGATCAAAATTATCTGAAATTTAAACAAACCCGACCCCTACTTCCAACATATCTACTTTATATAAATATCTAAACTCCTCTTATCAATATTTCTATTACCAACTCAATGTAATCTATGAACCAAACTTGACTAATCCAAACTATCGCAAAAAAAAAAAAAAATAAAAAATATTTTTCTAAATTCCGTGTAAAATTAAAATTTTCCATTACTAGTTTTAAAATGAACCCTTAAATTAAAGATATCCAAATTATCTTGATTTACCTTACGATATATAAAAATATGAAGAGAAATAAAGTTTTTAAATAAACATATATGTAACTGATTTATAATTTTAGATATTCTAATATATTACTACTATACATTATAAATAAAAATACATACAAAGTTTAATTTTAAATAAGATTTGGTATGAGATAAATATGTAAAATATATATAGTGTCATTAAGCAGAACGAAAAATGGTTATAGATTCTAAAACGTAGAATAAAGTTTATTAATATGTCACTAGAGTCATCTTGATATTATGCTCCAATGGATTAGTATTATAATTTACATTGACCTCAAATTTTCGAGTTTTAATATCATTATTATAAAGGATTAACATTATTTATTCCTTTTGAAAAAGGGATTAATCGTAGATGTTTTCTTTTTCATCTATAAATTTATATATTAATTATTAATGTGTAACTGTAACCTATCAAATAAAGTAGTATGAGTTTGCAAAAGTATATAAACAAAGGGTTTAAAAATATAAAATACACATAAAAAGGGATTACAATAGAAAACTAAATTTTAGTAAGAAAACATATAGAAAATTGAACACATATGTTCAAATTTAAAAGTTGAATAAGAAAAAACACAGATTTTGATAAATAAAAAAGAAAACAAACAATTTTACCTTTTAATACGGATTGATTGCTAGTATGCCAGAGAAAAAAACATACCAAGTGTGTTGACACCATTTTTTTTGATGAAAACGGGGTCGACTTGGATTTTAAAGAAAAGAATGAAAACGGGAGTCGCCACCAATCCTTTTTTGACGAGGTGTGATCGGGTCACCTCAAAAAGTGGTTGTTTTTAATAAATGATTTAATTTTATTTAAACAACGATTTTGGTCTACGAAATTCAGAAAAATGAGTTCGGGAGTCAGTTACGCACGAGGAAGGATTAGCACCCTCGATACGCCCAAAATTGGTACCTAGTTGATTAATTAGTGTCTTAGTGTTGAAAATTGAAAATTTGAGGAGTTTTAAAAATACGATCCTTAAAAGAAACTCTGATAACGTGAATTGAAATATAAGATTCTCTTGTTCCGAAGGAATATCACATCCAGCACGTTAGGACACGATACTCTAAACCATCGAAACCAATATCACCTTATAGTTTAATGAAACCACACTTTGAAGCTTTAAGAGGATATTTGGCTATTTAGTCGAACGAGAAATCGAAACCCAGCACGTTAGGGCACGTTTTCTCGATTTTCCAAACGCGAAATATTGCCTTATTTAGAAAAATTTCCTTTTGATGCTTGGTGTTAATGCTTGACAAAACAATAACGAATACGACAAGGTAAGCAAAGTAAAGTGAGTAACAACAATACAATAGGCAAAAATGAAATGACGAGGCGATTACATAAACAAAGCATACAAATAAATAAATAGAACTAACATTTTAGAAAAAGCACAAGTGTACATGGATAAATAAACAAACACCAAATAACAATGATGACGATAAATACAATTATGTAAAAATGTATATACATGTATAATTTTTAGCCATAAAATAAGAAACGCATATAAATTATAGAATATGAAAACATAGATAAATATATACATATATAAAAAATCGGTAAGTATTATAAAAATAAAAATGTAAATATGTGTTTATATATATTTACAAATTGTGATAATATAAAATATATGTATGTGAATTATAAAATATGTGAAGTATACAAAAAGCATTTTTAAGAATATAAAGAATATATATAAGTATGTATATGATGTAAAATATGCATAAATATATGTAAGTATATAAGAATTATGAAATATGAAAAATATATTTAAGTATGTATAAGTACGTATATATACATATATATGAATTAAGATGTATGTATTTATGCTTATACCTATGTATAAATAAAAATATGAGATATAAAAATATAAAAAGTATATTTATAATAAATGAAAAGTATGTACGTAAATATATTATAAAAATGTATCAACAATTTGAAATTATGAATATTAAAATATTTTAATATAAATAATATATAAGATGATGACATATATATTTAGCGATATTAAGAATCCATATAACATACGTAGAACATATATAGTATATGGATACCTTAGAAATGATAAGAATGATAATAAAACTATTTTCTACACTACATAAATACATACACATATATATATAAACAACAGTATATACAATATAATATTAGAAAAATATATATAATAGTGTAAAATATAACTAATAATATTAAAATATATACAATGATAATATATATAAAAGATATATGTATATATAATTATATAATATAATATTAAAATATAATAATACGACATAAAAAAACATGACACAAATAAAGTATAGTATTAAGGACACATATATAATACATGAAGAATATACATAATACTAAAATATTTAGGTAATATATGCGTATATTAAAAACTAGTAATAATATTACCGAGGTATATACAAATATGTCAAGTATATATACGTATTATAAATATATAAATATATAACAAAACATAAACTAATAAAAATAAAAATAATAATAATAATAATAATGATAACATTGGAATATAAAAGAAACAAACATAAGATTAATAAAATATTAGAATAAAAGTGAAATAAAAATATTAAATATGAATATATATATATATATATGTATACACGTACATAATAAAAATATATACTAATACATAATAATAATACTAATACTAATAATACTAATAATATAAAAATAACAAGGATATTTAATAAAGATATAAAAATAAACGAAAAAAAGGACTAAAATTGAATTAAAAACAAAGTTGTGGGGCAAATGTGAAAGGAAATGAAGAGAAATGGGCTTATTTGAGCGCGCACAAAACATAGGGGGACCGAAACAACAATTATTCCATTCCATTAAAACGCAGCACATTAGCGGGGACTAAATCAAAAAGCGCGAGAAATTATGGGGCCAAATTGGAAAAAAGAAAATGACTTAATTGCAAAACCCTGAAAAAGCGGAAGGACTGCGCGCATAAATATCCCATTCAAATGAGAACACGCGGATCCTCTAGCGGGTCGGGTCGGATGGGTCGGGCATGGCCAAAACGACGTCGTTTTGGGGCTTAAGTGTAGCCTCCAAAACGACGTCGTTTTGGGGGCTATATAAGGCCTAAACTAACCAAAAAATCATTTGGGGAGAGGGAAAGAAAAAAAAAAAAGAGAGAGGGAAGAAAGAAGGGAGAGAGAAGGGAGGGGGAAGGAAAATCCGGCCAAGGGGGCCGGTCACCGGACGGCCACCGGAGGCTCGCCGGCGCCGGCGCCGGCCACCGCACGCGGGGGCCGAAAAAGGTAAAAAAAATATTTTTTTTTTATTTTTTTATTTTTTATTTTTATATTATATTGTTATTTTTATATTTTTTTAGTATATATATATGGGAAAATAGAACAAAAGACAAAACAAGAATAGATTCACAACCACCTTAGGTTTCCGGTTCTGATTTTTGACTTATTGATTTACTGATTTTTGGGTGTTCGAATCTCTGCCTTTTGATGTTAAGATTGTAGTATTTCGGATATCAATTGTTTGCTTTTGGTTAGGAAATTGAAAGAGAGAAGAAGAAAAAAAAGGGGTCCCCCAAAAACAACCGATTCTTCCCTTTGAAATCTCCAAAAAAAAACATCAAAATCCTCCTCCCTTTTACAATGACCATAGGGCTTTTATATAGCCCAAAATCCAAAAAAAAAAAACAAAGAATTTCATTTTTTGGTGTTTTTCTTTGCTGTCCTTTTTTGTCTTCTTTTGCAGGCATAGAGTGGTGGAGGCAAGTGGGTGTGCTGGTGGCAGACAACTGGTAGTGGCGGGCCAAGGTGGGGCGGCGGCTAGGGTTCTTCTCCTCTCTTTTTTTGCTGAAAATTGTTTAGGTTTGGGCTGGGCTTAGGGTTTTAGTCTGTTGGGCTAAATTGGGTTTGGTTAGGGTTGGTTTAATTTTGTGACGGGTTGGGCAAATATTGGGCTATACAAAGTGTATATCAATTTAACCATTCGATCAAGAAGGGCAAATTGATAAGCCTACATCAAAATTAAAAAAAATGAAGATGGCCTAATTTGTGTAATTTTAAAATTGAAAGGGATCTACGAGGTATTTAACCCCCGCAAAAAATAGAGGAAAGGTTCAATTTGTCTAATTTTGATATTGTCAGGGAGCGAGGGATCAATTTGGTGCAATTTTAAAATTGGCAGGAGCTAAAAGGATTTTAACCCAAAAAACTTGGAGGCCATCCATTTTCGCTCCATAAGGGGTGAATTTTGAGACGGGCAGATTTTTTCTTTACGCCGTGAGTATGAAGCTATTATAATAATTGCATGTTATATTAAATTATTACTTTATTTTTATGTATATAATTATTAAAAAAAATAATGTATATTTTTTAAAGAATTACATTTAACTATTTAGTTGATTTTAAAAATAAATAGTAAAAATCAACATTCACTGTAGAGCGAGTAGTGAAGCAAAGCCTACTAATTATGGTGGTGTAGCATCCACCCGGCGCTGCTTCAGTGGCATCCCTACCTCGTCTGTCCACGTAGTTCCGTCCCTGGTCATCAACCGCCAACTAAGCTATCAACTCCCTGTCTCAGTACCAGTATCAGCACTTTTATTTTATTTAATTCTTAATCAATAATTTACCTACCCGCCGCAGCCTACCCTACGCCGACAACCATTTAAGCTGTAGGTTTTAATCACCTTCCTCACTATGTATTCAACCTTCTTCTCATTTCTCTAACAACCAAAAAAGTTGGAAAAAAATGGCTACTCATAATCTTGCTGTTATCCTCAAAAACCCGTCAAACGACGCTGAATTCCTCCTCCTTAAGCAAACTCCACCGCCTAAATTCAGCGAAGACCAGTACGATTCTTATGTGGATTCTGATCTCTGGGACCTTCCTTCCACGCTTCTCAACCTTCAACACGATCACTCCCACTCTGGGATTGTTATCCAGGGCGCCCAGTCCTCTCACAACATTGATTTGACTAAATTTGATGTCCAACTTGCTCTTACTGGGGTCAATTTTATTTCCTTTTTAAATAAATAATTTCATTTTCGAGTTTCTGTTATCTGATGGTGGTTAATTGGTTATTCTTTCTAGGTGCTGGAAAAATTGGGTTTAACGGTGAATGATGTAGGGGAGTGGAGTTTGTTCAAGTATGTGGAGGAAGCTGAGTTCGGGCCTGAGTTTCCAGTTAATACTGTGTTTATTATGGGCAATTTGTTGGACGGAAATCAAAATTGTCAAGGTATGTTTATTGCACTCGTTCATCAAGCTAAATATAGTTGGTTTAAATTTGTATTGGCTAATTCTTCTAGAATCTCGATGCTTATTTCTAAAAATGCATAAGAGAAGTTATTGGGTGAAAAAATAAAGTGGAGATTTTTAATTCATAGATTAACTTGATCTACAAAGGGCTTCAGGTGAGAGTTTGTTAAAGTTGTAATATTGATCAAATTGGGGCTCGCCAAAAAGAGGGCAGGTTTTATCTTTAATTGTTACCAAAAGCTTATTAGCTATGAAGCCCGGACACACGCCGGAAAGTCCCTCGTACCTATCTCAACACGTTATCCGACATGGACATGCCAGAATACCTACCGGACACATCAAAATACGGAAAAAAATAAAAAAATCAGATACGGCAAGACACACAAGGACACGGGATTTTGGTGGTTGAAAATAGTTGAAAACATCATAATAGTGATAGAAAATCTCTGTTTGAAACCTAGATCTAGACTTTATCGTTAAGATTTTCTAGACTCTAATCTGGTGCATGTGATTAGGAAGTTCAGAGAGATATAATGAGGGTATTTTACAATATTTCGACACCATTGACAGCGGCTAGAGTGGCAGTGGTGACCCTGTTCTGTATCGTGTTGTACCCGTATTGTGTGTCTGTGTCTGTGCTTCATAGCTTATTAGAATGTTATTGTTCAAACCCTATGGGTTATGATTTTGTTGATTCTGTCACCAGAATATGCTGTAGCACAAGCAACTTATTGTTAGAAATGCTCCATTACTTGTTCAGGGCTGTGTAAGTGGATGTCTACTGAAAGCTGTCTTACCTGGCTTCTGGAGGTGAAACCTTGTAGTGATCGTGTAGGGCCTTTGGTAGTTTTTGCTCTTATAAATGACTCATTGCAGTCAGCTGCACGGACATTACCACCCACGTTGCGTTATCAGGTTTGCTGTCTTTCGAGTGACTAACTGATAATGATCTATCACTGCATGCTGCATTAGCCATAAGGAAGAATGTGGTCTAGACATTAACAATTTTAGGGGTGTTTATGACCAAATTTTATGAAAGTATAACTTCTAAGGGCAGTGGATTGATTCTTAATTCCCTATTATTAGAAATCCATCTCTTTGTTTTCATGCTTCGATGAAGTTTGCTCCAGAAAGGCGAGTTACTGGAGAGATGATTAGGCTGTGCTTCTTAATTTTTCAAAGTGAAAATATGAATATGAAAGTCCACTGCCTACTTCTAGCAAATGAAGATTCTATTGGCAAAGAATCTTTAAGTACTACTTTTAAGATTGCAGATTTTTAGCCTCTGATGTCCAGTTGGCTTGAAGAGTTTTTCTGGAAGTTTAAGGTCTGCTTTTCTGGGCACGTCTTTTCATAATTTTCAACTTATAATACACTTTTAGCAAGTACGAATTTGAAGTGTACAGAATTGATGTTTAACTGCTAGTGTGTTGCTAGATACAGGTAGTTCCTAGCGCTTGTAACAATATAAGTCTATAAGACTATGAATGGAGTTGTTTATTCTCTGCTATGTACATCATCCTAGAAATAAAAATTGATTTATTTCTCATCTATGTGCATACATTTTGGGTTGCCCTTTATCAGAGTTTTTATTGATTGTATGACGTGTATTCGTCATAATTTCTGGAATTTTTAAGGAAGAATTCCTTTATGAATGTAAAGGCTGTCAGCCTCGTTTTTTTTAACATCTTTCATTAAGTCTCCATAGGAATCCTTTCTTAATGCTTGCGTCTTGGAACATATATATATTATATGCATATGTGTATACGTATACATATATGTATACCTTTATGTACACATATACATATAAAATAGGATTTGGCTTAAGATTGTCCATCTTATTTTACTTGGAGAAAAAGGATTGACATTTTTAATTGTTGTGATTACTTGAATTTAGAATTTAGCATTAAAATGTCTTTGTGGACTGAGATTTATTCTTTCAGGAGTATCCTCCTGGAGTTGTAATTCTACCTATGCGAAGTAAAACAAGGAAGCCCTTCCTTACAACGAACTTGGTAATATTTGCACCTAAACAAGTTTCAGATACAGTTGGGGATTGCAGCTTTGTTGCTCATGGAGATGCATTGATTGTGGATCCAGGATGCCGACATGAGTACCATGAAGAGGTATGAAAAACCTATTTGTTAGCATGAGTTTTCCCGTGCTTCCTTGAACAAACTAATTTCATTATGAGCTGCATTCTGCTATGTCAGAGTTATAGTTTGAGTATGTTGTCCAAGTTAACACCTCACTTCCTTGAAAACAAAAAAGGTGTGCTTATCCATGAATTACTTTAAAGAGGATTCTTTGCTGGATTTCGTAGTTTATCTCTCAATAAAAGCAGTAACCTCTAAGTGAGCTTGCAGCTTCTCTGGGAATTGTGAGATGTCAATTTAACTGGTCTTTCGGTTCAATATAGAAGTTATTTTTACAGAAGCAACTTGAGAGTGATTACATAATGTTCAGTTTCCTAGTTTGATCATGAAAGGAAAGTCTGTGCATTACAATATAGGTGGCATCAGTTTCACACTTTATAGTATGGGAGCATTTTCACATATGAATGGAATATTTCTATAGCAATTACTTTTTCTCTTTTGTCAAAAACAAATTAAAGGCTAGATACTCAAGTAAAATGGGAAAAGAAGACGATCATATAAAGGTGTGAATCTTTGTTTAGCTCAGTACCTAGTCCATATCATTATAAAACAGTAAACTTTTATCAACACCTTAGAAATTTATATGATTTTCTTTTTGTTTATGGTTATCTAACTGTGTAGTTTTCATTTTGGCATGTTTTACTTATAACTCAACATGATATTGACATTATTGTTTCGTTTGACCAGCTCAAGCAGATCATAGCTTGCTTGCCTGAAAAGTTAATTGTCTTTGTTACTCATCATCATCTTGATCATGTTGAAGGTCAGTTTCACAAAGTATTTCTATCTGATATTATGTGATTTTTGCATTATTTAACATTTTTCATCTATCTAATTACCTCATTAAACCTAGGTTTATCTTTCTTAAATATACTTATTTTCTGCCCTAAAAATTCTCAAAATAAGTGCCAAAGGTTAGAGTAGAAGGCCAAGTTGGGGGGGTTGAACAAAGGAAACCCTGAGGCTAAATTGATCCAGCATCGCAGTGCCAGAACAGCGTTGCAGTGCTGGCTCTGCTGAAATTTTGGTGCAACAATGCCCATTGCAGTGCTATAGTGCCCATTGTGGTGCTGTGGTGTCAGTCCCTTTGGTCAGTTTTGTCATTTTTTCCCCTTTTTTATCTTGTTTTAATTTTCACCTTTGATTCGGCTGTTTCTCACAAAGAAAGATTCTTAATTGATTTTAATCTACAAACATGAAAAATGAATAATAATTTTTAATTTTAAATATAAAAATAAATATTGAACGTGGTTGGTCTCCTCGGGATTTCTCCTACGTCACAAGCAGCCCTAGTGTGTTGCCTCCAGTGGTGCTCTACATGGATGATTGCTGGAGCCTTCATGAGTCTTGGGGTTTTTCTAATGCTAGTTGTACGATCGACAATCACAAACAAAAGTTATGTTCTTTGGTTTCACATTTTGACTGAATAGAGTTGTAATGGCTTATGGGTTTCAGTTAATGTGAAACAAATGAGGCCTGGAGGCTTAGACAAGGGCAGCTAGGGCTTAGAATGCCTATTGCAGCTTTGTCTTGGATATAAATAATTATCAAGCAAACTAGAAGTTGTTAATAAATATTTTTTTTTCTAAAAGTTAATAAAGGATTTACTTGTGTTACTAGTGTTAAAACTCCAATATTGAAGCACAACAGTTACCTTTGGACTCCTAGTGTTTAATTTAACTTTAAACTGTTTAAATGAATTCATCCTCATATAGCTATAGGTTCGGCCAAGGCAATATAATTAGGATTAATTCTCTTTGATTTATTTATCAGATGAATAAATTAATCTAGTCCTTTAATGTAGCAAGTAAATTCAATCTTTTATCCTTCTAAAGGCTAGCCAAAATCGAACACCCAAGTAAGCAATGTCTTCACTGATTTTTCTTTGGATTTCAGAGCCTGATTTCTGTTCGACTTTTCACAGTCTATATAAAATCTGAATAGCTTGATTTATATTGTCAATCACAAGAGTTAGAGGTTTAGTTAAGTTCCAATTCTCAAACTGGGACTTGGAAATCAAGACGACAATTTTGTAATTTCAATTTAGTCATTTTTGAGAAAGCCAAATTTGGTTGATCAAATTCTACCAAAGTGAGAAGTTTTTTCTCTATTTGAACATTTAAAAGAAATTTGGTCAGGACATAGTATGTAATAGTTAGGAGATCATCGTACCCATGTCTTAATTAGGACTTTCATGAATGTATGAAACAATACATTATCTTATTCTTTTTGTATAAATCAACACATTATCTTAATCATTTATGAATCTCATCCATTCTTAATTGAGAGATTATCTTATCCAATTAACCCTGTCCACTTTGTTTAATTTTAAACATATATGGATTTTATTCAAAACTTGTCATCAAATTTTCGAAATTGAAGTTTTCGAATTTTTAGCTTCAAATTTAACCTTTCATTTGCGACAAGTTTATTTTACTGTATGTGACTCAATTTAACTTCACTATGATTCATGCCATGCTCCAAACATCTTACCTTAGGCATCCTTTCTTGGGACCCATTTGTGATGAGTTGAAATATGAGAATACTCATATAAGATGACATGATATCTCGCACGTCAGAGTGCTAGTTACACAACTGTCACATGAGAACATTTTCCACAGACACCTGGATGACTCCACTGAGTGAAGTTCTCAAAATGGGTCATGTTCGATGAACTTGTTTCCCAAACAAGTGCCTACTTGTTCTCCCAAGTATCCCCATATTTTAACCTAAGAGATCTGTTCTTTACTTCACAAGTAAGAAGGTAACATGTACTAGTCTCTTGTCTTGTCAATGTCTTGTCTTGACAATACTCAACAAAAACGTTTTCTGGAACATGAATTTATGCATAAGAATTCCATAATTATGACTTATAATTCCTTTGCCAGGCCTTGTATATTTCATGGAATTCATCCCATTATTACCTTAATAATTTAGATGTTAGTGTACTATCATGAAGGAAAATCTTGTATTACTACCTATTAGTGATGAGTTTGCTTTGTTAACTAATATATCTTATTTCCAATCTAATTGGCACTAGGGCATTTGTTCATTCAGGTTATATTGTAAAAAATGATAATAAATGGGGAAATTTTGAATCGACCAGCTTGCTATTTGTAGATTATTGGGAGCTTTTTAACTTATGGCTCATGATTAAGTCTCCCATTTGTTTGGGCTGTTTTTACTAAATTTTCATTATTTTCATGGGAGAAAAGAACAATCATCCTTGATCAATGTAGGATTTAGGGTTGATATGTTCAGGCTGTTTAACGAATAGTGAGGTTGATATGATCATGATCTTGTGGGAACAAATTTCTTGGACTTATAGATAGGTAGAAACCTATCTTCTAATATCTAGTATCGAGCTTTGAATAGGGAAGTAGTGAGCCTTTTAAGTAATTGGCTTATTGTAGATACTCAGTTTTGGCTACTAACATTTATCTCTTTCCAGATATGATAAAATTATGTTTTAGGAAATTGCGCTTTTAAGGTTAATAACAAAGTTTAACTCAGAACAGATAGCAATGTTGCTTCACTTAATATCTCTTCCGGAAAAACAACTGTTGTTTGGAATAGTTGTTGTTCAGAACAACCGTTGTTTGAGAATAACTATGTCTGGAATAGTTATGCTTAGAACAAGGTTTCAGTTCGGTTCACTTTAGTTTAATTGGCTAATTGATTTTTTGCTCACCCTAATTTGGAACCATATTTTCATGTTTTTTTCAAAATGTTATATACTTCAGGCTACCCCTTACGATTTCCATGCCAACTGAGATTATTCTTCCAAAGTAACGTGCTCTTAGTTGTATATTAATGATTATAATTACTTTTTTAGATGCATAATATGGTCCATTTGCTTTGCTGTCATGAAAAGTCTATACTGAATATATTGGTTTATGGTTTTTCTCAGGTCTTTCAATTATCCAAAAATGCAATCCTAATGCTACACTGCTAGCGCATGAAAATACTATGCGTCGCATTGGAAAAGGTCAGAAATGGTGTTTATATTTGAGTTCTTATCATTTTGTTTCTATAGCCTATCTGCTAACCCTACTAGTTAAAAAGGGAGGCACAACTCTTAAGTTTACTTTCCTTTAATTATGGATTCACAACAAAAGGCTACTGAGGATATTTTTCTTTCTTTAACTTGCGAGGCGTATTAGTAGGTAAATGCCTCATCCAAGCCTGATGATTCATTGCATGACTGAAACAAGTATATACCCTATTAAATAGTTTTTCATAATGTTACTCATAAACTTGACATACCTCGAGATTCTTTGTTTCATGGCTTAGTTGTGGTCATATGTTGACAGGTGACTGGTCTCTTGGTTATACCTCAGTTTCTGGAGAAGAAGACATTTTAGTTGGTGGTCACAGATTGACTGTCATTTTTGCTCCAGTATTTTTCTTATAACTCTTGATCTCTTACAAATTGTTCATTCTGTTCTTTTTGATTAAATGATTAGGTTGCACTCTAGTCTAGACATTGTGGCCTGGTCCTACCTAAACAGACAGATTGCAAGATAGGAAAAAATAATGGGGAACATATTTTTGAAGTTGTGACGTAGTAATTTTCTTGAAAGTTAACCTTGTGCATTACTTATCCTCATGTTGTTCGAGTTAAACTTTGAATGAGATTTATGGAAAAACTTCATTGATATTCTCAAGTAGGGAATACTTAGAACTTAAAGCCAGGAGCTTCTATATTAGTTGTACTCTATTATGGAGTTGTTACATTTGTGATTTTGGGATTGATAGTTTAACTCATCAAATGGAGACCAAAACCTTCTAGCTCATTAAAGGGTGATTGAAACCTTAGAACTTGAACTGCTAGGGGTTCAAAATTGATTAGAGTCTTTGCCTTTAGTTTGATTCTTATTTTTGTCCATCCTGCAGAACTCTAAGGGAGTTGTCTACCTTAATGTACTGACACTTTAAACTTTTTTTATTCATTAATAATTTTCCTTTTAAATAGAGGTTTACCATTCTAAGAAAGCAAAAATATAACAGCAAACTATCTTAATTTATTAGGAAAATTTATTTAAACTAATAAGCAAGTCCTAGGAAATAAAATCATAATCAAATTGTATTGAAGATATGTTGACCATTGACTATTGACAGGCTTGTTAATCAAGGCTGATCTGATTTCTTAAGGCTAAAAGTATTGGGATTTTATTGATTCTATTTCTTGTGAAGATTGTATTTCCTTAAGTAGTTCAACATAGTTGTCTATATATATCCATGTAAATACTTGAGTTAATTGATAAGAAAAAGAATTCCTATTCTCAACAAGATACGCATTGTACTGAAGACCAATTCCTTTAGTTTAGTTTAAATTTATTTCACCCTTTTGTTTAAATTTAATTTGTCCTTGTATTTAATTTTTGTGAATTCTTATTTAAATTTCTTTTTTCTTAGTATTATTTTTGTTATTTGCTTTTACTTCTTGTATAAATAGGTAACTAAATTCATTAGCAAAATCATCAGTTTTTGGCTTCTCACTCAAAACCTCTTTATGGTATCACAAGCCAATTTTCTCTAACCGAGTGAATAATCTTTCTTTTCCATCAAATCTTCAAGATCGTTATTTGTTCTTTGCTCACTCTTCTATTCATTCCTTCATGGCTCAAGTTGTAACTAATGCCAACGCTCCTCCAACTCCTTCAAGCATCTTGGTTCAATTTAATCCTGTGTCCCAGCTTCCTCTCAAACTCAATGGAAGCTCTAATTCTTCCAATTGGACTATCAATATAGGGTTTGAGTAGAGTTTGGTGTCTCTGGACGATAGGTAGATGGCTAGGTGGCATGGTAGAGCTAGGGCTTAAGTCATTTGGGTGGATGACAAGTTTAGGTCAGGGCGGGTGGATGAAAGCTTAGTTTGTGGTTGGATTTCAATTGATGGTAATTGAGTTTGATTGTGAGGCTTGGGGTGAATAATGGAGTAGAAGGTTTTTTGGATCAGGTTTAAAGAAAAAAGATGACTTGTTGTATATGAGTTTATAAAGGGCTAATGAATAAGATAAGGAAGTGGAGTTGGTTATGACTACCACGGTTTTTGTCGAGATGGGTTTAGGAGGGTTTGATGCATAGGATAAGGTAGAGAGATAGGTAGAAGGTGCCATGGTTTGGTTTTGTTCAGTTAGAGGGTTTACCTTCGTATTAATTATACCGCTACTAACCTATTTACTGGCAATTGTTTTGTCTATTCCTTGACACATTTGATCAAACAATTGGTTTTGGTTTTAGCAATACTTTTGTGAATATGCTACAATGTATGACCTAATATGTGTTCTTTGTTTGCACATGCTCGAGTTTTTTGCGTATTTCTGCTCTCCACTCTGTCAACCATTGTTTTGCCATTGTTGAGGATTGTTGGCTTTGATGCCACATTCTTACATTCATGATTTTGGGATTGATAGTTCATCTCATTAAATGGAGATTGAAACCTTAAGACTCCTTAGAGAGATGCAAACCTCTTTAAGGTTTTTGATAGAAATTCTGCTTAGCCTTTTATTATTTCATATGTCCCTTTAAATAAGGACCATGCTTATTGCATAAAGAGGAAACGTTTTCTTCAAAGGAAAATAAATAAACTGAAATAAAAACATAATCAAGAAACTTAAGGAAAAAAATAGGAGCGTAATCCAAGCCTTAATTAAAGAACCCAAATTAATGACCTTTCCCAACATATTGACACGTAACATTTGTTTACCAAGTATTAGGAAGCCCAAGGTGCAATTCCTGGTTGACAATTCCAAGATCATAAAGGTGTTTATCAACTAATATGGCATCTGCAAAACAACATAATAAGAATGCATAATTATCAGTGCAGTGCTTGGCTAGTTTATCTGTATATCATCTTCACTAAATGATTACATGTTCACTTATAATACAGCAAATGCCCCTCTTCTTTATGATCACTAATTTTTTTGATCTCTTATATGAAATTTGGATATGCAACTTTCTCTTTTATCTGGATCTAACAAAATTATTCTTCTTAATTCAGGGACATACAGATAGCCACATGGCATTGCTTGATGTTAGTACTAACTCATTAATTGTGGGCGACCATTGTGTGGGGTAAGACTTTGTCGAAAATTCTTGTATAATTGTATAGAATAATAAAAGAATCTAAAAGAAGATGCTTTATATGTTTGTGCATGAAAAGTACGATTTACATAACTCTAGTGTTTGCTATCAGATATGCATATTGACATTGGTGAGACGAGTGTTTGCAACAGATATGCATATTGACATTGGTGAGATGAGTGTTTGCAACAGATATGCATATTGACACTGGTGAGATGAGTGTTTGTAACAGATATGCATATTGACATTGGTGAGATGAGTATTTGCAATCAGATGTGCATATTGACATTGGTGAGATGAGTGTTTGCAATCAGATATGCATATTGACATTGGTGAGACGAGTGTTTGCATATATTTACTTTGGTAGAAAGAAAGATTTATCTTCTTCTTGATTAAACTAAGGTTGTTTTTGATAAAATTGGGACTCAAAACTGAAAAATAAGTGCTGAAATTTGCACGTTGTATTTGTGCTTTAAAAATTGTTTGCTATAAAAATTTAAAAGTTCAAAAATATACAATTAGATTGTTAATTGCAAATGCTGAATCCAAAAAATTGTATATTTATATTTTATCTGTATAGCATTTGAGTTGTATAAAACCATAGATTAATTTGTTTTGAGACAACTTCAATATAGTTTTAGAGATCTTTCTTTCACTCTCCATGTTAGTATACTTTTTTTATTATTAGAAACTAGAGGCAAAAAGATTACTTGGAAACAAAAGCTTATTATTACTATTCATTCATATATTTTAATACAATTAATAAAATTGATTAATCTCAAGAAATTTAGAAGTTTGTCTCATTATAATGTCAAAATCATATATGACTGGAAATTTTACTTTCATGAAATTTATTTTTGTAAATGATGAGTCCATTAGGCCTTAGGCTACATACTATAGGTTTATACCTCTTTCCTCTCAATAAGCTCCGTTCCCTTACTAAGCTTGAACTTAAGGCTGTCATTCAAGATGAAAGTCCTAAAGTCATCTAGCCATTGGGATGTTGGAGTGAGACAAGCTCATGAAATTACAAAAGTAAAGGGAGAAAAAAGAAAGAGATATAAAAAACTTTTACTTGTTGAATTGTGAATAAATTTGCTATAGTAGATGTTAAAACAAGGTTCTACAAAAAGGGTCTTTTGCAAAGGTTTGAAGATTAAAAGAGATCCATATGTTAAAATTGTTTAGCAACTAGGATTCAGTATTAAAATTGTCAAATAGCAAAACTTTTAGATCCATCTTAAGCAAACAAATCCTACATTCATTAATAATTAAAACTTAATACTTATATACATGTATTAGCTTAAAATATATTCTAGCAGGTGATGACGTCGTAAGTTTTTGTTAATTTACTTAAAGAAATAGTTGTGGAGGCAACCTTTTGGCAACTTTGATTTTTCATTAATCAGAATATGTTTCAAAAAATTTAATCTTGCTTAATGAACAGAGCAGTTCCGTCAGACTGGATGTGAACTTTATGTTGTGGGGACTTATGCCCATCCAATCCCATGAATGAAGATGATTTAAAACCTATGGTTTGAGATTGGTCTGTAGCTTTTAAAGGTTTTTAGCATGTTAAATATATGGATTATTCACTTAAGTTCCTATTGTACAATGGGTTGCAGAAGTTTGTGTCTTGAAAGATGAACCCATGAAAGATGACTTGATTTTGAACCTAAATAAATAATATAAGCTTTTCTATTCTTATTTCTTATTGTATTCATGGAACTCCCTTGTTAATATGCCTGTTGGTTTGTTACAGTCAAGGAAGTGCTGCTCTGGACATTACTTCTGGTGGAAACATGACTGTAAGTGCATTTAAAAGCCATAGTATTTCTTTTTTTGGCATACTATTTCAGTGGCTAAATTCAATAAGCTTTATTTATTCAGTTCTTGTTTCCTATCATTTAACTAAACATTAGGTAAAGTTTTTCTTTAATTGTTTTTTAATTTAAATGTTATGGGAGAACATGAAAGGCATATTGAGAGTGTAATAGTAGAATTTTATTTTCTGAACCAAGACCATAACCAAGTTGATTGTTGGCATATAATAAATGCATTCTTTCTGAAGTTACTTCTGTTTTGCTTCTTTTAGCATCAAATCTTTTTGTATGGCTTCTGCTACTATCTATGTTATTAGCTCAATCTTGCCGTGCAGATTTTATTTTCTTCAACATAAAAGAAATGGTTCTATCTCAGTTTTCTTAATGCAACATCATGGCTTGAATGGTGCTGATAGCAGTTGGGGAAAGGGAACAGTGCTAACTGTGGAGAAACAGGGGTTGCTTATTATATATTGAAACTTAAGTCAGTTGGGTTTAATTTGGACCTGAGTAAAACCCTAACCTCCACGACATTTACATAGAAAAACCCTTTACCTTTTTATTTGTACTCAAATACTATGTTACATGGACTTGGGTATGCATGTATGCTCAATTTTGTCTAAGCTTTTCTATATATTTGGAGAACTATACGCTCATATCTACGTCCGAATATGTGTTGGGTATGGGTGTTGAATACCTGTATTTTAGGGAAGATGAAAAGTTGGAGTAACATAGCACAAATAAGCCCAAAATATAAATCGATCTTTTGTTTGAAATAGGAAGTTATTTGGGTACAAATGGAAGAAATGGCTCATCTTGTTACTACAAGAGTATAGGGGCTTAAGAAATGTAGAATAGCTCAGGAGTTGTTTAGAGTATAGGGGCTTTTTTTCTACTTACTTGAGCCTTTTTGTATAACATTGTTCCTAAAAGAAATTTCTACTTTTTATGTAGGAATACTTCCAAACAAGTTACAAATTTTTGGAGCTTTCACCACATACCCTGATCCCCATGCATGGGAGAGTCAACCTGTGGCCAAAGAACATGCTTTGTGGATATCTCAAGTATGAAGCTACTACTTCTTTACCCGAATTATTTGGAAATCTGTCTTGGGACCCTAGAAAATCTCTTGTTATAGCTAAACAATTGACAATTGACAATTAGCATTTCTCATTTCTGTTTATCTTTTCAAGTTTTATGTTTTATTTTGGTAATATCATTCATAGGTACTTACACTAAGTTATGCAATTTTGAGAAATGATAAGTATGTATATATATATCAAACCTCATTTTGTTTGTTGTACAACAGTATATATGGTGCCATTAATAATTTTTAATGGACAATATGATTCTCTAGCATCATGGAATTGCAAACAACGTAGAATTTTTCTTGACAGAGAAATTCCTTCTTATCAGGAACCGAAGGAGTAGAGAAGAAAGCATTTTGCAAGCCATAGAAAATGGAGCAGAGACATTGTTTGACATAGTTGCTAATGTGTATTCTGGGGTAGACCGCAATTTATGGACTGCTGCTGCATCAAATGTCAGGCTACATGTGGATCATCTAGACCAGCAAAAGAAGCTACCAAAGGTATTATTTACCAAATGTTGGGATAAAATATTTGTCTGTGCTTATAATCGATTGCATGTTTTTATAAAACTGCACTGAGTCTCTACTCGTCATTTTCCTCATATCTAGCATGTATTGTTCTTTAAAATTTTTGTTTGATTATTAATGTCATATAAAATCAAATCAAAGTAACTGAAATTGGTCAACTTGTACTCGTATGGATTAGGAAAATGTTAGATCAATTACATATTTTAACAGCACTTTTCAGGTCCATAGTTATACATGAATCTCCAGCATGCTTTATGCTGAAATACTAGTTGAAACATTTTTAGAAGTTCCATCTGAAATTGCTGGAAACTTGACACCACGATTAGATAGTTGAATATTTTCTCAAGCATGCTTTTAAATGATTATTTTCCTATATTAGTTGGTATTGTGTTCTGTTATCTCTCATTAGATTTCGTATGGTCGTAGATTCTACGTTGGGTCTCTCCATATAAAGCCAATTGGTTTTACACTAGAAGTTTAACATGGTATTAGAGCCCAAGGTGATTTTGTTCTTGTTGCCTCTTATGAGTTTGTAATATGGTCAGCCCTTTCTCGGTTTTTAGCCCCCTTACATGTCAGGGAACTGTTGGGGTGGTGTTTTGTCACACTGGTTAAGTACCTCTCTTTTGGTTGTTAGTATTGGGTTTATACTTGAAGAGTGTGGAGTGATATTTTTCACATTGGTAAGTCTTGGGTTTCTTGTACTTTTATATCAAGTTGAGTGTTTCCATTTGTCTTCGATGCAATTAGAATTCTTCTTTACGAATTGGATAATATTTATTGATATTTACAATAAAGATATTTGAAATGATAATTTAGAAATAACAAGTAAAACTGTTGTCAATACAAAAATTTTTCAACGTAAGTGTATGTAAGGAAAGATTTAACTAGTCACTGGAACTAAGAATGTATTATATTATAGATTATTGATACTAGATAATTAGGTTGGTTGTCCATTATCACCATAGCTATGTATTGATGAGTGTGGATTATGTAGCTTCAAATGATTAGTATGTGTTTTGAAGTAGCATGTGCCTGAGGGACCTATGGTACTTAAAATTAGATATTCCTTTCAGATTTAAAATTGTTAGGACAAAGCATTCCAGTGTTTTTACATTATTGAGACGAACTGGAACCTTTACTGTGAGAAAATGCAGGGCTTCTCTATGGAAAACTTCATTGGCAGTCTGGTTGCATTTGAGAGCCTTGTGGTTGCTTTTGAACCGAACTCTGGAAAGCTTTAACATTGGACCACCACTCACCTACCAACCTTCTCTGTTGGATGGCTTTCTTATACATGCAGCTTCTCTGATTCACATAGCTAAGGAGATCCTGAAAACTAGTACATTTTACATGCAATTATGAATTCATGTGAGATCTAAACCAGTTTCATTATCTGATGATAGAAATTAACTAGTGATATTTAATTATATATTTTCTTCTGGGGCTCATTCAGGTTTTGCATTTTATCATAAATTGGCTATTGGGATAGAATGTTTCGTTATCCGACCTAGTGTGCTCAATTGAATCCTGTAGGAATTTTCTGTTCAGAGGTTCCATAAAACTTGGGTGCCTTTCTTTCTGAGGTGGACATGTGCATATGTTAGTAGCAGGATTCAGTTCAAGTGTCCGAAGCTGAAGATATCTAGTCTACTTATTACTGGGACAGTGATTGGCATTGCTGGGTATTCACTGGGTAAAAAAGCATGCTTTCATTTGAGTAAAACAGGGAAAGGGGCATGATTTGGTTTTTGGAGTTCGTGAGAGGCTCTGGCAGTCATCTAATGGTAATTCAATAGTCAATTATTATTTTTTATTTTCTAGCATATATAATGGATTGCAAAATGGGTTGTTGGAACAACAGCTTTATAGTTGATATTATATTTGTTTGAATTGTTATCTAGATTGTGAAATGTTAATGGATGGTTATGACATCATGTTAATCCTTGTGAGGAATAGTAATACTATACATGTCAAAATGGCATTGTAGGTTAATTTCAAAGTAAACCAAATGAAGTGTGGTTGGTTCAGCATGATAAAATGTAGATTGGTATATACTTCAGCAGATGATGAAGAAAATATAGAAATACCATAATAAATGGATATTGATCAAACAGATCCTTATGGTAGAAGAAAAATAGAGCCAGATCTTCAAAGAGATGATTATTTAAGATCTTTTAATAAAGCTAAGCTATGAACTAGTTGAAAATACAACTAGGATTTTTGGTAATCAAACTGAAATATTGCTACAAATGAAATAAAATCTGAAAATTTAAGAGAATCATCTACTCAACTAGTCCCACAGAATAGATATCTAAACAAAAGAAATGTTGTTCAAGGAGGTATATATTTAGATTTAACTAATATTCTTATAGCAGAGCAGACTATGAAAAAATCATACATGATTGGGCACAATCTATGATTATATTTGTTAACAATAATATGTGGTCAAAAGAAAAACTTTTAAACTATGTTAGAACATTTTAAGGAGATGTTTTATAATTCCTAAGAAGATGGAAAGAATCAAAAAAAAGAAAAGAATAAAAAGGGCAGTTAATCAATCAAATTGGAACTCTCAAAGATTTATTAAAAGGGTTAACTTTTATTCTAAACAAAACAAATGTTGCTCAAGGAGGAATATATTTAGATTTAATTTATACTCCTATAGCAGACTATGAAAAAATCATAGATGATTGGGCACAATTTATGACTATATTTGTTAACAATAAGATGTGGTCAAAAGAAATTTTTAAACTACTTTGTTGGAACATTTCAAGGAGATGTTTTATAATTCCTAAGAAGATGAGAAGAATCAGAATAAGGAAAAGAACAGAAAGGGTAGTCAATCAATCAGATTGGAACTCCCAAAGGTTTATTAAAATGGTTAACTTTTATTCTAAAAACAGGATCTTGTGGATATACTGATGAAAAAGATTAGGATTGTCTGTCTAGTTATGTATTGTCAAAAATAAAATTATGTGACATAGGATACCTAGAAGAATTTTCTAAAAAATTTCTTCATGAATATTAAAAACTAAAAAATGAAAATATAAATTTATGGACAAAGCCAATATTTTCATAAATTACTACCACCATGGGATGAGATTTGTATAAAAAAGTACAATTCTTATTTAAAAAAGCATAGTAAAATAGCTGGTGTAGAACTAGAAAGCATAGATTCTATAAGAAATAGAATTAATTTTGCAAAAGAAAGAATAACTATGTATTGTTTACAAAGCAATACTTCTAAACAAGTTAAGCATAAACTAAGTAATAAACATTGTACAAAAATTCTAGAAAATTAATAGGAATTTGGACGCGTCCTAATACTTATAAGAAAAACAAAATAGAAGATATAAGCTGGTTAGATGGAAACCAGGAAATAAAAAAAAATTAGTTATAATAAAAAAGAGATTTATTAGAAGAAAAACTTTTAAAAAACCCTAAAAAACAAATATGTAAATGTTTTATATGTGATGAAGAAGGACATATAGCCCCAGATTGTCCTAATAAAGAAAAAAGTGCAAGAAAAATGATTAAAACACTTGAAAAATAAAATTTAGAAATATGTTCAGAAGATGAAATAAATCTTGAGGAAATATTATACGAATTAATATTAAAAACAAATTCTGATACAGATGAAGAATAATGTATATTTATGTTTAATATAGGAAGTTGTTCTAATAATCAATTAGAATAAATTCCTAAGAATGAACAACAAGATATAAAATTAGGAAATATAATTGGAGAAGAAAAAGACTTTTCTGATGAAATGATAGAAAAAATAAATAAAAATCATATTTCTAAAGAAGAAATTTATAAAATATCTAAATATGAGATATGAAGTCAAAGACATATAGAAAAACTAAGTGGTAATACAGTAGCTAAAGATACTAGAGGTGGATTATTAATAAAGATAAAATTAAGAGGATTAAAAAGAAATATCCTCAAGTTAGATATATACATTTAGGAATAATAATGATAACTATAAGAGCTTTGTTTAGAAAATGTTATGATATACTAATAATAGCAGTTTTATTGGATAAAATATTTGAAAATTCAATAAAAGCACTTATTGGAAGAATTCAATCAAATTTACACGCAGGAGTAATAAGATTTAAAGTTAAACTAAATTACTTTATATCTATTATAGATCCTTTGATAGAAGAATGTTTGTCTTAGAATTCAGACAAAAAATTCTGAAGTTAATGATTTAGCAGAAGATCTAGCAATTAGTTGAACTTCTATTAATAAACATACAAATACAGCAGAAGTAGAAATCAAAGAAATTAATAACAAAATTATTGAACTCTTTGAACCTAATAAAATCACTATTGAAATACAACCAAAATTATTACATTTAAGAGATTTATCAATACCAAGAGATTTGATGATAGAAAGGATAATTAGTGCCAATACTTATAAACCTGTAAGTACAATAGAATATATGTCGTCCGGTGATAAATTATATTTTAAAAATACAACTATAACAAATACAAATGATAATTTGGTTTTACCCTCATATGCTCAAATAGAGGAAGATGAGGAAAATCCAAGTAGAAGTTCTATACCTTCAACACCGATAGGAATGAAAACAGTTCATATTCCTATTTTTCCTACAGAACCAAGTAGAAATTTTGTATCTTCTAGAAACACTAGAATGGAAGAAATACAAACTTTGATAATAATCCAACAAATGAAACTTGAAACAAGTGATGTAATTACATTTTCAAATTTTCAATCCAGGAAATATTACACATATATTGAAATTACATTTCAATTTAGAGAATATAAAATATATTGTTTACATGCTTTATTAGATACTAGAGCTACAATTAGTACTTGTAGAAAGAATGACATTCCTTTAGAAAAATGGGAACCTATGAAACATCCAATAAAAGCCATAGGAATAGATGGTAATGAAACAATAATTCAATATAAAGCTAGAAATATACCAATTTACATAAATAATATAAAATTTGTGATACCTAAAATATTATGCTTTCCAACAATGCATGGAGATATATTATTAGGTAATAATTTTATATATCAACATTTACTATTTTCTATTAATAAAAATTTAATTATGTTATCTGTAGAAAAAATTTCTGTAGAAATACCATTGGTAGAAAATCATAAATTTGTTTGTGATAAAAACTTTACACCACCAAGAAAAGAACAAATTAAACAACTTGAAACAAGTCATTGGTGGTTTAAAATATTAGAAAATAATTTTAGTGAAGAACCACTAAAATTATGACAAAATAACCCTAGATATTGTGAAATTAAATTAGAAAATCCCAATAAAATTATTAGAGTTAAACCAATGATCTATACTAAACAAGATATAGATGAATTTGATATACAAATTAAATAATTATTAAAAAAATGATTAATAGAAACAACTAATAGTGCACATTCTAGTCCAGCCTTTATGGTTAGAAATCATGCCGAAATAAAAAAAAAAGAAAAGCTAGAATGGTTATTAATTATAAAAGATTAAATCAAAATATTATTTTTGATGGTTATTTTATTCGAAGAAAGGATGTTTTAATTAATCAAGCTAAACAAGCAAAATATTTTAGTAAATTTGATTGTAAATCAGGATTCTGGCAAATCATGCTAATAGAAGAGTGCAAGCCTTTAACAGCTTTTAGTGCACCTAATGGACATTATCAATGGAAAGTAATGACATTTGGATTATGTAATGCACCACAAATCTTTCAAAGATGGATGGATTCTATATTTATTAAATATAAAAAATTTTGTGTAGTTTATATAGATGATATTTTAATATTTTCAGATACATTAGAATTACATAGAAAACATTTAAATATCATTTCTCAAGAATTCATAAAACATGGAATTATACTAAGTCTTAAGAAAATAGAGCTAGAAAAAACAAAAATAAAATTCTTAGGATTAAACTTATCTGCAGATGGTCTTAAACTACAAAATCATATTATAGTAAAAATAAAAGAATTTCCTGAAAAAATTGAAGATAAAAAGCAGCTTCAACAATTTTTAGGAATTATTAATTATGAAAGAAATTTCTTTCCTAACTTATCTGAAAAAATAGGTAGGTTATATGAAAAATTAAAAAAAAGGATAAACCCTTTATCTGGTCTAAAATAGATTCGGAAATCATAAAAAATTTAAAATTAGAAATTAATCAAATTTCAAAAGTTTATTTACCTAAACAAGGTGATAAATTAATTTTAGAAACAAACGCCTCAAAATTATTGGGGTTATATTTTAAAAGCTAGAACAATAAATAAAGAAGAATTAATATGTGGATATAGTTCGGGAAAATTTAAACTAAATGAAATTAATTATGTCATATATGAAAAAGAATTATTAGCAATAAAGGCAACTTTATTATATACTTAACACCTGAAAAATTTATTATAAAAACTGATAATCAGGCAGTTAAACATTTCCTTACTAATAAAAGTTTGGAAACGGTACCTAGAAGAATTAGGTGGTATAATGAATTATGTACTTTTAATTTTAAAGTTTTATATGTAAAAGGAACTAACAATATTATTGCTGATTATCTTAGCAGGCCATATGGATAGAGGTAAAAAACCTCTAGAAAAAGTCGGTGAATGGACTACTATTCATAAAGGCCTAACGAAGAGAAAACATTCAAATTGACAAATCCTAATCAAGAATTTGTGACAATTCCTTCTCAAGTATCTTTTTATCCTAACCAAGGATATTATATTCCATATCCAATGGTAAAACAACTAGTTGGAACTCATTTATCATTTACACCACGACAGTAAGTCAATTCCTTTGGTCTCAAGATCCAAATTCAGCATTCCAAGCTAGTTATGCTGAAATCATAAAAGGAGCAGAAAAATTTTGTGCATCAGAAAATTTGTTGAAACCACAACAAATTCAAGAAATAAAAGATTTTTATAATTTAGGCTTACCATCAGAATTATATAATTTTATTAATGATATATGAAAAACCCATATTATTGAACAAAGAACTAATTTCAGGAGAGCTCTTACTAAGCTTTCACAATTCTTAGTTGAAAAAATAACTAAAGAAAAAGAAGCTCGTGATTTATTATTGAAATCTATTTTATATCAAGATTGGGAAGAACTAGAAATCAATTATTTAGATATTAAGGAGATAAACAATAACAATCTTCTTGATATATTTCAGTATTTTATTAATAAAGGAACAAATAACTCTATTATGAATAAAATGTTTAGGTTATGTTTATATAATAAGGCTAGAAAAATTTTATCAATGGAAATATTTACAAACATAAATGGAGCTATTTGCAAACATCAAGTCCAATTTCAAAAAAAATTTTCAGAATACTTTTTACAAGCCTATGTTTTTACAAACGATTTAAATGAAAAATTCTCTACTATAAAATTTAGACTTGATCATGGACCATTTGATATAAGCAGTATTGAATGGGGTTTTGTTAAAGAAATAACAGTTTAAATTTTTTTCTATTTATTAAAAGATTTTTCTGCATTTATTAAATCTATATTATTACGTATGATGTATGAAGATGATTTTTATTATTATTTTCATCTTGGAATTAGTAGTCTTATTGGTATAGCTGAAAAAGAAAAATTTTATCAACCATATCAAATTTGGATCATTAAAAAAATGAATGGAAGTCCCAACCTTTCAGCAGCTAAAGAAGAAAAAAGATACTTGACAAAAAATATTGACAAGTGTTATAATAATCCTAGTTATTATTAGATCCAAACAGAAATAGATTTAATGACCAAATCCCAATATTTACTTCAACAAAAAACTTGTAGCCTATGGACTGATGGAAGAAGAATATTGACATATGATACTGGAAACACTCAGGATGATAGAGACGAAGAATTCGTGTAACTATTAAAAAAATAGCTGACTTGGAGATTGATGATTTTCCGTCACACATGATAGGAGAAATCAAGAATACGTGGGAAAATTAGAACTCACCAAGACTGTTAATAGATTCATTACATCTAGATGAAATGGAGGAAATAAATCTAAATAATATTCAGGAAAGATAAAAGCCAATTGAAAAAAAACGAATTAAAATATCAAGGAAGTAACTTTTAGTGGGTGAATACATGATATATACATGGTTGGCAGATTTCAGTGGGTGAATTCATGTGTATCCACCATTTTTGATACTTGGTAACACCCCAGTGCCACAAACTATAATCTCTCTCTTTATCCATCTTCCAATATATTGATGTGAATTGTAAACCCAACCTAAAGTTGCATGTCATAAATCGAATTAGAATAAGTTTTAGAGAAGGAAAAACTCAAATTACCTTAGTCGAGTCCAACCAAATACATAATTTTGAACGAATTTTAATGCCAAAAGAATAAGATTAGAATTGTAGAGATATTTTCAGGCTTTGCTTGGTAGGTCGACAAGAAAATTAAAAGAGTGAATTTTTTTTTTATAGGTGTGCTTGGTAAAAGAGATGAGAAAATAGAAAAAAAAATCACCTTATCTTTTTATCTATTGCTTGATAGAGTTAAAAAATAGAAGGAAATAAAATAAAATATTTAAAAAATGCATCATTTTAAACTAAACATATCTTTTTCATTTTATTTCAATTTGAAATGATTGATTTTTATTCATTGATATGGAAAATGATTTCTCTCTCCTGTCTTTCATTTTTTTTTCTCAGCCAAGCACACTCAAAATTTTATTTTATTTTTTCTACTTTTTCACTTCCTCCTCCATACACTAAGAGATGAATAGAAAACTGACACCTCATGCACTTAAAAAATAAATTGGTTGAAGACTCTGTCGAAACAATAAGGAATATAAACAATTGCATCAATTCTTTTAAGAATAAACATAAAAATATCAGGCGTGGAAATATTAAAAAAAAACATAAGAGATAATAAAATAATTAGTATTAATTTGGCCTCTTTTTTTTTATCCACATTTAAACCTATTAATTTAATAAGGTAATGAATGTCTATTGTAGAAGTTATTTTTAATTAAATATCTCCTTTTCTTTGGCCTGAATATGATTAATTTTAGTTGCATTTTCCCTTGATGTGGACAGCTAATAATACAACACATTTCATCCCTTTTTTTCCATTATTTTTTGGTATGGAACTCATATCTTAATCACATCACGTCCTTTTTTAACCCATACATATTAATTATATATTATTCTTTCTTTTTCTTTCAGTTTCTCTTATATTCGTACCCTTTTCCATCTATTTTCTAAAAATAAATAAATAAAAATATTGAATTTTTCATAACTTAATAAAATGGGTTTTGTTGGAAGAAGAGTCCTTGCAAGTTACATGAGAGTGGGAGGTCACTTTCTTTAGGCTAAAGTAATTAAAACATGACAATTGTCACAACTAATTAATTGCTCCAAATATCGCTGATTATGTGGGTACATTAACATCATGATCTTCTCCATTCACCCACGTGATTGAGTGATCGGAATGTTTGATTTGTCACAAATACTTGGCCCTCAAAAACCCCATCCCATGCATCTTCCAAGAACCTGTGTGATAATACGTAAAGACCAACTCTTGAATTCCCAGCCACCAAGTTCCCATATCCTAAACATGACTTTTTCCCAGTTATTAGTTTGAAAGAAAGAAAGAAAATTAAAAATCGATTAAATTAATTTTAAAATATATATTTTTAATTTTTATAAAATTTTTTTATTTTTTATCGATTAAATTACTTGTTTAATTTTTTTAATAATTTCATTATAGATTATAATTATGTTTTTTTTTTGATATAATGTTTAGAATTATTAATAGTCACTCCCCAACCCATCAATAGGAAAATAATGCGTTTCAATGCACTCGAATCTATAATTTCTTACATTGACAACAATATCAATACCAGTTATCGAATCTATTAAATTTTAAACCTGGTACAAAAGAGGAAAAGGAAAATGGGAAGATGTAAAGACAGAGTAGCCATCGGGTTGGTCAAAGTCCAACACGCAAACCACTTTACTTGGTTGGAATTTGGAAATAGAGAAAATTCATTGATTGGCGGCGAAACATCGAAGAGTTTGGTATCTTGTTTTTGAAAGCATTTAGCCTTTTCAAATACTCGCTTCTGCATCATTAAACAGCATGTTCTGTAGCACGTACAAAACGCTCTCTTCCCTAATTTCCTTATTAATAAGCATCAACGTAACTTAAACCCAAAATAAAGGTTCCCCCTTAAAGCTGGATTTATTAACTAATTAATTAAATAAATGGCAGTTTTGACTTTCTATTCTCTATGTGACCTTCCCATCGCTCTTTCCAGTGGTCTAGAAAGCCAGCCACTTCCTCACAATTTCATAAATTCCACTCAGCTGACTCACACGGTTCTCCATTCCTTTTGCCTCTTTCTCTTTCTAGAATTTTCATCACTTCTTCGTTTTATCGATCATCATCTGTTTTATTGCAAAAGCTTTCCATTGGGTTAGTTCTTTAATAGCTAAAAAGTTATAATAATCTGAGAGTCCAGTTTGCTGTGTGGAATTTAGTTTTCTCCCAAGTGTCTTGTTTGTTCTTTTCTTTTTGTCCATCTGCATTGGCATCTCTTGTCCTCAAAGAAAAGAACTGTCAGAAAAGAAAAATCCCTTTTCTTCCCTGCAAGGCTTTGTTTTGAGTTTCCGTATATATATATACAAAACTCTCGACTAAACTCCCTGTTTGGCAAATATGAAGGGTGAAAACAGCAATCAATCAATCTCATATTGGAAGCTCTTTAATGCACAAATGCATTTCTTCAATGTCCTCTCTTATTTTTTACTATTTGGGTGCGGCCTCTCTCTTGGAGTCATACTCAGTTTTCATCTCAAAAACTATTCTCTTGCTTTACATATCACACAGTTACCTTTGAGTACAAGATCAGCGTCAACATTGGCTCAGCCGCCGCCCTCCCAGCCATTTAATCCGGTTTCTGGAACCTCTTATGGTGACCGCATTGGATTAACAGAATTTCTCGAGCCACCACATGTGATGCATGACATGGATGATAAAGAGCTACTATGGAGGGCTTCTTTGGCTCCTCGAATCCCACAATATCCATTCCATCGAGTTCCTAAAGTTGCTTTCTTGTTCTTGACAAAAGGGCCTGTTCCATTAGCTCCTTTGTGGGAGAAATTCTTCAAAGGGCATCAAGGGCTGTATTCCATCTATGTCCACTCCGATCCATCTTTCAACTTAACAGAGCCTGAAGGCTCAGTGTTCCATGGCAGAAGAATTCCCAGCAAGGTTAGATTTTAATTTTCCATTTCCTTTTTTATTCATATATGTCAGCATATATTATATTCACTCTCGTCTGATAATAAATCCTGCCATTAAACAACATTGTAGAGAATGGTAAAAAGGTATTTATTGTGAACATGGAAATTCAATGCGTACGCTATTTTTAGGAAGCATCTGTTTTTTGTTGTTCTTCGATTAATATTATACATGTACAAAAACACACTTTTGGGCTAATAAAACAAATATAAAACTCATTTAGGTCGGCAATGAATTCTTAAGAATTCACCATTGGCACCAGATTTTGGCTCTATTGAAGTTGCCATTCTTTTTCGATATTCACAGTCACTTTATTTGCTTTCCCTTATTTTTGACCCTTTTTTGGATCCAAAAGGCTTTAAACTGTGTTGCCTTGAATTTCCATTAATCAAACAACTTTTTCTTAATTTAGTAGTGGAGCCCATTTGTACTTACAATGAAAAGATAAGAATGATCCATGCCCTGAATTTGATGACAATAAATCATTAAAGCACCATGTGCATACTTTATAAACACAACAGTGAAAGGTAGGCATATGTAAGATGCCCTATATTAAAAGTATTACAGCACAGCCAACCGGGTCCTACATGTTACTGTTAATTTGTGATTTTATCAATGACGTGAAGCTTATTTTTATTTTGGCATTACCTGATGATGCATGCAGGAAGTTGAATGGGGGAATGTGAACATGATCGAAGCCGAGCGCCGGCTTCTAGCCAATGCACTGATGGATTACTCTAACCAAAGATTTGTTCTTCTATCCGAAGCATGTATTCCACTCTTTAACTTCTCCACTGTCTACTCTTACCTCATCAACTCCTCTCAGAGTTTCGTAGAGTCATACGATTTACCAGGCCCCGTCGGCCGAGGCCGATACAGTCGGAGAATGAGACCTCAGGTCACAATTCAACAATGGAGGAAAGGAGCTCAATGGTTCGAGATGGACCGTGACCTCGCCATTGAAGTTGTTTCAGACCAAATATATTTCCCAGTGTTCCAAAAGTATTGCAAGGGCGCTTGCTATGCTGATGAACATTATTTGCCGACTTTCGTGACCATGAAATTTGCGAACAAGAATTCCAACAGGACATTAACATGGGTAGATTGGTCCAAAGGAGGGCCTCACCCAGCTAAGTTCATAAGGACAAATGTGACAGTTGAATTTTTGGAGAGATTGAGGAGCCAAAGCCAATGCCAGTATAATGGAAATACCACAGATATCTGTCACTTGTTCGCCAGGAAGTTCTCGCCCGATGCTTTGTACAGATTGTTAAAGTTTGCGCCTAAAGTTATGCAATTCCATGAATAATATATTCATACAAAGGGGTTTTTATTATTCTTTATTCATTTTTGTATTCATTTCGGAACTCAGGGAAAAATAAAAACCTTTGGATGCCGAATTAAATATTTATGTTTAATGCAGAATAGAAGATGTAACATCACAAAAAATGTTTTTTAGAACTTTTATAGAAAATGAGTTGTCAAAATGATTGGGTGCTGACAACATTGAATGGCAATGATCTGCTTCTTTGCTCGTCTCTCTTTTGTGATCCTTTTCGCGCATTGAGTTGATAATGTTTGGTGGATATAATTTTGTGTAAGTTAAGCTTTGTGTGAAAAAAAAAAACTGTAATTGTGGTGGTTGACAATTTCCAAGTTGTTTGTTGACTTAAGATGTAAAGGACTTTGGTATATTTGAGAATTGCCGCAAAAATCTTTTTCTTTTAGCTTTTGGTTCTATTCTCCTTTCAATCGGTTATAGTTTTGTTTTGTTATCCTTCAATTGGTATCAAGTGCATGAGTTAGGGTGTTTTTTTTTAATTGGGTGAGGGGAATAGATTATTTGGTTTCAACTTAAACTCTTATACTTACAACATAATTCTATTGTCATTGAATCAAAAAAAAGTTGGTGGAATGAGCTAGGGTATTTAAACAAATCAAAATATTATTAATTGAATTAATTGAAGTTTGGAACTCTTAATCATTAATCAAATTGAATTAGTTTTGATTTACATAATTAACCGAAATTTGTAACTTTTTTTTCTAAGATAACAAATACAATGATGTTATAAATGCTATTAAGTGGATGTTCAACCTTTCACCTTCCATATTCTTTAATCTTAAACCTATCATCTTCTTGAAACCTCTTTCCTATTTATGTATTAGAATATAAAGAGTCTAATCTCCTTATATATAGAGAGGAGTATGCTACCTGTAAAGAAGATGAAAAAATATAGAATGCAATAGAAATATTCATATTCTCATATACATCTTTTATCTATTATTTTTGTTTATAATACGTTATCAACATGAGTGCTTAAATTAATCCAAGAGCCTTTGTTTTTCGTTAGTTTGGATCAAAGTTTTGTTAAGGGATTACTTATTTTTGCTTGAAAGTTTGTTAAGGAACTACTTACATTTATATTTCTATTGTAGCTATATTGTTAATGTCAAACCTTGCAAAACTTGAATTTGTGTCTCTTGATATTACTGGAAAGAATTATTTATCCTGAATGTTAGATGTTGAAACACTTAGACGCAAAAGGCCTTGGTGAAAGTATTAATGAAATAAATGAAGCATCTAGTCAAGATAAGGCCAAAGCTATGATATTTCTTCGACATCACCTCCATGAGGGACTAAAGACTAAATATTTGACTGTTAAAGATCCACGTGTCCTTTGGAATAATCTAAAAGAAAGATATGACCACCAGAAAATTGTAATACTTCCTAAAACTCTCTATGATTGACTACATTTGAGATTACAATATTTTAAATCTGTGAGTGAATATAACTCGGCTATGTTTAGAATCATTTCCCAGTAGAAATTATGTGGAGAGAGCATAATTGATGAAGATATGTTAGAAAAAAATACTTCACATTTCACGCAAATAATGTTGTCCTGTAGACACAATATCGTGAAAAAAGTTTTAAGAAATATTCTTAGTTAAAATCTTGTCTTCTTGTGGCTAAACAAAATAATGAACTGTTAATGAAAAATCATAGTTCATGTCCAACTGGCTTTACTCCATTCCTTGAAGCAAATGTGACATCATATAATGGAAATGATAAAGGCCACACTAGCAGTCGTGTCGAGGAAATGACCGTGGCCGTGGTGATGGTCACGATCAAGGATGTGGACGTGAACGAGGTGGTCATTTCAGGAATACCCACCAGAAGTGGGATCGTAAGGATGAAAAGAATGATAAAAATACAACTAGGAAAGTAGAAAGTTTATGTTATCGTTGTGGAGGTAAAAACCATTAGTTCCATACCTGTCGTACACCAAAGCATCTTATGGAACTATATCAACAATAATTGAAGGACAAAAGGAAGAAAATAGAGACAAATTTTGTTTGTGAGAATGACAAAGATGATTATGGCATCACTAGTACAACTCACTTGGAAGTTGCTGATTTCTTCAGCACCTCTGAAGGGAATAATTGATCTTTTAATTTTATTATTATAGTTTTAAAGAATAAATTTTATGCAAGTTTGTTATGTTATAACAACATGGTTATTATATTATGTTTTAAAATATTTATGAAATATTTATATATTTTGAAAATCTATGTGACATTTATTTGTTTTCTTTGAAGAATATGAAAACCTCTCAAATTCAATTAGCGATAAATGGTGAAGGCTTATGCTTAGCAAATAGTGCAACTACTCATACTATGCTTAAGATTAAGAAATATTTTTCTCATTTAACAATGCAAAAAGCTAGTCTGAGTACTATATCTGATAGTACCAAAATCATAGAAGGCTCCAAAAGAGCTAATATATTGTTCCCTAAAGAAACTAAGTTTCAAATTAATGATGTGTTATACTCTCCTAAGTCTCAAAAGAAAGTTTTTGAGTTTTAAAGATATTTGTCATAATGGATATCATATTGAGACAATAAGTGAATGGAATGATTAATAACTTCAAATTACAAGTATAATTCAAGGAAATAAAATATTTTGGAGAAATTGTCCACACTCTCCTCTAGTTTGTACTCCACGAGAATTAGTACAATTGAAGCACATGCTATAACAAATCAAAAGTTTACTGATGACTTTATTATTTGACATGACCGATTAGGCCATCCCAATTCAATTATGATGAAAAAAATTATTGACAATTCATATGGACATTCATTGAATAACCAACATATTCTTCAAGCTAATAATTTTTCATGTGATGTTTGCTCTCAAGGTAAATTAACCACTCGACCATAACCAACCAAGATAAATTATGAATCTATCACTTTTCTAGAACGAATACAAGAAGATATATGTGGACCTATACACCCTCAATGTGGACCATTTAGATGCTTCGACTAGATGGTCGCATGTATCCTTGTTATCAACTCACAACCTGACATTTGATTTCAATATGTAGATATTAGAAAACAGTCTTGCTGAATCATTAATAAAAAATCTTCAATTGATTTCAAGATCGTTACTTGTGAAGTCAAAACTTCCAATTTCTGCTTGGGAACATGCCATACTACATGCAGCATTACTAATTCGAGTTAGGCCAAAAAATTATTATAAGTTCTCCTTGTTGCAAATGGTTTTTGATCAAGAACCAAATATTTCCCATTTGAGAATTTTTGGATGTGATGTATATGTTTCGATTGTTCCACCACAATGCTCTAAGATGAGTCCTTAAAGGAGGTTAGGAATATATGTTGGATATGAATCTCCATCCATAATTAAATATCTTGAGCCATCAACGAGGAATTTATTTACAGCTTGATTTGCTGACTATCATTTTAATAAGTCAGTTTTTCCAACGTTAAGGGGAGAAAATAAACAACTAAGAAAAGAAGATTGGCATGAATTATCATTGTCTCATCTTGATCCTCATACGCAAAAATATGAATTGGAGAATTAGAAGATAATTCATTTACAAAGTTTAGCAAATCAATTGCCAGATGCATTTATTGATCCAAAAACAGTGAGAAAATCACATATATCAACTATAAATCTTTCGAACAAAATTGATGTCTCTGAAGGAAAAACTCTAGTTGCTAGTGATTCTAAAGCACATTTGAAGCGTGGTAGACCAGTTGGTTCCAGAGGTAAGAATCCTCAAAAAATAAAAAGAGCAAAAAAAGATGATGGTTAGATCGAGGAAGCAATGACTTTAAAAGGATCTCCAAAAGAGATTTTAGACATGATTGAAGTTCTAGAAAAATCTCAAGTACCTGATAATGAAGAGATCTTAACAAATTATGTCATGTCAATAATTAAGTGGAACCGAAATCAAATCGATGTTGATAACATATTTGCATGCAATGTAGCACTAGATATTTTGAATGATAATGTGGATCATGAACCAATGTCAATTGAAGAATGTAGACAAAGAGATGATTGGATAAAATGGAAATAAACAATTGAGGCAGAGTTAAAATCTCTTGCAAAGAGAGATGTATTTAGACATGTAGTTTGTACACCTGAAGGTGTAAAACCTATGGGGTATAAATGGGTTTTTATGAGAAAGAGAAATGAAAAGGGAGAAATTGTAAGATATAAAGTGCATTTTGTTGCACAAGGATTTTCACAAAGACATGGTATTGATTATGAAGAGACATACTCTCCTGTGGTGGATACAACTACTTTTAGGTTCTTGGTTAGTTTGGCAATAAGAGAAGGGTTTGATTTACGCCTAATGGATGTAGTTACAACCTATTTATTTGGCCCATTTAATAATAACATTTACATGAAACTCCCAGAAGGCTTTAAATTGCCAGAAGCAGTTAATTCATGTTCTCGAGAACATTACTCAAACAAATTAAACAGACCTCTTTATGGATTGAAATAATCTGGGTGCATGTGGTATTATCGCCTTATGAGTACTTATTGAAGGAAGGCTATAAAAATGATCTCGTTTCCCCATGCATTTTTATAAAGAGGTTAGGATCAGGATTTGTTATAATTGTTGTGTATGTTGATGATTTAAATATCATTGGGACTCTTGAAGAGATTTTAGTGACAATGGAGTGCTTAAAGAAATAATTTGAAATGAAAGATCTTGGAAAAACAAGATTTTATCTAGGGTTACAAATTGAGCACCTAAAGAATGGATCGTTTTTCATCAAACAACATATATAGAAAAAGTGCGAAGAAGATTTTACATGCATAACGCACATCCGTTGAGCACCCAATGGTTGGTAGGTCACTTGATGTAAATAAAAACCCTTTCTGTCTTCAGGAAAATGATGAAGACTTTTTTGGTCCTAAAATACCATATTTAAGTGCTATTGGTGCATTGATGTGTCTTGCCAGTAATACGCGACCTGATATATCATTTGCTGTCAACTTATTTGCAAGGTTTAACTCTTGTCCAACCTGAAGACATTAGAATGGGGTTAAACATGTTTTTAATTATCTTTAAGATACAAGAGATATAGGTTTATTTTTCCCTAACCTACCCGAAACAAAATTGGTTGGTTTTGCAGATGCAGTGTACTTATCTGATACTCATAATGCTCGATAAAAAACTGGTTATGTTTTCACATGTAGTGGTACTTCAATTTCTTGGCGCTCTATGAAACAAACAATTATTGCTACTTCTTCTAATCATGCTGAGATTTTAGCAATCCATGAGGCTAGTCATGAATGTGTGTGGCTAATATCTATAATTCGTCACATATGACAAGATTATGGTTTATGCTCTGGAAAAGAAGCTTCAACAGTCTTATATGAAGATAATACAACTTGCATTGTACAGCTTATGGAATGATATATTAAGGGTGATAGAACAAAACATATATCACCAAAAATTTTCTTCACTCATGATCTACAAAAGACTGGAGATATAAATGTTCAACATATTCATTCAAGTGAGAATTTGACAATTCTTTTTACTAAGGCACTCCCCACTGCTACATTAGAGAATTTAATTTTTAATATTGGATTGCATTGTCTCAAAGATCTTAAGTGATGTTTACATGAGAGGGATTAAATTCACACCACATTTTTTTTGGATTGTGATATACTATGTATCAAATGATTATGTACTCTTTTTTCTTTCACTAGGTTTTTGTCCTACAGGGTTTTTACTAGTAAGGTTTTTAATGAGGCATATCCTTTATACAATGAACATGCAAGGGGGAGTGTTATGAATGCTATTAAGTGGATGTTCAACATTTCACCTTTCATCTCCCTTAACCTTCCACCTTTCATCTTTTTTAACCTTAAACATTTCATATTCTTGTAACCCATTTCCTATTTATATATTAGAATATGAAGAGACTAATCTTCCTATGTATATAAAGGAGTATGCTACTTGTAAAGATGATGAAAAATATATAATGCAATAGAAATTCTCATATCCGTATTTTATCTATTATTTTTACTTATAAAAAATGACAAATTCTTTATTTTGTTTTCGTTCAAAAAGTTTAAAAGAAAACAAATAAATAACACATTTACATCACTAAATTAAAAACATTACATTAAAAACATAATAAAAAATATTTAACCATTTTCATTGCAACACTAAATTAACATTACATTAATATTATTTTTTATAATATTTTCTTTTGGTGCATTATATCAATAGTTATAAGTTTATTTGATTTAAATATATTAGACTTATATTTATATAATATAAATTGGGCTTATAAATATGTAATATATATTTCTAATTTTAATTAGTCGGTGTATTATTTGTCTTTTTTTTTGGTAGAGTAAAACAAACAAGATAATTTAACTATATAATAATTCTTTGAGCAGAGCTATCACTTGTTTGGGCTATAGGAGAAATTGCTAGCACCTCTCTTAGAATCTCCTCAAAAGTCTTCAGTCCTTGCTGTTTATCAAAAGCCATTTTGGCCAAACATCTGTAGTTTTCTTTCAATCCCTAGGAAGATGTTGAATATCCAGCGAACCTCCATTCAGCAGCAAGTGGTCAATACGTCTAATGAGGGCAGAGTTCGAACTTGAAAAAAAGGAATTCTGAATGGCTTTTACCACCTTCAAACTATCGGTTTGTATCAATACACCATCATAGCTCCTGTTATGAATGAGAGCTAATCCATCAAAAATATCCCACAGTTTAATATCAAAGACTGAGCATTTTCCAAAATTGCTACTATATCCCATAATCTTTTCCTTATTTCCAATTGTTATGACTCCCCTCGCTGCAGTGTTTTTCGAAATAATTTGAACCACCCTATCAGTGCATAGGTTGATCCAACTTTCTTGCATCTCGACATTTAAGCTTTGTCCCTTCCATCTGGATACATCCTCCTTATGAAAAGAAATAAACTATTTTGCCCACATATAAGAAATTTTAACAATCTCCCTTATGCTCCAAGAAAAGCCTTGAAAATGAAAAAGGTTCCGATTTTTCCAAACCACTAGATTAGTAAAGCAAATAAACATGACCAATTTACCTCACCGACGACTGGTTTTGCAAGACACTGCAAATTAGACTTTACCCACTGAAGAAGGTCTTCTATAAAACAAACTTCCACTAGTTTCATTTGGGATAACTTGTATCCATATTTCTTTATATGTCAGATAGTCACGAATAACATGTAAAATATCTTCAAAATGATAACTGCATATACCACAAGAACTATCATATCCTATTCCTCGCTTAGCACACTCCACGTTAGTTATCAGCCTCTATTTTAGAACAAGCCATATGAAGAATCAGACCCTTTGGGGCCTCTAAAATTTCCTTGGTATATTCCACTGTGCATCATTCGATATCTATGACCTTTCCTAAATATACCAATAAATACTTTTAAGAGAGAATGTGCCATTTGAATTCCAAGACCAAATAATCCTGTCATAACCTACAGACGAATGGGGTGAGGGAATACCCACAATACATTTAATAATTACCTTCGGTAACCAAAGACGAAAAAACTCCAAGTTCCATGAAACCTCCTCATTGACCATATCATTAAGCATTCAATCTAGATTAATATTAACATGGGTCGAAATATGATCAATCAAAAGCCCTACCTTCGGGATCTACGGATCTCTTCAACACCTAATATTGGTCTCATTACCAACTAACCAACACAAATTTTCTCGATTTAAGGGCTAAACCTTCGAAAAAGCTTTCCATAGAGAAGAGCATTTCCCTTACGAGATATTATCCGATAAAGTATCTTTCATATCATATTTGGACTGAAGAACACTAACCCATAAGGTATCTTGTTTGGAGATTAAACTGTACCCTAACTTTATCGTTAAAGAGGTATTTTGGTCCTTTAGGTGTCTAATGCCAAGATCTCCATAGGACCAAGGTTGACCAACAGACTCCCAATTAACCAAAAAAACCTTCTGATAGCCATCAAATGAACCCCATATGAATTGTCTGACAATGCATTCAATCTCATCACATATTTCTTTAGGAATCATCATGGACTGCATAAAATAGTTGATAACAGATAAAGGAACTAACTATGCTAAGGTAGCTCTACTAGCTATAGAGAGTTTCTTGGCATCTCGTTTGTTTAATTTACTGCAAATCTTATCGACCACAAAGCGCGAGAACATTTTGAAATCTTTTCGTGAAGAAGGGGTACCCCTAAATACATGCCAAGGTTGTAAACCCTATGAAAACCGAGAATATCACTCAACTGTGAGCTAATAGTATCATCCATACCTTTGGAGAAATAAATATCAGTCTTTTAAACATTAATCTGATACCCAGAATACCTACAAAATCTCTCTAAAATATCTTTAAGTGACGAATTTTTTTGTAGGTTTGTATGACCAAAGATGACTAGATCGTCTGCAAAAAATAGAAGTGAAAAAGTAGAACCAAATCTCGAAAATCTAATGGGCCGCCAAAGGCCACTCTCAATGGCTTGATAAAAGCTATGACTAAGCCATTTCATGCATAAGACAAAGAGATACGACAAAAGCAGACATCCCTAACGAATACCCTTCGCAGGCTTAAACTTTTGTGTTGGAGCTCCATTCTATAACACCTACATAGTAGAACTCGTAATAGTAGACATTATAAAATTAATAAACATATCAAAGATACATGTAGCCTAAAGGGAAGCCCCGATGAACTCCCGTTGTACTTTATTTTAGGCTTTTTCTAGGTTGATTTTGACAACCATCCAGTTCCTGTTTCTATGCTTGCTCCTCATTGTGTGGATGACTTCCTGAGCAATCAGGATATTGTTAGTAATATTACGACTTGCAATGAAGCCTACCTATTCCCGACCAACAATATTACGAAAAACAAATTTAAAACGGTTAACAATGACTTTCATGACTAATTTATACATCACTGAATACAAACTAATCAAGCAAAATTGGGAAAAGTTTTCTGGACTAAGAACTTTAGGAATGAGGACTAGCAGAATATTATTCAACTCAAGCTTAATACTCTTACCAACAAATATTGCTTTAACCCACTCACTGATCTTAGAGCCAATAAAATCTCATTGTTTCTGAAACAAAAAAACCTGAAAGCCATCACTCCCAAGAACCTTCAACGAGGCTATATAAAAAAGGGATGTTTTGATCTATCATTAAACACCTCTTTTCCGAGGAATTGGATATCACGATTATCAAGGGTAGGAAATGAGCTAGGGGGTAAAATACCCATGGGTTTTGGTTGTTCGCCATATAACTTTTGAAAGAAATTGATAGCTTCAAGTTGCAAGGCTTATCATCATAGATCCATGAATCATTACCACCTTTCAAAGTAGTGACACGATTTTATTTCCTTCTCTGTAGAGTCTAACAGTGAAAAATCTAGTATTACGGTCCCTTAAATTTAACCATTCGCATCTGGATTTCTACTTCTAGAGAAGCTCCTCATGATGTAAAGCACTTTCCAACTCTTCTCAAGTTTTAATCTCTAATTGGAGGAATATATTAGAATCAAAACCCTCCATTTTTCTTTGAATACTTGAGAGCTTGTTCACCAGGTGTCTTTTGCGAGTACCTAAATGACCATAAACAATACGATTCCACTTTTTGAGATCTATGGAAAGATTAGAAAGGGAATCAACCAAATTACCATTAAAGCCTCATTGACCCTTAAAAAAATCCTAAAACCTTGGATGCTTCAGCCAACCAACAAGAAATCTAAAGGGTCTCTCCTTGGGGACCCTCTGCTCAGGTCTCACAAATAGAAAAAGTGATCTGTGATAAGATTTAAGCCTTGGAAGATGCGTGACTAATGAATTAGGAAACTCATTAAACCAGGCACCATTACCAATAGCCTTGTATAATCTTTCAAAAATCCACCCTCAACACCAACTATAAGGACCTCGAAAACCCAAATTATGTAAAGCTGTAAAATTCATAAAAATCTCAAAAAGAGAACACCTGATACCTCGGACCCGTCCACATTTCTTCTTACTATCAAACAAAATGGCACTAAAGTCTCTAATAACAAGCTATGGAACACTTCTGAGAGGTATATAGTAGCATTTAAACCCTCCAATAGAGTTTTTCATTTTTGTCTGTCAAGATTACCATACACAAAAGCTATAAAGATAGGAAGTTGTTGAAAGTGCCCAAGAACCCTGATCAAAGATAAATTTGGGATGACTATGAATTACGTCAACCCTAATTGAGTCCTTTTAGCCAACCCAAATCCCTCATGAGAAACCAACGACCTCCACACAATGAGAAAACTGAAAACCTAACTTGACGACGATGTCATCTACTTTTGCTCCACTAACCCTAGCTTCTAATTGACAGACAATATCTGACTTATACTCTAAATCATACTCGTGAAAAATACACAAAAATTTTGTACTAGCACAACCTTGACAATTCCATGAAAAAATAGACAAATCCATATCAAACACAAGAAATAAACAAGTGAACACAAACTTTTACTAATCGAAACAAAATGAGTCTTGCAATCTTTTTCCATTTTTTTAAGCATCTGAATCACCAACAATATCCATTTGAGAACTAATAAGTTCCACCATGGAATTTATGAAATCCGTAAGTGAAATATGAGCATTACCATAAGCCCTGAATTTATCACCTCTGCCTTCGAAGAGTTCTATTAAAGGCTTTACCATACTTGCTCGAATTAAATCTACCACTGGATCCACGACCTTTACCTACATGGATACATTTTCCTACCTCTACCAAGTTATTATTGATGTTTTTATTTTTTAAAACCTTCATGCCCATAGAATCCATGTTTTCCCTAAAAGAAACTATTGAATTTTTCCTCGGGTTTAGCATTCCTTTTTCCACAATGACCTCTACACCCATTGGTTCTACAAAAATAGGTTTAAAACAAAAAAAATCAGCATGCACTCCATTTTGGGCCACAACAGATTGACCCAGCTCACCATTTATGGCCTATATGTCATCATTTTCACCTAGGCCCACCACGTGTGGGACTTTCTTAAAAGTGGACTTTTGAGTATTTTTATTATTAGTAGCCATAACATCATGTTTCAAAAAAGACATGGTTTCTCCTTCCTTATTCAAGTCGTCATCTTTAATGCCCCCAGTAATCAAGGCTTCAAATTTGGATCCAGACGCTCTAAGGTCTGATGTTTTTGTCGGTTGACTTCTATTTTCCTTAGAGTTTCACTGGCTTTTCCTTTTAACTAGCATTCAAAGTCTATAGGTCGTCATCTCCTCCATCAGAGTTTCACCAGTCCTCCTCCGAACCACCATCATCTCCTCCATTTCTATTTGGTTTAGATCAATAAAAATTTTTGGGCATCCCTCCTTCAGGTGATCATATTATCCATAGCCGAAGCAAACTACCAGCAGCGATTCGAACTCAACTCGATAGAGATGTCCATTAATCAAAACCTGAGAAGTCAACGATTTATCAAGATTGATGTAAACCACCATCCCAACAAACTTACTTCTCATTCTACTATATGTGTTCAAGTCTAGTTTAGTAACATTGCCAACCATCCCCTCGATTTCTTCAAGGATTCGACATTTGTACAAAAACCCCAAGAGCCTTGGGAGTTTGATCCATGCCTTAACCACACTTGGGTATGGCTACATCAGATTAAAATCTGTGGTCCAAGGTTGCACTATAAGGTACTGCCCAAAAATGCTCCACGGTCCTTTAGAAAAGCACTTTCTCATAGTCCTCTTTATTTTGAAATTTTGCTAAGAAATATTCATTTTCTATCTCCATTAATTGAAAAGGCGATGAAGGCCTCCATAAAACACTGACTTTGCAGTGCATTATACCCAATAGATTGTCCCAAGAGTTTGAAGACCACTGTGGTTGCCATGTTCTTTGTCAGAATTTGATTAACTCTTTCAGAAAAGTTAATCACTGGAATAGCATTAACCACCAATCTTGTAATATCCTTATCCATTAGTTCAATCTTACCATCATCTCCAAACCAAATTTGGGTACCCAACTCCTTAGAACCACTGGCCAAATTCCCCAATAATTTATCTTTCCAAGAAAGCATCGACTTTGGTTCATCATCGACCACCATGTCAATGCCTTCATTCGTATTATGATCCTTTAAGTGTACTTTTTAGTTGAACAATTTTCAGAGAAACTGGGATTTTTACTTTCACTAGCCATAATGATTTATTATTTTGGAGTACAATTTTGGGGCGATGTTTCAAGTTCCTTTATTATTTGTCTTTGAATAGTATTAATCGATAACTGGAGTTTTATAAAACTTTTAATCGATCCCAATCAAATTAACTTCGATAGCCAATCAATTAATCAAACTAATTCGATACAATTGATTAATTCAATTTTAATCGAAGTAGCCTCAGTTCTTTGGAAGTTAGTTCCTTAGCCAATCATTGTCTCAATGATATCTAACAGCTATTCTTCACCTTGGCCTATTTTTGCTATTAGAAAACAATAGCATTTTATTAGTGAAGGCATAGACTTAAATGTAAGCTCATGATTTGTAAGAAGAGGTTCAAACTTGAGGATGATTCACCCTTGAAAGCCAATCTTGCACTAGTTCAAATAAAGTAGCACAATGAATAATGTGCGAAGGAATATAGAGTCACGTCTTGTTTGCAAAATGGCATTTTAGATGTGATAGATAGATTGAAAGAGGAGTCTAAAAAAACAATTCAATTTGAGAAGAGATTTGAAGAATTTGAAGATGAAGGAAAATGAAATCATTAATAGAATTATGGCATTGTTAACAATTTTACGCTAATTAGAAATGCATTTTATAACAAGAATAAGAGTAAAAACTTAGAAGTAGTACTTAGCTAAAGGCTAAGCTTGTATTTATTTTTTTGGTGTGTTTTGGAAAGCTACTAGTGCATGGTTTTTACAGCCATCAAGGTAACGATTTGTTGAGATAATTAAAGAAAGTAACAGCTACATGGAATAATGGGTAGTCAAAATACTGTTGGGAAATTTAAGAGAGTAACTAGCAGAGAAAAAATTAAGGTAGGTCAAACTTTATTAAGCTTTTTAAGATAAGCCTTTTGTGTAGTGGCCCAATTTTGACCGGCCCAGACAAAACAAAACAAAAAACCTAAAAACAAATAAATAACAAAAACAAATAAAAGTCTAGTCCTTTTACAAGCCCAAAGCCAACTATCCTAAACTTAAACTGAAAAAAGAAAAAGAAAACCCTAATCCCTTCATACCCCGCCTCTACCAAGTCAACAGGCACACCCCAAAGTTGTTCGTGCCCCTAGGATTGCCTTCTACCAATTTCACCGAAATAGAAAAGGGTGCATCTCCCTATCATTGTTGACCGAAAGCTTCCTCACGACCACCATGCAAAGGCTTGAAACAGAAACAGGAACAAAAGCAGTGAAGCTAGAAAGAAAAGAAAAGAAAAGAAAATATATTGTGTAATATATCTGGCTATAAAAGCCAAAAACTATGTTGTAATTTGGACACAAGAAATCGAATACAAAAAAATTAAAAGAACATATAGTTTTATTTTTATTTTATTTTTCAAAGAAAACATAAAAAAGGGAAAAAAGTTTTACCTGTGACGCCTTGTCTTCTGCCATCGTGGGAGGCTTGCTCCGACCTGAAAGGCCTTTGAACCTACTAGGGTTCCACCGAGAACCTCGTCGGAAAGGTAGAAACCGAAAGATTTCCAGTCATTTTGTCAAGTTTTGGCTTAATTTTTGGGGGTTTAAACCCCAGATTGGCATTCTACATGAAAAATAGGGTCAAATGGGGTATTTTTTTTGAACTTCTGGCCATCGGCGGAGGCGGTTGCCATTGCTGATGACTGGTGGTCACGGCGGAGACTCGTTGGCCTCGTGACCGGAGAAGAGGGGTCTTGAGAGAAAAAAGAAAGAAGAAAGAAAGAATTTTTTTTGAAACAAGTTTTAAATGATTTTTTAAACTTGTATAGATTTATTAAAACGACGTCGTTTTGGCCTAGCTTCAGAAGCCCCAAAACGATGTCGTTTTGACACGACCCGATGACCTAATCAGGATCCATCTAGGATCCGCGTGCTTTCAAATGGGAGGATCTAATTGCTGCTTTGACCCTTCCACTTTTTTTGCTATTTTTCAATCTTGTCCTACAATTCATTATTCCACTTTTATTCTTTCCCTTCTATTTTATTCTTGCGCAATTCAATCCCTTAACCCACTATTAACCCATTGAGGCAATGACACATGTAAATATGGTCGGGACCATTGTACTTTGAGTCCCTGTACTTTTTTATCCCATTTTAATCTAATCCTTTATATTATGTTTCCTTATAATTTAGGCTTTTAATTTTGTTATATTTTTAAATTTAGTCCTTTATTTCCCTTTTCTTTATTTTTTTAATTCATTAAAGTTAGCCCATTTATTTATTTTAAATTTAGTCCTTTATTTTTTTAAAGTTAGCCCATTTATATTTTTTTCTATTACATTTTTACCCGATAATTTCTCGATTGTTTTATTTTGGTCTTTTATTTTTAATTATTAATACTATTAATATTATTAAGTAATTATCATTGTTAATTAATATTTTTTTAATTTGCTCAAATATCATTATTTTATGTAATTATATTATTATCATACATTTTTATATTATTTCACTATTATTATCATTATTATCATATAGTATTATTAATTGAATATTATTATTGTTATTATTTCTTATTATTGTATTTATTATAGTATTGCCATTTTATTCCATTATTTATGTTGTTATTTTGTTAATACTATAATTTTGCCATCATCGTACATTGTATATTATGCTACATACACTCATTCGTTTTTCGGCGTAAGCACACAAAAAATAATTAAAACCGAGGCAATATTTGTTATTTTTGGGATTCGAGGAGTCGTGCTCCTAACTGACTGAGTATGGCCCATTCCTAGAACCGAAATAACCAAACATCCTATTTAAAATTCAAGACACTTAGGACTTAGGTAATAATTAAATGACGATTATTCTTGTTTTCGAGGATTCGAGACCTCGTGCCCTAACTTACGGGGCATGATCTTTTCTTCTCGATTAACTCAAAATAAAAAGGCTTTTTCTATAAAATTTAATTTAGCTAGAGATGTTTTAATTAAATAACATCATACAAAGAGGGGATCATATTTTAATTTCTCTTCGAATTCTCAATTTTTGACTCTAAGATATCAAGTAATCAACTAGGTACCAGTTTTGGGCGTTATGAGGGTGCTAATCCTTCCTCATGCGTAACTGACTCTCGAACCCATTCTTGGATTTTGTAGACCAAAAATCATCGTTTTAGTAAATCTAACATTTTATTAAAATGATCAAATTACGTGGTGATCCGATCACACCTAATAAAAAAGATTGGTGGCGACTCCATTTTCATTTTAAAATAAAAAGTAGAGTTCCAAAAAGATTTCGACAGCTTGGTGACTCCACTCAGGAAAAATAAGAGAGTCAAGCCGCGAGCTGATTACTTTTTGGTCTTTTTGTCGAAAATTGAGAATTTGGGTTTAAATTGGCGACCCCTTCCTTGCATTTAATCATTCATGTTTTGGTGGTAATTAATGTCTTTGTTATCTTGGGTTACATAGCGATTTAATACATCTGTTTTATTGGTTCGAAAGTTTCTCTTTATGTTTTCACATATTGTATGGCATAATCGTTCTATTCTACCCTTCTTAAGTGGGAGTGACAAGCTATTCCTTCGTGAAGTTTTCACCTCCGCATAGGATAATGGACCGCTTTCGGGATACATTCGTACCTATGTCTTCGTGAGGTCTTCACCTCCGCACAGACATAGGGAAATGTATTCCCCTGAACTAAACTTTGTCCATATGAGCCTATAATTGGTAAGGATCGAGGAATCTGTTGGTTCATGTACCTTTACTGTAAAACCAAAACGCATGTAATAAACCCTAAGAGCCAGCCCTAGGAAGAACCATGTCAAACCTTTAACAGTTACTCGAATAGACTACAAAGAAGAGACATTTTAATTGTTATTCTTTGCTTTGTATCCAAGTTTTATACAAAATGTACTGACGTGTTTTGTTTTGTTTTGTTTTGGTTGTGGTTGCATCGCATTTTCATCTTAAAAGAAAGGTGTTGATTCGTGTTCAATTTCTAAATAAAGAGTTTGTCATAGAAAAGGTATTTCTTGATAAAGTGGAAGTATCCATTTTATGTAAAGAAACTCATTTTCTAGTAAAGTTATTTTAATGGAATTGAACTAGAATCAGTGCCTTTTGCATGCATTTTTTTATTCATTAATATTACATTTCATTACATGTAATAAATTTCATGAAATCCAAAAGCGCGCTGAGTTCAGAACTCTAGTACAAAGCCTGATGGACAACGAAGAATTAGAATTCTTTAAAGACATTAAGGATTCATAAGGAGAAGATGTTTATGGCTCCAAAGAGGGAACTAAGGAAGGGAACCTATAAAAAATTTGTCCCTATATCCCTGACAGTGTTCTAAACAACTGGAATATGGAGGAGATCCCTGTAGTATTTAGGACTATTTTAGAGTAATATTCAGAACATACTTGTTGCTCTAAGTTTGGGAGTAATAGGGATTTTTTTGAAAAGGCGTATGTCTATTATCTTTATTTCAATGAAAACAATGCATTTTTATGTCCCACTTGACAAATATTCTACTTTTTTTTCTCTTTTTTCTCATACTCATACCACACATTTAATCATTCTTAAATTCATTTGCTCATTGGGTCTCCTTTTATTCATGTAATAGGTTTCCGGATATCAATGATTTAAGCGACGCTGCTGTTACTTAAAGTCTCCTTTCGAGCATGATATGTGTCTAGAGGAACCTTAGGACTTTGAAGATGATCGAGATTGTAACTTGTTTCCTGATTTGTTAATGATGGTAGAGCAAGATGAGAAGCATATCCTACCTCACAAAGAGTCAGTAGAAGTTGTGAGCTTAGGGGATGAACAAGAAAAGAAAGAAGTGAAAATCAAAATTTGCATCACTGTAGAGACAAGGCGAGACCTCGTTGAGTTACTTTAAGAATTCAAAGATGTCTTCGCATGGTCATATTAAGGCATGCCTAGTCTAAGTACTGATATTGTGGTACACCAGCTTCGGAGGTCAGATGTCCTGTTGAAAATAAAAGAAGAGGTCAATAAATAATTTGACGTTAATATCCTACAAGTGGTCAAATATTCGGAGCGGGTAACCAATATAGTCCTCGTCCTGAAGAAAGATAAAAAAGTGTAAATGTTTGTGGACTACAGGGATTTAAACAAGCCCAGCCCGAAGGATAATTTCCCGTTGCCTCACATCGATACCCTAGTGGACAACACGGTAGGTCGTTCACTGTTATCATTCATGGATGGTTTCTCCGGATACAACCAGATAAAGATGCATCTTGAAGATATGGAGAAGACCACATTCGTAACAATGCGGAGAAAATTTTGTTATAAAGTGATGCCTTCAGACTGAAAAATATGGGAGCAGTATATCAAAGAGCTATGGTAACTTTGTTTCATGATATGATGCACAAAGGAATTGATGTTTCTGTCGATGATATAATCGCAAAATCCTGAATAGAAAAAGAGCATGTGAAAGTCTTGAAGAAACTATTTTTAAGGTTGAGAAAATTCCAACTATAGCTGAATCTATAAAAATGCACTTTTGGGGCCACATCAGGTAAATTGCTGGGATTTGTAGTCAACGAGAAAATGATTAAGATTGACCCAGATAAAGTCAAGGTTATACAGAACTTACCACCATCGCATACCCAAAAAAAGGTTTGAGGTTTCTAAGGAAGGTTAAATTGCATTGCTCGGTTCATTTTACAAATAACCGAGAAATATGACCCCATATTTCTTCTCCTTAAGAAACATGATCCAGGTGTATAGGATGAGGATTGCCAGAAGACCTTCGACAAGGTCAGACATTACTTGTCTAACGCCCTAGTACTGATGCCACCGAGCCTAGATAAACCACTGATACTGTACTTGGCAGTATTTGGAAATTCTATGAGATGCGTACTTGGGCAACATAATGAGTCAGGAAGGAAAGAAAGAGCAATCTATTACCTCAGTAAGAAGTTTACTGAATGTGAGACAAGATATTCGTCAATCGAGAAGCTCTGCTGCGCCTTAATTTGGACTACCAAGAGGCTGAGACAATATATGTTGTACCATACAACTTGGCTCATCTCAAAGATGGATCATCTGAAGTACATGATGGAGTCAACTACGTTGAATGGAATAATGGCTCGATGGAAAATTCTGCTATTCGAATTTGATATACTCTATGTAAACCAGAAGGAAGTAAAAGAAAGTGCAATAGCAGATTTCCTAGCTAGCAGAGCTCTAGAGGATTACGAACCTTTAAATTTCGATTTCCCAAATGAGGATCTGATGTATGTTGTAACCACTGAAGAAAGTGCTCCAAGAGAATATCCCTAGAAATTAAATTTTAACAGCGCCTCAAACGCCATGGGTAACAGAATTAGGGTAGTCCTGGTATCCTAAGATGGAGATCATTATCCTTTCAACAGTAAACTTGTTTTTGATTGCATAAATAACATGGCAGAATATGAGACATGCATTATGGGTATCCGTGCAGCTATAGAATGCAAGATCAAGGTACTGGAGGTATACGAGGACTCCGCAGTAGTAATCTATCAACTCAAAGGTGAATGGGAGACGAGAGATCCAAAGTTGATTGATTATCGAAAGTTGGTTCTCGAGTTAATTAAGGAGTTTGATGACATCATCTTCTACTACCTCTCGCAAGATGAAAATCAAATGGTCGATGCCTTCGATACATTAACTTTTATTATTAAAGTGAACAAGCAAGAGGATATGAAACCTATCCAGATGAACACTTATGAGTCATTGACCCATTGTTACAACATCAAGAAAGAAGAAAGAGATGATCACCCTTGGTACCAGGATATATTGCGATATGAAATGAACCGTGAATACCCTGAGCATGCAATCAAAAATGATAAAAGGACTCTAAAAAGACTGGCCAATGAATACGTCTTAGATGGGGAGATCTTATACAAAAGAAGAAATGACCAAATGTTACTAAGGTGTGTAGATGTTGTTGTGGCCTAGAAAATCCTAGAATAAGTTAATGAGAGTGTTTGCAGAACACATGCTAATGGTTTTACAATGGCCAGGCAAATCATGAGATTCAGATATTATTGGTCCACCATGGAAATGGATTGTATCAATTATGCCAAGAGATGTCATAAGTGTCAAATTTATAGAGATAAAATTCATGTGCCGCCTTCACCTCTTAATGTTATGACTTCTCCATGGCCTTTCTCTATGTGGGGGCATGGATGTCATTGGGCCGATCTCTGCAAAAGTTTCCAATGGGTATCTATTCATCTTTATGGTCATTGATTACTTCATAAAATGGGTACAAGCCACTTTATGCCAATGTCACAAAGTCAACAGTTAGCAAATTCTTGAAGAAAGAGATCATATGTCGATATGGAATGCCAAAAAGGATCATATATGATAATGCATTAAATTTGAACAAAATCATGATAACAAAGGTCTATAGTCAATTCAAAATCAAACATCACAACTCTTCACCATATCATTAAAAAATGAATGGTGCAGTGGAGGCAGCCAATAAGAACATTAAGAAGATCGTAGGGAAAATGATAGAAACTTATAAAGATTGGCATGAGAAGTTACTATTTGCCCTCTATGCTTATCGAATATCTGTCAGAACCTCCACCAGGGTAACACCTTCCTCATTAGTTTATGGAATGGAGGCAGCTTGCCCATTGAAGTCGAGATTCATTCTTTCCGAGTTTTATCAGAGTTGAAGTTAGATAAAGTAGAATGGATCCAATCTCGATATGATCAGTTGAACTTGATTGAAAAGAATAGGCTAAAAGCTATCCGTCATGGTCAGATGTACCAAAAATGAATGATGCAAGCTTGTGACAAAAAAGTTAGCCCAAAGAGTTCCATGAGGGGGACCTGGTGTTGAAAAAAATCCTTCCCATACAAAAGGACTACAGAGGAAAATAGATGCCGAATTGGGAAGGACCTTATATGGTAAAAAAAACATTTTTTAGAGGGATGCTGATTCTAACTGAGATGGATGCTAATGATCTACCCAACCACGTGAACTTGGATTCAATCAAAAAATACTTCCCTTAAAAAGATGAGAGGCTAAGGCGAAAACCCACAAAGGGCGTCTTGAGACCAAATGAGTTTTGAGTTGAAAACCCAAAAATGTTACTCAAATTTTGATCAAAGAATGGGCATGTAATAGCCATTTCCCCTCAAAGGTAACAAGGAGGAGAAACGTTACGTCTTAGGGCATCGACAAAGTACACTAGATCTCTTGAACACATATCAAGCCCAAAATGGTCTTCAACAAGTTTGCTAGGAGAAGCTCATATTGTGATATCTGAGGCACCTAATTTAGTCTTACTCACTTTTTATTTTAGCAATGTTTGCTACTTTGATTAATCTTTTCATTTAAAGCTTTGCTCCCAATAAATTTCAATCTTGTTTTTAGGAAAACGCCACAAATAATGCAATTCCAGACCACGAAAACGGTGTCGTTTCTGTTCACAGCTGTAATATTTAGTGGCGTTTTTAGGAAAACGCCACAAACAATGCTTGTTCCAGACCACGCAAAATGGTGTCGTTTCTGTTCACAGCTGTAATCTTTAGTGGCGTTTTTAGGAAAACGCCACAAATAATGCAATTCCAGACCACGAAAACGGTGTCGTTTCTGTTCACAGCTGTAATATTTAGTGGCGTTTTTAGGAAAACGCCGGAAATGTGGAAGAAATTACGGCGTTTGTACCAAAAACGCCACAAAACGGTGTTAATATAATGGCTAAACGACGCCGTTTCCGGAACAGATTTTTAACTTAGAAAAATTTTAGAATAATTTATTTAAAACGTCAACGTTTGGCTTAAAATAGATTAAGACTACGTGGCGGTTTTTATTAAACGCCACAAAAAATGCAATTTCAGACTAACAAAACGGCGCCGTTTCTGTTAAAAGGTTTAATTTTTTGTGGCGTTTGGTCTATAAACGCCGCAAAGGTGTTTTAATATTTTTTCTCAACGATGCCGTTTCTACAGATGTTGTTTAACTTACCATTTTTACTCACTCGACAAAGACAGAAAGAAAAGGCAAGTGAAAACGCCGATTAGGAAGGGGAAAAAACCTAAGAAAATATTCTAAGGAAGAAAGGGGAGGAGAAATCAGAAATCATCAAAGAGGAAGCAACGATTGCGCCATTCTTGACAGTAGTTGCAGAATATCTGGTTAAAAGGTATGCGTTTAATCCTTCTGAAGAACATCGTCTTGATTTGGGGTTTTGGGTGCATTGTGTTTTTCGAATTTGGGGCTTAGAAAAAAAAATTAGATTTTGGGGTTTGCGGTTTAGGTTAAAACACCATTCTTGTTTGGGAATTTGGGGAACTTGTGAATTATTTATTTAGCAATTTAAATAGAAGGGTTTGTTTAGGAAAAAATTTGTTTATTTAGGGGTTGCCCGAATACAAAACACAGCCAATAATAAAACTAGGAGCATCAATGGCGTGGCCATGAAAATGAAATTGTTAAGATTGAAGACAGGGACAGACCTTCCGATTTTAGGAAAGTCGGATATGATTTGTTGAAGCTATAAAAAAAGTGCTTTCGCCAATGACAAATGCTCCTTTAGTTGGTTTGAGTTATGTTTTGCACAACTCATGTTGAATATATAATTATTTATTGTGATTATTTTGTTTAGATTTTTTTTGGAAGAAAACTCATAAAATAACTTAAAGTTTAATAGCGTTGTACATGATGGATTGTGGGTGTTCTTCAATAAGCAAAGTTTAAGCTAAGCTTGGCAAGTTGTGGGTCACTTTCTTTCCATCTCCTTTAATAAGGAAGATTTGGCATTCTTCAAAAGTATTCATCTTAACCTGTTGTTTCTCCATTACAGCGATTTTTGGAGAAGTATAAAAGGGTAAGGACAGCCCTTCTGGTCATGGTAGTATTTGGGTAACTAATGGGTAACTAAATTTGAATATCTCAAACTATGGGTAACTAATGGGTAACTAATGTATTATCATCTTTATGGCTGTGGATTTTAGAGTTTAATCTGGGTTCCTTTTAAACATATGTGGCAACGAGGACAATAAGCAAAACTATTTTATATGTCAGTATATATGATTGTGGATGGTGCTGGTGAGCTTGAGAATACATTCCCTTTAATAGCTCTGCTAATATTTTGCATATGGACTAGACAAGAGATACTAATGCATAATACTAGTGCATAATACTAGTGCAATACTACTACTGCACATATTACTAACAATCACCTTACTAGTGCATAATACTAGTGCATAATACTAATTCTTTCCTGTTTATTTGGAACTAACTTACTTATGTTTTCCTTTTTATTTTTATTTTTTGCAATAGTTTGCTTCGAAGTCCAGGAAATTGAGGTATTTATTCCTATGTTTCCCACCTCGGTTTTCTTAAAAAAAACACCTCCAAATGTAGCTGAAAATGGTGGGATGCGCAGAGGTCGAGGACGTACGCTACTTAGAGAGTTGTACGAGTTAGATCCAGTCGAGCGTGTCAAAGTTGGACGAAACAATTTTGGTCAGCCTGTTGGATCAGAAGCTCGACTTTTAGCTGGATACATGGGCATTTTAGCACGAAATCCGAATATGTTACCTATAAACTACGAGTCATGGCATCAAATGCCCGATAGCAACAAAAACCAAGCCATCGATAATATTAAGGTAACAAAATGTTAATGTCATCTATAATGCTTGGGAAATAGTTTCATTTATATTTACTTTATTAACTTGTGTTTTTTGTTTTTTGCAGGCGAGGTTTGCTTTAGAGGTCTCGAATGCTTATGTAAAGAAGGCATTGGGAAAAAGATGGAGAGACAACAAAAGTACTTTGAAGAAAAATTATTATAAGACAAAAACAACCCTCGATGAGAAATTGCAAAATGTCCCGCCGGGTATGTTGAGGTACCAATGGGAAGATGCGGTTAGATTTTGGCATTCGAATAAAGGTGAGGTCTGACGTCCTTCTAAACTATTGTAATTATGTTGGTTTATAGTATTTTCTATTTACGTACTAAAAAATTTCATAACGTAGGATCGTGAACAAGTTGGAATAAGCAGCAAGCAGAAACAAAAATTCACCCACACAGCCGGGTCGAGAAGTTTCGCATGTGTAGCTGAGGCGGAGGTATTTTTAAATTTTTTAATATTGTCGAATATGTATAACTTTCTATTAAATAATATTTATACTACTATATTGTAGGAACGGTCGTCTAGTCAAAAAGTTGGACGCCTTCAACTTTTTGAAATTACACATAGGAAGAAAGATGGATCTCCCATGACTCCTGAAGCTGCTGAAATAATGGTACGTTTACTTAATACGATTTGACTTATTTTAGTTATTTATAGTGTTTATTTTCTAATGGTTTAATTCATTGCTTGTAATGCGACTATTGTTATGTTGCATATGTTTTTCAATATATAATATTGCGTTCCTAACTATGTGATATATTTATTAGGAAAAACTAAAGGATAAAAAGGCGGAGTACGAAGCAATTGCTTCTAGTGATAGTTCGGTTCATCTTGAAGATATTGATAACTGGATTATTACTGAAGTTTTGGGTCCTGAAAGGTATGGTCGGGTTCGATTTCAAGGATCTTTTGTTAGCCCAACCCAATATTTTGGATCCAGCTCCCACCAATACATGGCTTCGGGAGTCAGGCTCAAGCTGAAGTTCAGAGGTTAAAAGACCAGATGGCTCAGATGCAAGCAACTACAATTGAGGTTCAAAGGAAATATGAAGAACTCCAGCTACAACTTACAGCAGAGGCGGAAGCGAGGGAAGCAGCGGCTGCAGCGAGGGAAGCGGAAGCTGCAACGAGAGAAGCAGAGCAGAGAAAAAAGTACGACGAACTTCAGCAGCAGCTTCAGATTATGATGAAGATGTTTAAGTCGCAACTTCCGCCTTCATAGTGCATAACATAAATATTTTTATCATTTTAACATTTAACATTTAACATTTTTTGCAAAAACAATATGAATTCACTTTTATTTATTGATATTAATATTATTTTATTCCCTTATGTTGAAATTTTATATAAATTTATTGCTATTGGTTGCTTTTGAAATATTGCTTTTGAATTTTTGCTACAGGAAGGCCGAAAAAATGAAAAATTTAATATAAAAAAATCTCCAAAATAGTGGCGTTTTTGTATAAAAGCGCCACTAAAGAACATGTTCTTTTGCGGCGTTTGTAAAAAAAATGCCACTAAAGAACATGTTCTTTAGCGGCGCTTGTAGAAAAACGCCGCTAAAGAACACGTTCTTTAGAGGTGCTTAGGAAAAAACGCCGCTAAAGAACACGTTCTTTAGAGGCGCTTAGAAAAAAACGCCGCTAAAGAACATGATCTTTAGCGGCGTTTTTCCTTAAGCGCCGCTAAAGAACATGTTCTTTAGTGGCGTTTTTTTCTAAGCGCCACTAAAGAACATGGTCTTTAGCGGCGTTTTTGTTTGTAAACGCTGCAAACGTTTGCGACGTTTTCGTTAGCGGCCTTTTTTGCGGCGCTTGAAGAAGCGCCGCAAAGATCTTTAGTGGCGTTAAAAAGCGCCGCTAAAGGCCTAAAAAACGCCGCTAAAAACCTGTTTTGGTGTAGTGGGAGGAACGTATGTTTATTGCAACTTGCTTTATATTCAATAGAAAAACAAAAGAAAATCGGTTGATTGATAGGGGTTGTACAAACCAGGTGGCTTCATATCAATGCATCTTCAGGTGATGGAATAGAACATGCAGTTCTAAAATCAAAATCGGCATTTGAAGCTACATTGAAGCAAAATGTAAAACGACATATAAAAGTTAACACTTGTTGGTACAGTTTCTGGTTGGGTGGAATAGAACGGAAGAAGATGTTCTGGTAAAGAGGAAGATAAAAGGTATTGTCTCTCAAGAGTTGACCCCCAAAAGGGACTTTAGAAATGTACATAAGGTGGTTTCTTTTACGTCAGATTCCTGGCCGGGTTAAGATATATTTTATAACAATTTGTCCTCACATTGTTGAAGAAGAGTTATAAAGTGACTCTTTTGAGACAAAATTACACGCGTGCAGCGTGTAATTGGGGGCTTACTACGTAAGTTTTAACTCGAAAAGTTATTGAGTAAATTTTGTTGTCCGATAGTGTGGTACAGGAGTTAAAAGATTATTGGAGAAATTGTTTTAAGGAAATCAACCGTATTGTAGAGTACTTCGAACTGTAGTTTTAGAAATGCTGCAAACTGTATTTCTTGTAAGTAAAAAGTTGCGATCGTAAATCAACGGACCGTGAGAAAGCCAAAGGTCGTGATCGTAAATCAGCAGACCGTAGAAAGCCAAAAGTTGTGATCATAAATCAGTGGACCACAAGATTCTTAAAATCCCATAAGTAAAAGTTCGTGATCATACCGCGAGATTCATAAAATCTCGTAAGTAAAAGGTAATGATCATAAATCAACGGACCGTAAGAAAGTCAAATGTCATAATCGTAAATCAACGGACCACGAGATTCATAAAATACCGTAAGTAAAAGATTATGATCGTAAATTAGCGGATTGTAAAAAAGCCAAAGGTTGTTATCGTAAATCAGCGGACTGCGAGATTCATAAAATCCTGTGAGTAAAAGGTCGTGATCATAAATGTTACACTCCTCACCTGGTCCAGTCGTCGAATCCAAGTTATAGGATGCTACCATAGTTAACCAAGCATATTACAAATAAATTCGGCTTTAAACATTCCATTAAATAATAAACATGATATAATCCAAGCAAAATATTATTTATAAACATAATCGAGTTCCAAACGAGCTTACAAAGCTCTTAGACCAACTCAAAAACAAGTTAGAATTAATTTGGAACTTTAATGAAAAGATAGATAAAAAGCAAAAACAAGGGCCACACGGCTGTGTGGTCAAGTTGAGGCCGTGTGAGATTAAAACACCCATCCGTGTAGCCTAAATGTGTATGGGAATTAAAACAGTATATGTAGAGTCACACGGCCATGTCGACAGGCAGTGTAACTAATTGTGGCCATGTTGAACCTAATTGTAAAAATAAATTAACGGACCACGAGATTTATAAAATCTTGAAAGTAAAAGGTTGTCATCGTAAATCAGCGGACCATTAATTTTCTAAATATTTTGATAGAAAGCCTTTAGATTTTCTCATCATTGCTAAAGTAAGGCCTGCAAATAATTACATCTTGGACCTTGCTTGAGTAAAACCAAGTGAGTAGAGCATATTCTCTTGTAGAATATAACTAGAATGAATGAGGGGCATTGTATATTAGACATAAGAAGAATTTTTACAGAAACAAATAAGACACTCTAGAAACAGTAAACTAGAGTTACAAAATAAAATTTTTAGTTGAATTTAAGGCTTTAGAAATGGACATACCCAAGCAAGCAACAAGATATCTTTCAAAGCGATACATGACAAATGATTCGTAGCAATCTCGTAGTATCGAAAAAACAGAACTAATTGATGGATCCACCAATGATACAAACTGTTAAAAGTAAATGGGCAAGCAAAAATAGAAGATATCATTGAATCGGATACATGTTGCCAAAATATCATGTTGAAGTACTCTGCCAAAACTATACCTCTAAAATATCATGGTTGTATTTTTTTGTGTTGTAATGTCTCACGTTACACTGTTAGCTCTTTTAGTTTTTCAGTTGGTGGATACTACCAAATTATATTTATTTATAAATAAAATAGTTCTTCGATATAGAATATATATGAGACATATATGTAAGCATAGAAATTAAAAGCTGCAAGGACCAGTAAGAAGCTATACAAGCTAAGCTAATCCTATCATATGTGCACTAAAAAACATACATAGAGTTATACCCAAACAACATAAAGGAAACTGAATTTCATATCAACAAAACTAACATAAAAGAAGCCTAAGCTCCAACCATGTTACCCCAAACAACATGAAGGAAGTCAAAGCTCCACAAAATTTAACCAACTTAGATCATGGCAGTTGCATCCAAAAACAACAAGAAGAAAGTTGAATCTTAGATCTATAGAGCATAACCACAGAGGCTACATTGCAAGATCTGTAGAATGTATCTACAAAGGCTGAAGAGTTAAAAGAAACCAACATGACGAATCTACAAAATAAAACTATAGAAGCTACAGAGCTGGAGCTTTGCAAAAACAAAACCAGAGAACAACATGATAGTTGAACCAACAAACTACTAGAAGGGAGCCCGAGCTCCATAGAAATGAATGAATAAGGGAATAATACTTGCCCATTTTTTCAAGCAACAACCTTTTCATCCATTTTTTACCCATAAAAAATGGTGCTATAAGAAAACATGGGATTGAATTGAATAAGACATTATACTTCTGTTTATCTCAAATCATCTTTCAACAGTTGAATCAAATAATAAAAACAAATAAAACTTCAACTTGTTTCGAAAATCTCATCATACATCACTTCCTAAATCCTATATAACAGAAATACACACAATCCAAACATTTTTCCCTCACATCCTCATAAAATCAGATAACCTGCTAAACAGGGATACGTGAGCCTATCGTTGGACTAAATGCTTAGCTGAAACTGTATCAACTAAATCAATTTCTTAGGAATATTAAATCAAGACCACTAACAATCAATTCCAAAATGATCTATAAGGAACCATAAACATGAAACGACAACACAAACACAAATCCGTAAACATGCATAGGATTCATTAAAAGAAAAAAGTACATATGCGTTTGTGTGTGCGTGCGCATGTATATATATTTACAGTCTAGTTTTAGTTGTTCCAAGGAAAAAGATCAAAAGGAAGCAAATAATAATGTAAACTGAAAGTCTAAAAAATAACCTTTACCCATAGTCCACAACAATCTCATATCCATCGAAACTGTAAACCAATTGAAACCCCCATTTTAAGTATTATCCAGTTTGGCAAAACAATCTTCTAATTATTTGCAGAAAAGAGAATAGAAATCGAAAAGATGAGACTTCATCATCAATCAATCAAAATTCAAACTGTTTACCAAGTAAACCACTGAATTCAGCAGGAAAAGAAAATCAAAGCAACATCATTTATCAATTATCGACTCCACATTTGAACTTCGGAATACAAAAATCAAGATATATACTTCATGCAATCAAATTTAATCAGATTCCACTGTAGCTAAGGCTCCAATCTACTGTTATTCACCTCAAAATGAAATTATTCAAATCCAAAGACCCAAAATTGATAACTTCTAACAAAAAATAATAAACCACGAAGCGAGAAACTAAGGGAAAAGAACATGCAAGTATTCAATCCTCGCGAAATGCAGATGAACATTAAGCTCAAACAACAATTAGAATTAACAATTTTAGGTTAAGAAATTAAAATTAAGTGTCTGCGAATTAATTTGGTTAAAATGTATTTTTAAAAATGAGGTTTGATTTGAGAATAATTTTGAAATTGATTTTAATTGAAAAAGCAATGACCTATTTGAAAAAAAAAAGAAACTTGTGGTGGTTAAATGCGCAATGACCCAATTTTTAAAAATTTGTGCCTATTTAACAACCCCACGTCTCCTTCCCTCCCATTCTTCATCTTCTCCAAATATTTGCGAAACAGTAAATCAAAATTTTTATTCCGAAATTAGTTGATCCTTTTTTATTCCTAAGCTCTCTAAACACAAAATCTCTTTTCAATTTTGAAGAACACTCATGTTTTTATCCTTAAAATCCTCAAGAGATCTTCACACGTTTTAATTCGAATTAGCTCTATAGCTCTTCGATTTTGCAAAATTAAGGTGAGATTCTAACCTTTTATGATTAAACTAAGTGAGCTGTTATTTCAATTCAAGATTTAAATGGTTTAATAAAGACCTAATATATCACTTGATTTTAAGTTGATTTTTGGCTTGAAAATGGTAGATCTTGTCTTTCTTGGCTAAGCTTTGATTTTAAAGTGATTTTTAACTCATTTTGATCTAATTAAAAGGTATTTGATCTTAATTTAACAAATCCTTAATGAATTTAAGCAAATTGAATGTTTTCCTCTTTTAAAAGATCACATAAGCTTGATTTTTCGAAAAAGAAAATATATTAGTGTAATTGGGTAAAATTTATGGTTTAGATCTATAATTGAATGATATTTAGGATGTATGAAGTTGAAATCCAAGCTTAGAAATGAAATTTAAGTGGTTAAACACCTATTTCGACAAAATTAGTTAAATTTTCGTTATAGAAGTTAAAAGGCTTGGATATCTAATTTTTGAATAATTTGATTATGTATATTGCTGGTAATAATGCCTTTTTATTGTACTTGATGTGTATGTAAAGTGTCAAGTTAAGAGACTTTATTTGTTTGCAAGAAATCTATGCATCAAGAGTAGAGTTGAGAGGTTATTAATGGACTACTCAGATTTGATGATAAATATTAGATATGCGTATGTGTCGAATTTATTAATGTTTTTATATATAGAAATCTATATTTTTATACTCATGTACGAAAAATTAAAATATGGTAAGCTAAAATTCTTAAAGAGAATTTAATATAGTTGCAATTTAACTAAATTCAAATGTTATAATCCAAAACATGGGTGAAGTCAGGAAATTTTTTAAGGGTCGAAATTAAATTGTACTTTTTATGATAGTAAAAATGTAATTTCATCATTTTAATAACTTATATCTCAATAATTTTTAAAAGATTAAATCAAATTTTTATAATTTTTAAGGGGAAAAAGTGTAACTTTATACTTATTAATCTAAATAAAGAAATTTCCATTTTAAGATGTGGAGGCCCTTGCCGGTCCTTGACCTAAAATAATGTTACAATTTAATATAGTGGATTGAGAATTTATAAAGAGAGAATACTAGGGGAAAGGACATAGACACAGGGTGCAATTTCTTTGTTGATTGCTTTGCTTTCATACATTTTCATACTTATGTTTTAATTCCTATTTTAAAGTTTTTTTTAGAGAAACCAGCTCATTTCCTCTTTATTTCATAACCACTTTAAACTAACATGTATGAGAAAGAAGAAATTATTTAATACTCCAATCTCAAGGGAAAATATTAATTGATTGAATCTAAGTTTGGAGTTATTTTTTGTTATTAGTGATTTCAATAAAGCAAGCAAGAGTTTTTGGCTGTAAAAAATTGCCAGTTATTATTAATTAAAAGAAATAGTAAAATTGCATTTTTTATATCTAAAATTTATAATTTAATCTCTATCTTCTTAATATATATATTTTTTATTTTACTCTTGTTGACTATTGTATTATCAATAAAATGATAAAATATTATGTTATATTCTTAAATATATTTTGTTAGTAAAATTAATTAATAAAGTAATTTAACCAAGCAAGTTCAAGCTAGGTGTTTTAATTTTATTCTAAGCTTTGGATTATTTCGGGAAAACATTATCCAATCAGTGGAATAACCATGTTCGATTCATCAATAACTGCATATACTTGAGTATTGGTGTATAATTTTTCTAGTGAAATCATTAACTTCGATTTCTTTTTCTTCAAATAAATGCGTGTATGCATGCTTATTTTAAAATTTTGTTTCAAATTTTTTTAAAAATAAAAATAAAAATAAAGAGATTGATTTTTTTCTCTCGTCTTATGATAAATTTCAAAATTACAAATTAATTTTTTTTTGTAGAAAATAATAACATTAAGCGAAAACATTAAAACCAATCAAACCCATGCAAAGAAAGCATTATTCGACAACAAAAAACCTCTTGAACTAACGAAGGGGGTCTTCAAATAAAATTAAATTCAATGGACTATTAGACTCATACTTGGCCATTTGATCAACAACTGCATTTTGGCTTCTCGAAATGTGACGAATTCGTATCCTCCAATCTCTGTTGATGAAGATGTGAATTAAACTAGCTAAGCTAAGCTACTATTGACGGTGCAACCCACCAGTAAACACTCAACAAGCAATGCATTATCGCATTCGATCTCTAATTTTCTTGACCCCTATCTCATGCTATATGCAAACCTTCCAACATAACACATGCTTCAACTCAGAAGACCGTGTCCTTAACAACCATCATTGAGAAACCACACAACCATCTTGCATCAAAATCCCTAAGAACCTTTCCAATCGAAGAATTACCGTTACTGGGTGGCATTGCTCTATCTGTGTTAAGCCATTTTCGGTGGCGACCAATGAAAAGTCAACACTAAAGGACTCTGATGAGGCGAGGTCATGCTTGGATTAGCGAAACTCCTTGCCCATGCAATACCAGTATCAACAAGGTTTTGAGCACAGTTACTACTAATAGCAAACACAAAGAGATTACGATTCTTCCATAGTAACGAACAAAGAATGGAGAAAAGCGACTGCCATACAAACTTATCAGATCTCCGAATCTTGGAATTTTGCAAATTCCAAGATAACCACTCCTTATGCGGTAAGGAAAAAAACACACTTTGAACCGCACTTGGTACCACCGATTGCCATATCATTCTTGAAAATAGAAAATCACGAATCGAATGAATACCCGAATCCAATACTGAACCACATCTTGGACAATGACACTCATTTTTCATATATCATCTTGCTCGCTCACCATTTGTAATAACCTGCCCAGCCATAAAACCTAGAGGAAGACTTGCACTCTTTGGGGCGCTTTAGTTTTCCATAACAGTTTCCAACAGGTAGATGACTCATCAAAACTAGTTTGATGCAAATTCTTGAAAGTTTCAACACAAGAAAAATTATCTCTAACCATCCATTTCCAAGCAAGCCTATCCGACCCCGCATCAACAGATAGAGGAACCATAGTCACAATAGCAAACACAATATTATCGGGAAGCAAGCTACGTAACCAAGGCCAATCTCAATCTCCCTAATCATTCACCATATCACACACCCATAACATATCATCTGGTTGTCCCACTCCTACGAAAAAGTCCCTAAGCGGACCAAATTGATGAATCCACATATCATTCTAGAAATTCGTAAGTCTACTATCTCCAAATGATCAAAACACATTACCAATCACCTCCAGCCATACTTTCATCAACGATCTCCAAATGAAGGAACAATTGTTCCTTGTAATGGAATTCGACAACAAACACCCCATACAATTTGTACTTGTTCCTCACTTGTTGCACCCACAAAGTGTCAGTTTTAGTAAGAATTTGATAACCCAATTTCAACAAGAATAGCTTGTTTTATTCAGCTAAATTCCTAATTCCAAGTCCACCAAACTCAAATTTTCGGCAACAATCTCCCCAAGGAATAATAGTTGGTCGCCTCGATTCCAAGGTAGAACCCCAAATGAAATTACGATCTATCTTTTCAATTTCATTACATTTAAATATCAGAATATGAATTGTGCTCATAAAATAGTTAGGAATAGCAAGCAAGACAGATTTTGCTAACATGATTCCACTTGCTAAGGATAACCTTTTTGCTTCCCACCCATTCAACTTATTACTAAATTTATTTACCACAAAACCAAACTTGTCCAAGATAATTATTTTATGAAACATAGGCATACCAAGATAAATTCCAATATCCTCGACACGTACCATACCTATATCTCTACAAATTACATCAGTAAGATCAACAAGTGTATTAGGAGAAAAAAAGTACTTGAGATTTCTTTTGATTTACTTTCTACCTAGGAAATTGGCAAAAAAGACTAAGAATATCATTAACTTGAGTAGTTTGGCTTACATTCGCTTCATAAAAGAGAATAAGGTTGTCAATAAAGAATAAATGAGAAAGTGTTGGACCTCTACTCAATAAGAATAGTGGGGCCCAACTCCCTCGGTTAACAATGTCCTCGATAAGGTGCCCCAACCTTTCCATGCAAAGCAGAAACAAATAAGGAGACAGGGGATCCCCCTTAGCTAATTCCTCGTGAAGGACGAAAAGTATTTGTAATAGAATCCTTCCAAGGTATCTGAAATGTAGCTAAAGACACACAATTCAAGATCACAGTCACCAAAAATTGCGGTATCCCAACATCTAGGAGAGTATTTTCCAAAAAATCTCATCCAACTTTATCATATGCCTTCTCCAAATCAATCTTTACAGCCATTCTGAATTTTTCACCCTTGAAGCCTTTTATAGAATAAATGGTCTCTCAAGCCACAATAATGTTATCTGAATACTCCTTCCAGCAACAAAACTTGATTGGTTTTGTTTAGTAAGTTTATCCATCAAAGGCCTCATCCTATTAACGATCATTTTTGCAACAATTCTGTACAACACCGTACATAAGCTTATAGGCCTAAACTGAGTAACACTCTCCGGTCTTTGAACCTTGGCAACTACACAATCAAAGTTCTATTCATCTTAGGATCTAACGGTCTCCCTCCTAAGATTTTCCGAACGAGCGAGCTAATAGAGTCACCAATACTATCCCAATTCAACTGATAAAATTTAGCTTGGAAACCATCAACCCCAAGTGCTTTCAAAGGAGCCATACTGAAAATAGCTCTACGTATCTCCTCATTGGAACCTGATAATAATAAACAATCTCTATCAAGATTTAGAATTACAGGAAACTTACCATAGCAAAGGAGCAAACCACTGACTTGATAATCCATCAAGTAGAGATCCCTGGAAAATTCTGCCACATGATATTTCAATTCATCATCATCAAAATACTAGTCATCTCCAATTTTAAGTGGTAAGACCTTAAGGTCAAGTGATTTTAGAAAGTGAGATATCAGGACCTCGTTTCTATAAACCAAGTCGTAAATATTTTTATAAATATTTATGGAGTGTCATTAAGGTGGTATTAAAGTTTTGTTAAAAAATTTTAACGTTTCGATAGTTAATTAATTAAAAAGGACTAAATTAAAAAATGCAAAATTTGCTAATTATAGCAATTAGGTGATGAAATGGTGTAATTATTAATTGAGGAAAGACTTAAGTGATAATTAAGCCCTAAATAATATAATGGGACGACAAATTGATGGATAAGGACAAAATAATTAAATTATAATGGTAAACTTGTAATTTAGTTGAAATTAAAGCAAAATTAAGTAAGAAGAAATAGGTTTTCTTCTTCATTTTATTCTTTTGTCACTGCCAAAACACCATAGAAATAGCTTGGAGAATCGGTTGAGCATAGGAAATTCCATATGAGTTCAATTCTTACCCGTTTCTTGTAATTTTTATATTTTTGAGATCGTTGCAACTAGGTTTCTGATTTTTTTAAAAATTTTGGAAGTTTCCATTGATAAATATTAGATTTTTTTATGAATAACATGGATTTGGAGCTTTGATTGTGTTGTGTGATGATTTTGTTAAATGATTTTTGTTAAATATTGATTTTAGGATTAAATTGTGAAAATGTCAAAATATTAGGGTTTGATAGTGAATTTTAGGTTTATTAGGGGTTGTATGAGGGCCTAGAATATTTTGATAGATTTTTTTTTTGAGAAAATTAGTTAATTTGATAGATTAACTAATTAAGGGATTAAATTGCAAAAAAATTGTAAAAGTTTGGAGTAATTGCGCAAATTCAAAAAATAAAATGGTATTAATTGTAAAATGAATTGGAAGTGAAATATATGCTAATAAAAGAGTAATTTTATATTTTAGATCAAGATCCCGTAGATACTCGTGGAAAAGGAAAAATAGCAGAATAGCCCCTGAACTTTTGCAATTACTACAATTCAGTCTAGGTAAGTTCGTACGGTTAAAATTTAACATTTGTATAAATTGATGATTGGTTTTATGCATATATTCTATTGCTGGAAATAAATTATTGTTTGAATTATAATATTGAATTGGATATTCGGTTTGAATTGAACGCGAGATTTGAGTACATTCGTGATTTGGTGTATGACGGGGGTTTGGAGTGGAGATGGTATTGAAGGGAGATATCGGCATTTTACCCAAGTAAACTGGGGTTTAGCATTTGTTGCGAACTCTCGTGTTTTACTTTTTGTTTGGTGTAATTGGGTGGATAAGCTCTTACGAGCTTCTGTTCAGCTCTAACAAGCTTTTCTTTAGCTTTCAAGCTTCTGTTGGCGATGTACTCTTATCCGTAAGTCATTCTTCAAATGAAAAAATCTCGGCAAGGTGATTTATTAATGAATTTGAAAGACATGTTATTTATTTTTGTATTGATTTGAATACGGATGTATCTATCGATTAAAGTTGTGAATGACAGGGAATTGTCATGGATGATTTTTTTATTTGATTTATTATAGTTAGTTCGGTAAGATTTTTGTTTATCTCATCGAACTTACTAAGCTTCATTACGCTTATTTGTGTTGTTTAATGTCATTGTAGATTTTTGGAAGGTTAGACGATCAGATTGGCACTCAAGTCACACTATCCAGTTTATCTCGGTAGTTTTTGAAACGTTAAATTCAAATTATATGACATGTATAGGCTCTTGTGCTATTTTAGTTAATGTTTGACTTATGTAAATGTTATGAATGATATTTTGTGCAATTTGCAAAGGGTTTGGGTATGAGAATAAGGTATAGTTGTTATGCTAGCATGTGTGGCTTACATATATTTGATTTGTTGTGGTAACTTTTTTAGGTATTTTGATTTGGTATTACTTGAATGAGTTGATGAATTGAATTAATGTGTATTTTGAGATTAAATTGTATATAATTGTTGTAACACCCCTTACCCGTATTCAATACCGGAATAGGGTACGAGGCATTACCAAAACACATGCACTTGTAAACGTATTTAACCGAGTTATAAAATTTCATCTAAATTAAAACTTTCAAAATAATTAACATGCTCCTATAACTTTTCACAATATATCCTCAAAATGTTATAATCATAATAATTAGGGCTTACGAGACCCGATACATACTCATGCAATTCAATGCTTCATTTCAATTTCCTTCAATTCGCAATTTCTCATGCTCACGATTTAGATCATATCACTAGCAATTTCCATTTAATTCACGTACAATTCAATGACATCAAGTTCAACACTAATACGTATTTACCATTTAACTCAATGTTTATTGATTACACCATTCAATAACACATTTATGAAATTCTCAATTTTGCAATGAAAATATCATTTTAGCTTGAATAACAACATCGTCCTGATATAAATACACTAGCACTTATCCATTTACTTTAATTCTTTTGGGTCCATTTGTCACTTGTCATCCTTAATCAAATTATGGAACGGTTACGGAAAATTGAGTACTTCACTTTCACTTTGTCATAGTATAACTATGATCTTATGTATGATCACTTATCACTTGTCCCTGATCAGATAAGTGTAGCTAGGCTACCACTTATCACTTTGTCACTTGATCAGATAAGTGTAGCTAAGGCTACCACTTATCACTTTCTCACTTGATCAGATAAGTGTAGCTAAGGCTAACACTTATCACTTTGTCACTTGATAAGATAAGTATAGCACTTATCACTTTTTCACTTGATCAGATAAGTGTAGCTAAAGCTACCACTTATCACTTTGTCTCTTGAACAGATAAGTGTAGCACTTATCACTTTTTCACTTGATCAGATAAGTGTAGCTAAAGCTACCACTTATCACTTTATCTCTTGATCAGAAGTACTCAAATCTGGCGTTCCGCTTAATTTGATCATTTATTCGATTTTCGCATTTTTATTTATTTATTTATTTTTTGAAATAATCTCAGATTGGGCTAAAATAAAACTTAAGAGTTTACACAAGAGTTCAAAAAATAAGAAAGAAAAACAAACCCAGTACTCAGCCTAGGCCCATCGAAAAGAAAAACAAAAGCATTAATGAAAAAGGCACCCTAATCATCTAGGAAATGTAAAAAGGAAACAACTCTGCAGTCCATTAATTTAGCCATTTCCTCTGCCCAATTAGACTCAATAGTCATAACTCGTCTTGTCCCTTCAATCTCAAATCACCTTCAAGACGTATTGACAACCAAAAGCTTAGTATAGTTACTTTGAAATCTGCTTTATTCTGGAACCATCTCTCCATTTCTCCCTTATCCGGCTTCAGTCTGGTTCTCTCACGCTGTCGATTTCTGCTTGAATTTCTGCAGCTCCAGGGGCTCTTCCGACCAGGTAAACTCCTCTATTACTCTTCATCGCTTCAGATGCTAGATTATGCGCAAGCCCATTTGTAGATCTTGGGGTATGCTCAAACTTACATTCCTTAAAGTATACCGAAAGCTTATGTATATCGTGAATAAACGCACTAACCAGTGATTTATCTGGGATTTTTGTTTTACACTTTTTTATTATTGATAACGAATCTCCTTCAATAATAAACTTGTCCCATTGCATGTGTACGCCGATCTGGAGAGCTTTCCTACATAAGATTGCTTCCGCTCTAAAAGCTGATGGAACCCACTGATAAACCTCTGAACAAGATAAGAGAACTGAACCCTCATCATTTCTGGCCACAACTCCGATAGCCGCTTTATTTTGCCCTCTTACATAAGCTGCGTCAAAATTGATTTTGATAAAACTGTCTGTTGGTTTTACCCATTTTTTAATAGTTGTGGAAGATCGTCGGCCAATTTTAGCAACTGAGTCTAACTCTGAAATATAACTTATAACAAAACTACCTATTTCCTTTGCAGATTTACTTCCTTTGTTATGTAACCTGTTGTTCCTATCACCCCAAATGGCCCATACTGCAACACAGAAAATCCGACGGTGGGCTACTGAACACTGTGAAAAAACCCAGGTTAGCCACTGTTTAAACCCCATCTGGTTATCCTGCACATAACTAAGAAAAGATAACTCTCTCCACACTGATAATGTAACAGGGCACTCTCGAAGAAGATGTTCCATGGATTCAGAGCCAGAACCGCACCGAGGACACATTGAAGTACTCGTTAGCCGTCTTATTAGCAGATTAACGCGAGTAGCTAGGAAATTCCACGAGATCTTCCATACTATAATTTTGATTTTTGAGGGTAAATCTAGAAGCCATAGTTTTCTGTAGAAATCCTTATAGTCAGATTGTAAAGCATAAGCTCTAGGATCATATGTAGTGTTTTGTAATAGTTTATAGGAGCTACGTACTGTGAACTCCCCCGACGCTTCAGTACTCCAAACTTGAAAGTCTTCGTGTGGTCTTTCAGCCAGCAGGATGCTGAGGATCATCTCTGCTACATCCTCCGGGAAGATATGCTCGATCAACTCCTTTTTCCATGTTCTACTGCTTGAATCTATTAATTCCGCAACCTTTCTATCGTTTAAATTCGAATTCAAAACTGGTAGTCTAACACGCTGTAAAACTGGAATCCAATTATCACGACCGATTGAAATATTTGTGCCTGTACCCACCCGCCAGCATAATCCCTCAGCTAAGACACCCTTAGTTGCCCAAAGACTCTTCCATGTATATGAAACGTTATTTCCCAAACTGGAGTTTAAAAAATCAACGTTTGGAAAATACTTCGCTTTTAATACTTTTGCTACTAAAGAATTTGGATTGTTCAAGATACGCCACCCCTGTTTAGCTAAAAGGGAAATGTTAAACTGAGCCATATTTCTGAAACCCAATCCACCCTCATCTTTAGGACGGCATAAATACTTCCATTGGCACCAATGAATACCTCTTCTTTTATGCGCTTTTTGCCACCAGAACTTAGCAAATATGTTTTCAAAATCTCCAAAAAGAGTCTTTGGTAATAAGAAACATGACATAGCATAGGTAGGGATGACCTGTAAAACTGACTTAATAAAGATTTCTTTACCACCTTGGGATAACCATCTAGTGCTCCACCCCTTAATCCTAGTCAAAATCTTCTCTTTTAACTCTTGAAAAGATTCCTTCTTCCTTCGGCCAACCATGTTCGGAAGCCCCAAATAGCGTTCTGAATTTGTTGAAATCCTCACCCCCAGTTTTGTCGATGCTTCTTCCTTCTTCTCCTCGGATGTATTCCTGCTAAAGAAAATGGAAGACTTATTGAAATTGACACATTTCCCAGAGCACTCACCATATTCCTTCAAAATATCCTTTAAAATACTAGCACCCTTGTTTGAAGCTTCCCCGAACAAAATACAATCATCTGCAAAAAGTAAATGTGTAATTTCTGGTCCACTTCTACTCGTTTTTGCACCTTTTAGCATTCCCGTCTTTGAAGCCAATCTCATCAAGGATGATAATCCTTCACTACATATCAAAAATAGAAAAGGGCTCAAAGGATCCCCTTGACGTAATCCTCTAGTTGATGAAAAGATTCTGCCACTGCTCCTATTGATATTAACTGCATAAGATGTCGTGGAAACACACTTCATAATCAGCCCAACCCACTTAGCTGCGAAGCCCATTAGTAACATTACATCTTTCAAAAATCCCCACTCAACCCTATCATAAGCTTTGCTCATATCAATTTTTACTGCCATATATCCTTGTTTTCCTGCCCGCTTCTTCCGGAAAGTGTGCAATATTTCATAAGCTAGAAGCACATTGTCAGTTATTAGCCTCCCTGGAACAAATGCACTTTGGGCTTCATCAATACATCTTCCAATGACTCCTTGAAGTCGATTAGCAATTGTTTTTGCAACCATTTTATAAATTACCGAACATAAACTAATAGGTCTGAAATTAACAATACTAGTGGGATTTGAGATTTTTGGAATCAACACAATATCTGTATGATTAAAAGAACCAAAACTAGCACCATTATTTAAGATATCCAGACAGAAATTTGTTGTTTCCTTACCCACAATATGCTAGAATTTCTGAAAGAAAATAGCTGGAAAACCATCATGTCCTGGGGCTTTTGTAGGTCTCATTCCCTTTAACGCCACATATAATTCGTCTGCTCTAAACACTGCCAAAAGCTCTCTATTAGTATCAATGGAAATCTTTTCCTTAATACCTGATAACAGATGTGAACAATCCCCCACTCCTTTTGTCGTAAAGAGCTCTTGAAAAAATGAGGACGCTACTTCATTAATCTCACTCTCCTCAGTAGCTTCTCCCCCTTCAGCTTTCTCCAACCTGGAAATTGTATTTATACGTCTACGGTATGTAGCAAATCTATGAAAAAAGGCTGAGTTCTTATCCCCTGCTTGAAGCCAGTTCGCTCTTGCCCTTTGTTCCCAATAAATTTCATCTTTATCAATCTCCAAATTCAGGTGAATCTTGGTGTCAATGGTTTCTGCCAACGTGTTATCATTCTTATCCTCTCCCAGTAACTTATCAAGCTGTACTAATAACTTCTTCTTTAGTCACTCTTCCTTTCTTAATTTTTTCCACCCAATTTAATAAATCAGCCTGCAATTTTCCAATTTTCTCGGCAAAAGTAACCGTACTTGATTCCCAAGAATCTCTGATAGCTTTTTCGCATGATTCTTCCATCAACCACTACGCCTTAAACTTAAACTTTGAATTACCCTTATGATTTCTATCACCATCCGTACTAATTAGAAGTGGACAATGATCAGACATTGTATAAGAGAGATGGTTAACCCTACCGGCAGGAAAAAGGAGCCTCCATTTATCGTTTATCACCCCTCTATCAAGTCTTTCTCTAATATTTGTCTCAGGTAAATTTCCCCTTTCCCATGTAAACCATACTCCTGAATACCCCAGATCTTCTAATTGACAATGTTCTAGGGCCTCTCAGAATGCATGCATTCTGCTCTCATCTCTTGGGATGCCCCCACATTTCTCATAAGAGTACAAGATCTCATTAAAATCACCACTAACCAGCCATGGATAACTCTTATCAAGTCCCAAAGTCATCAATAAATCCCATGAAGCGTTCTTATTCTGAACATATGGAGAACCATAAAACCCTGTAAATCTCCACTCTTCTTTATCCTGCTCTTCTTTCACCAAAACATCGATGTGGTTTTTAGAAAAACTTCGTAGACTAATTATCAAATCTCCTTTCCAAGCTAAGTATAAACCTCCTTTTGATCCTTCAGCCTCTACATCAATTCCATGCATAAACCCACAACTCCGTCTAACCTTTTCCATCTTCTGTTTATTAACTTTAGTCTCCATCAAGAAGACCAAATGGGGATTATACTGCTTTATGAAAAACCGTAGCCTTCTACCAGCTCGTGGACTCCCCAATCCACGAATATTCCAACTTACAATTTTCATTGCGTCCGGTCGGCTTGCCTCTTGGCAGCCGCCGATCTCATTAAGTCTTGTACTTCGCTTTGCTCAACATTGTCTGTCATCATCACTGCAGGACCAGTATCATAATCCACTTGAGTATTTCGTTTCAGTCTCTTAATTCCATCTCTGATAACATTTCCTTGAAAATAGTTTATCAAATCTGCATCTAAGGACTTCCTCTTCCTCGTATCACTTTCAGCTTTTGTTGTTTTTTCGCCAGTTTGTACTCTTCTCATCGTCTCCCCCCCTTCCTTTAGACTTAAAATATCCTTTGAACCCCCCATCTCAATATATCCGTCCTCAGCATATTTTATACTAGTGGGCATCTTCTTTTCCCCTCCAATGTAAGAGCTTTGCACCCCCGTTTGTTTCATCAAGCTATTAAATTTCATACTCTCTTTTGCTATTAATCTTGATTCTGCTTTTAATGCTACCGAGTAAGGAGGATTTTCACTAACTTTACTTTTTTTTTTCAGGTGGTATCTGAATGCAGTTGCTCAACCCATGCCCCATTCTTCCACAACCAAAACAAAACAATGGCAAATTTTCATACTTAAAAGGGATCCAAGCTTTACTAACATAATCAGAAGAGACAAAAATACCTCTTCTAAGTGGTTTCTGAGCATCCAAACTAACTCTGAGTCGACAAACCTCTTCACAAACTTCAGATCTGAGGACCCCACCAAACGTTCCACCAATAGCATGCAGTAAGTCTTTTTTATCAAATTCTGGGGAACACGATTCAATTTTTAACCAAAATGGGGATGAAGTAAGCTAGATCTGATCCCTCTCCATCGCATGACTTAGTCTGTCAAACAGAATTAAATTTTTCCGAAAAAGCCAAGGTCTCCCCTCTAAAATCGATTCCAGATCTTCTTCCAACTCAAAAATTATTAGAAATAAATTTTGTCTCGCCACCTGAATCTCAAACTTCTTCCTAGTCTTCCATATACTTTTCATCTGGGCCCTAAAACCATCTGGGTTATAAATTTTTCCTGTCCAAACCGTACATATCAGTGTAGGTTTGGAACTTGGTACCACCATAGAGCCTTTGACTGATAACTGGACTAGTTCTTCAGCAAAAAGAGAGATCTCATCCCTCCTCTCTCGGTCTTCGCCACCACTTGCTTCCATCCCAAGCCGCAGCAGTTCCTGCTATCTCTAGGACTTCTAAGCCAGGTACTCTTGGGGACAGAGAGAGTTTAGGGTTTTTTTTAAAAAAGTTATAAAATAGTTATCACTTGATCAGATAAGTATAGCACTTATCACTTTTTCACTTGATCAGATAAGTGTAGCTAAAGCTACCACTTATCACTTTGTCTATTGATCAGATAAGTGTAACACTTATCACTTTTTCACTTGATCAGATAAGTGTAGCTAAAGCTACCACTTATCACTTTATCTCTTGATCAGAAGTACTCAAATCCGGCGTTCCGCTTAATTTGATCATTTATTCGATTTTCGCATTTTTATTTTACTCTCATTTGAAAAATGAATACATTTCATCATACATTGTATAATTCATGAAATTAACATTTAATCATTAAATTTCAGCCATATGAACTTATTATTTCATTATCTTTCCACACTTGTTTCTATGCACATCACACAAGATATAAGCATATCATTCAACCATAGTTGCAAGCTAGTGTATTTAAACATGACTCTTTTTGAAACTAACCACACGATAAATCATTTCAATGCATAACTTATAAATTTAACGTGGCATAATCTAGCCACTACTTGGCCAAAGTCTAAGCATATACACCAAATATGTTAACCAAATACACGTATAGCCTAAGCATTATAAGCATGGATGAGCACAACATTTATTCATGTATCAGGCTTACCAACATGTGTTAATTCATAAATCATTCATGACATTATTTCATGCCAAATCATATACCGAATATACCATACACACATACTATGAACTTTTATTTTCACACATGAGCTTAAACCATGACCAATAATGCACAAATATAAGCATCATTTCTATTTCATCGTTTATCAATTAAAATCAAGCATATGACCAATTATACACAAATCATTCATATATTTCCCAATTTTCCTCCTCCTCCTCTCCATTCCACATCCTTAATGTGTATAACACACTTAAACAACATTAGCTATAATTTCACTATTCACTCACATGTATATTCAAAACTGTTTATCTGAGTCAGAGTCACTAAATTATTTTTATCTGGAGCTACAGAGCTCCAAATTAAGATCCGTTAATTTTCCCTGAAACTAGACTCACATATCTTAATACCATAAAATTTTCAGAACTTTTGGTTTAGCCAAATAGTACATTTTATTCTTTAAATTTTCCCCTGTTTCGCTGTCTGACAGTTCCGACCACTCTTAACTAAAAATTAATTATCTCATTATAAAGAATTTGGATGATATTTTCGTTTGTTTGTTCTAAAAATAGACTCATTAAGGATTCTAACCATATAAATTATAACTCATAATAATTTTTTTACAATTTTTAATGATTTTCCAAAGTCAGAACAGGGGAACCCGAATTCATTCTGACATTGTCTCACAAAATCTATTATATCTCATGATTTACAATTCCATTGCTCACACCGTTTCTTTTATAAGAAACTAGACTCAATAATATTTAGTTTCATATTTTATTAATCCTCTAATTCAATCTCTACAATTTTTGGTGATTTTTCAAAGTTACACTACTGCTGCTGTCCAAAACTGCTTTAGTGCAAAATGTTGATTTCCATTTTGCCCCAAATTTCACAGTTTATACAATTCGGTCCTTTCTCAATTAACCCCTCAATTAATTTAATTTTCTCAATTAATACTTTACCTAGACATTATAAGTTGTTACACAACTATTGAAATTCAGAATTTCCACATATAACTCTATCTTCAAACTCTTTTACTATTAGGTCCCAAACATTCACTTTCTATTCAATTCTTTAAATAAAATCAGCATATGAACAATTTAAAGCTCTAATTTCATGATAAATCATCATATAATTCCAGAAAATATTCATATCAACTTTCAAATTCTTTCATAAAATCAAAAACTAATGAATTTAACAAGTGGGCCTAGTTGTAAAAGTTATAAAAATACAAAAATTTCAAGAAATAGTCAAGAATTGAACTTACTTGTAATAAAAATATGAAGAACCAGCTTGAAGAAGCCCTTCCATGGTGTTTTAGCTGATGAGAATTCAGAAAATTAAAGAGAAATCTAGATAATTCCACTTTGGTCCTAACTTTATTAAGCAAATTTTACAATATTCCAATTTTTCCCTTAATTCTTCTTACTTTCTTGCTGATTTCATGCCTTTGCCGTCCAGCCCAAATAGACCTTGGGTCTATTTCCCTTTTAAGCCCTCTTCCTTTTATCATTTAAGCTATTTAATCATTTCCCAAAATTTTGCATTTGTTACAATTTAGTCCTTTTTGTTCAATTAATTATCGGAACTTTAAAATTTCTTAACGAAACTTTAATACTAACTTTTTAACACTCCATAAATATTTATAAAAATATTTATGGCTCTGTTTAAAATCCCCGAGGTCTTGATACCTCATTTCGATTCTAATTATTTTAATATTTATTTCTAGTTCACTATTCACTATTTCAAAAATTTCCTAACTTCACATTTAACTTATACTTACTAAATTAATAATATTTTCTACCCATTTGTCGAATTTAGTGATCTCAAATCACCGTTCCGACACCTCTGAAAATTCAGGCCATTACATTTTTTTTTCTCGTCGGATTTGTGGTCCCGAAACCACTGTTCCGACTAGGCCTAAAATCGGGCTATTACAATTGCGGTACCAATGAGGGTATATTAGTTAGGCACATATTAGGTTGGTTTTGATGTGTTTTTGACCCTATTAATGTCATTTTGATTTTATATTTTGGTTAGTATGTGAGTTTCTTAAGGTCCAAGCAATTTGATTATGTTTGTATTAATGTATGATTGAAATGATTTACTATTTCGTTGTCCTGTAATACTCCGTAACCCTGCTTCGGCAACGGATACGAGTTAGAAGTGTTACATTAACCCTACAGTTACAATAACATTTTCTTACCTCTTGTGTGATAATGCTTCTCCTTACTTTTTTTAATAAATTTTATTGAATAAAAAATTGGAGACAATCAGTATTTAATTCATTTAAGTGTTTAAGGTATTTTCTTTTATTTTATGTATACAATTAAAGGAAATTAAAATTTATGTGTAGAATTATAAAAAAAATCAAAATCAGATTACATATCGAATTAAAATTTATTTATAAAAAAGATAAAGATAAAAATTATATATAAAATTTGATTTAATGTGCAAATTGATATATAAACTTCAATTTTGTGTGATTATACACATTAAACTTTTCTTTTGATTACAATGTGTATATAAAACTTTAGTTTTGAATTAATTGTTCATGTTTAAAGAAATGAATATATCAATTTATATTTATATTTGATAAGTATAATTATTTGTGTATATAATATGTAAACATAAAAGGGTGTTATACAAGAACAGAGCCAAGGGGGTTAACAGGGTCCGATCCTCCTAAAATGAAAATATTCTCTTTTTGTCTCCTTTATAATTTATAAAATTTTAAATTAGTAATAGTAAAATTACACTTTGACCCTCTCAAAAATGATAAAATTTTAATTTAAATCTTTAAAAATTATAATGATATAGGCTATTAAAATTGTAAAATTATATTTTTATTATCATAAAAATATACAATTTAATTTTGTCCGAAAAAAATTGACTTCACCTATGATGTTATATTGATAATAATGTAAGAAGTAGATGAAATTTAAATTAAATCAAATTATTATGTAAAAGAACTGCACAAAATTAATTTACACATAGTTTTGGGATTCATCATTTAAAAATAAATAAAATAAATTTCTCACACATCAAAAGGATTAGCTTGAGGAAAAGGTCTAGAAGATGTTAGGCGTTTCGTGTCCACCAATACAATTACGAAGGCACGGTAATGGCAAAGTATGAGCAACAACAACACGTGAATTGTATTTGTATCATTAACTTCAATTACAAACCCAAATGAGTAGCGTGTTAAATATTGTTACCACAACCCCAAATTTCGCAATCATTGAAAATTAGTAAAATACAAACAAATCTTTTTGCTTGTCTTGGACCAGTCCTAATATTCGGATGTGCCGCCCCCCACCCACCCCCCTTCACTTCCGTCCATCGCCAACTTCCGTCACCCTATGAAGCACCTCGAGCTCGAGGTCCTGCAAAGCGGGGACCACCCACCCAAACTAAATACCTAAGTTTTTCATTTTTACAATTTCACATCAAATCACTACCACATATACATTAAATTTAAGGCACACAAATTATTTATAGAGTAAACAAATCTTTGCTATCATGAAACCTTGGAGTATGGAATATAATTGTTAAAAGCGAATGAGCTGTCACCACGTCAAATAATAAGTGGTGGAATAACCGTTCTTCCCATTTATTATGTATTTCTCTGTGTTCAGTCATATCTCTCCCTCACCGCCACAACAACCGCCCTCCCAGTCCCACAAACAGACCACACTTTAAAAGAGGACCATATATTATTATTAGTATTTTTCAAATAAATAAAAAAACAAAACTCTGATCAAATATGACTCATCAAAAAAGTAGAAAACACCAATGTTTGGCCTCTGCGTCGCTGACTCATCCGTCCCCATCTCAATCTGGGCAAAAGCTCCTCCCTCCTCCCCCCTTTCCTTGTCTGATGTGGCCACGATTTTTCTACACCACGTAGCCAATTGTTATCTGCCATTTCAGCGCTGCCAAATTAAATTGCCCTTTTCTTTCCGCCTTTAAAACCCCACCCTAATCACTTTCACAAACCTCCTCTTCTCCAATTTCTCCTCTTATCTTTTCTTTGCTTTCCAAAGCTTTTGCTACTCTTTCTTTTAACTCTTCAACCTAGGCAGTGTTTGGTTCTAAACCATGGAAATTCCGGTTATCAACAGGATAAGCGATTTCGAAGCTAGCATAAGCACTCTAAACAACCCATCTTTTCTTTCCCAAGTTTATGCCCTTTCTGGGATTGATAAAATCTACCAAGCTTATCATTTTTGGAAATGGGGGCTTTGATTCTTGCCCTACTGGCCTCCTTATCTACCATAATCAATAGACTCAAGATTCTGGTTATCAGATTCCGACGAAACCATTCTCTACCATCTCGACCTCTTCTTTATGACACAGATTTTGATACTGACTCGGAGACTTCATCATGTTCATCATCGGACAACGAAGTAGAATATGAGGAGCCCTCGGCTTCTCAAAACTGGCGACAAGTTGATGAGGATTTTCGAGTGAGAGGATCGGGTCATTTTATTGACGATCAATGGCGGAACAGTGGCTCCACCCTGCGAAAGAGGAGAAGCAGCATCGGCGATCTATTTTCGTGGGCTGAAGAGCTAACCAACGGAAAAAGCGTGGTGAAGCTGTGGGACAACTTAGGATTAGGGTTCCGTTTGGACCTCGATGAAAGCAGCAACTTTTTAAATGTTTACGATATCAACAAAGAAACAAAAATCAGGTCAATTTTTGGGGAGAAGAGCGACTTTCAGGCGGTTTCAGCATCGTCGTCGTCGCCAGCAGTTGTAGTCTCCGCCGGCGGTGATTCGTCAACTCGACGAGTCGCCGTCAGTGCATGGGACACGCGCCTTGATTGCCGGCAGCCGGTGATTCTGACAGAATGGAGCCCCGAAAAACCCATGGAGAAAATCTCAGCGGTCAATACTGACGGCGTCGAGAAAGTTTATATCAGGGGTGACGTGAAGAGAATGTTAACGGTGGGTGATATGAGGAAGGCGAGCTCGCCGTTAAGGAACCTAACGGATTCTGAGGTTGAAACTTGGTGGGATGCTGACGCCGTCATCGTATCGGACGAGTCAATGTAACCCGGTTAGTCCCGTTTATTTTGAATAAGACTTGATTAAAATGTGTAGAAAAAAATTGTAAAGGGTGCGAGGGTACCTTTGTAAATATTCATTTATTAATAATATTATTATACTTGGTGTTGGTAGTATTACTTATACTTGGTTGGAATGGGATAAATTCTGAAATCTCTGGTCCGTCTGTTGATAATTTGATTGGAACTCTTCCAGCTGCAACAACCCTCTACGTTTTTGTATTCAACATTACGGTCCAAATTTATTTATTTCACGAATCAATTTTCTTTTTCGTTCACAATAAATTAATGAGTCCTCTAATTATTAAGAACCAACCAATTTGCTTGTAATTTATAATCAATTTCGGTTGCACCTAATTAACAATAAAGTTAAGCCAATAGTGATTAGTGGGTGCTTGCCATCTTGCTTAGCCATTTTCAAAGCACCTCACTCAGTGAAGGCTCCTTCGCAAAACCAGCTGGTCTTCATCATTGTCTAAATACTAGAGGGTTTGTACCTCCTCATCACCATGCATTTGGACAGCTTTTATCCATTACCAGGAATATTAGTACATTACTTCAACATCTCTCGCCTCTTTTAGTGTGTGTTGGTATGTAATAATGTTTTATTATTTTAGAAGAAGTCCAACTCAACCATTTTATAATTATTACTCAATAATTGTGTCGTATAGTTATATCTTTTGTATATAAAATTATCATATAAATGTATAATCACTTTTTGACTTTCCAATTTTATAAAACAAAAATAAAAAGTTATTTTAATCTTTTATTTAATTTGTCATCTCTTTTACCCCTTCAACTAGCATTTTTTCTTTCAAATCACTTCAAAATAAATAGAAAAGTTAAGGTTTAATGTACCATACATATAAATGATATGTCAGCATTTAGTTAATTTTTAAATTTTAAAATATAAAAATATATACTTTTTTTAATAATTTTAATGATATTTAATTTTTAAAAATAATTTTTATATATTTTTGAAATTTTTAAAATTTTAAAAACTAATTAAATGCTTACATGTTATCCACGTGTATGTCACGTTAATAAAGTTAAAAGAAAACATTAATTTTTCATTTATTATGAGGTGATTTGACAAAAAAAATACAAATTTAAGGATTAAAAAGTTAAAAAATGAAATAGAGGGCTAAAATAATTTTATTTTATTTAAAGTTTAAGAGTCAAGTAAGTCATTATGTCAAACATAAATTTATATAAACTTATATGGTAAAGTAACGTAACATTATGGAAAAATATGTTATTGAAAGATATATCTATGAGATGATATTTATATAAAAAGAAAACATTTTAATTAATCATTTTTACGATCGTACTTAAAATGTTGAGTGCTTTATTTGGGCCATACATAAAAATGTTTTATGCACGTCAAAGCCACCATTTATTTCTAAATTTTTATTTTTCTTACTTATTTTTCTAATAATTAAGGCTTTTAAGATCTCTTAATAGGAGACTTCAATATAGAATAGAAGAGTGGTGTAGATGGTCACAAATAATAATCTATTAGATAAATATATTAGAAATTTGTGGTCAGAGTTGATGTCTTAATCAAATTTCAATTGAAGAGGACCTTATATACATAAACCTGATATTTTCATCGCCTTGGTTTGAAATTTAATCAACAAAGAATTTTAAAAGAAACTTTCAAATTAAAATATATATATTAGATACCAAATTTAGAGTAAATATTGCGTTTAAGAGTCATTGATTAATAACTTATATAATATATACATATATGTATTTAACAACTTTTATTAGTCATATTGGACTTTGATTAAATTTAAAGTTGAGTTGAGTAGACTCTTAAACATGAGACAATTTTTCCAATGTTGTTTTTTCATCTACAAAACTCAAAACTAAAATCATATTTAAATGAGACATTGAACTTCTTATTATTTAATCCAACAATATTGTTCTCATGAACGAGAATAAAACTTTCGATCTCATTATTAAGGAATGAAGTGAGCAACCACCACATCACACCTTATGATATCTCATGTTTAATTAGTTGTTTGATTTGTTGGAAAAAAGTGTTACCATATCCACTTTTAAAAAGTATAGAAGCATTGCATGCGATAATTATGGTTACATTTAGAATAGAAGAGTGGTGTAGATTGTCATGTATATAATCATCTATTAGACAAAATAATAGTCCTGAGCGAGAAAGTATGGTTTTTGGGGATGGGTTTGGAAGGAAGAGAGGGAATCAGGCGTTTAAAGGGGTGGGAAAGTGTTTAGGAGAAAGGTTTTGAGGAAATGGAGGGAAAGGGAAGAAGTATTTGGAGGTCATGAAAATGATAGTTTTGAGGAGATGGAGCGTTGAACTTGTATGGTCGCATGCCTGTTTTTCCCTCTTCCAATAAGTAAGTGTTTAAGGATTCTTGTTCTTTTCTTAAGATTAGGAGCTCTTATTTCTTTTTTCTTTTTTATTAGGATTAGGAGATTTTTTTTGGGTTACTAACACAGAATTTTGATATATGGTATGTAACATCCCTAACCCTTCCCTATCGTCAGATTAGGGTCACGGGCATTACTAACAAATCAAAACAAATAATCAATCATAATTAAACATGTAAGCTAGCCATTAACATTATAATATACAGAAGCAGGTCACAACAATCTAATACTTTCATACTACAATCTTATACAATCGAATAATAAATCATGTTATGCAATGCTAAACTTGGTTTTCCACTATCTACATTCTTATCACTATTTATCATTACTAAACTTGGTCTTCCACTGTGTACACTCTTATCATTATTTATCCCTTCTTGAATGCTAAAAGTTGGTTACACACAAGACTATTCCAATTTTAGCATCAGAGTATAGGTCCATACTCTGACTATTTATTTTATTTATCTTCGGTGATGTTAGTAGAATGCACTTAATTTAGGTTTGCTAATCCATTCCAATTCAGAATAAAAGTTACTCTCACAGCTCTATTTCAAGTCTACAGGACCCTAAAAATAGTTTAGAAATAGGCAGGGACTAATTTGGAACAATTCTGTAAGTTTAGGGTCATTTTCAAGATTTCCTAAAAATAGGGGAAGCAAGGCAGTGTGGAATGCCCCAACTGATGTGACTCTCGAAGTTGGGACACACGGCTGTGTCTCACTGACTTGAGACACGACCATGTCTTAGCACGTGTAACTCACTAACTTAGGTCACATGCCCGTGTGTGACATACGGCCATGTGCACCTAAAAGTACCTTAGAACTCAAGTTTACCATTTCCTACTTGCTTGGACACTAACCAACTCAATTACCAATCATTTAACCTATTCAAAACATGATTAAAAATGCTTAAAATATACCAAATCCATCACCTAATATGCCTAACCAATGTACCTTCATTGGTACCACATTTTATATGTTCAAACATTTCAACAATGCATCAACCATTCAAGACTTTCATCCATACAAAATTTGCCAATATTGAACTAACATTTAGCTACTTGGGATATCAACCTTTAAAACTAAAAACACATACCAAAACCTAACTTCAACCATAACCATATATATACATATAAACATCAATTCACTTGAAATCCAAATTATCATCACATTATCAACTAAAAGACCTCCTAAGTACATGCCATTGAAAAATATAACATCACCACACTTGAGCTCGAGATTCGTTATTGGATGCTGAGTTAACGATAAGTTGGAAAGCACCTAGCCTGCGCACAAAAAACAAAATCGCACACTGAGTAAAACTCAGGAGTACTTCTATAATATGAATAATATAAACTTGATATAAGTAATTAAAATGCAAAGTGCAACAAGTAAAGCTATGTACATGTGTTTCAAATCAATAATATAATTTTGATCATTTCTTATTCACATCTACTAAAATTTCCACATGTTCAAGCACATACTAATGGCATTTCATATAGCATTTGCATATTACAACTCATGCAATGACATGATTCATCTCTTTGATCAATACTTGAATTCATTTCAAGTTCCACATCTCATTTCATCATTTCATATTCCATTTCTCATAATTCAATCCATATTCACAACAATATACCATTTCATATTTCATTTCACATCTTATTTTCATTTCTCAATCATTTTATTTCAATATCGAAAACATAAATTTTATCGTTTATTTTCTCTATTAACACGACCCGGACTCAGACGGATACACTGATCCAACCAACACAACAATTTGGCACCCAATGCCTCATTGGATAAATTCGAAGTAATAATTGCAGCCAGCTATATAAATTGACACCCAGCGTCTCATCAGTTAAGCCGAAGCAAATTGGCACCCAGTACCTCATCGACTCGAGGTCGAAGTAATTCCTGAACTCTTCATATCCTATGACATGCCATATTTATCCGACTTAGCTTGATATAGTTAAGAGGGTTTCATTTAACTTTTCCAATCAACCAATGTCTCAATTTCACATACATACACATTATCACATATAAACATATATTCAATTCAATCTCCATATATATTTAATAAATTCATAATTTACCAAATCAATCCATTTCAATCGACTATGAATTCAATTCAAAGGACAAAAGTACTCACCTCAAATGCTTACCATATGCAACAATTCAAAATGCAATAATTTATAACTTAGTTCGGATTATAAAAATACAAATCGTGAATTTCGAGCTATTTGACGTCGAATTTATCCTTCCCTTTTTACTCGAGGATTCCGGTATGACATTAGCTATGAAATAAAAAAATTAAAATACATTAATATTACACAATTCAATTTCACATTAATTTTCAATTTTCACACTATATTTTGCATATTCTTCAATTTAGTCCCTAAATCGAGACTAGTTTTTAACCTTCACATTTAACTTTATATTTTCATCCTAATTTCACTCTAACTAAATTTAGCTTCCTATTTTCCAATTCAACCTCTTAATTTTGAATTTTTTTTCAATTTAATCCCTATCGCTCAAAATCAACAATTTATTCCACAATTTAGTCCTTTTCTATTTCTATATTAAAAATCTATCTATTTAATCTCTAATACTTAAACTATTCAACAATATCAACATTTAAAATCTTGAATAATACTAAAAATTACAATATGGGTAGGGTAGTCTAAAGTACCGGATTCCAAAAACTTCAAAATTACAAGTATAGGGACTAAATTGTATTAACCAATTTGAGCTTGAACCCCTTAGGTCCCTAGCCGTGCGCTCTTTCCTTCTTTTCTTTCTTTCTTTTCTTTTCTTTTCTTTCTTTTTTAATTTTGCATGCAATTCTCTTTTTATTTCTTTATTCTTTCTTTTATTATATGTTTCTATTATTATTAACTATTTAATATAACATATATTAAATATATATACATGCATTACACTTAACCATAACCGGCCACCTATACACAACCATTTATTAAACAGTTTAATTGCTACTTTAGCCCCCTTTAGTTTGTTTTGATCTGTAGTTCAACTTTTAACTCATATGCAATTTTGTCCTTGAACCATAATAGCTCCTAATTCATGTAAATTATCTATCCAAAATTTAATTAACTACACAACTAACATATAAACATTTACGAGTCTAATTTACGAAAACGGAGTCCCAAAAATACATTTTTTGACACCCTTGACTTTCGAGTCGTTACACTGTAAAAACAATTTATTCAGACACTCTTAAATTCGAAATTAAATAAATTGGTTTCTTTAAAAAAGTAAAATAATTTAATCTTTATCAATATTGAAAGTAAATAAAAAATCATACATTTGACACACTTTTCTCTATATCTTTTGACATGTTTTTTCTCCTTTTGATAGCACGAGTTTCTTTTCCCAGTTTTGTTTCGTTTTTCATGTTTATGGTTTTCTCTAAAGGATTTTAATAATGGAGGATTCAATAGTAAGTCTGTCTTTAGAGGATGCGGAGGATGAAACGATTCAGTTAGGGGTAGAAGCTTCTAATAGCGAAACATCTTATGCAAATTGCTTTGTGGGAACGCTTCTCACTTTAAGTGTAGTTCACTTTCAAGCAATGGGATCAACACTGGCAAATGTATGACCATTAGGGGAGTTTCAATATCAGATCTAGAGAACGGTAGATTCCTGTTTCAATTTTATTTAGAAGTAGATGTGGATCGAATTGAGAAATATGGATCGTGAAACTTTAATTCCCATCTATTGGTGTTATATCGACTAAAAAAAGGGGAAGATCCTTTGCCTGTTTAATTAACTGAAGTTGATTTTTGGGTTATCATCAATGACATTCCTCATGGTTTCATGTCTGAGGTAGTTGCAAGACAGTTAGACAATTTTATTAGGGTTTTCTTTGATTATGATACAATAGTTGTCCAATTGGGTTACAAAGGAATAATGCGAGTGAGGGTACGAATTGATGTTAGTAAACCGCTGAAAAGAAAGAAGAGGTTCACACTCCCAAATGGTACGTCTGTCTATGTCAAATTTGAATATGAAAAATTCACTCTTTTTTGCTTTTTATGCGGTAAACTAAGGCATGGTGAAATTTGATATGGGATAAGACAGGCTAATATAGAGGATATAATATGGGATTACTTTCCAAAATCTAAAATTCTACCAAAGAAAAGTCTAATATAGAGGCCCAAAAGTTGATGGACCAAGACTTAGATGAAAATCTATTAGAAAAAATGGAAGGAAAAAAAGGCCTCAGTTTAAGGTAGGATGTTCAATTGGGTCGAGTTTTTCAATCCAGATTGAGGAGACCAACACAGTCGACAATAACAAAACTAACATGATATCGGCGGTCACCAGCTGGCAGGCTGATCGGATACCATGAAACTATTATGTTGGAACGTTCGCGGCTTGGGAATCCGCGGGCAGTTCGAAGACTTCAGCATCTACTGAAAATTTATAATCTCCAACTCGTCTTCTTTATGGAGACCAAACTTGATTATTTTTGCGGATTGACATGTCAACTGAGGGCACAAGAGGTGGCTTATGTTTAGGATGGAGAGAGGGTTGCTTGATTTCCCTTTAAAACTACTCAAAAAATCACACTGATGTGTTTATACAAGAAACCCCAAATAGTCAAGAGTGACATTTTACGAGTTTTTATGGTGCTCAAGATAGTAGAAACAGAATAGAAACATGAACGCTATTAAAAAAATTTGAAAGGTAGTTGACATTTATCATGGCTTGTTAGTGGCGATTTTAATGACATTTTGTTTGATTATGAGAAGAAAGAAGGCGTTCCTAGAGATGAGAGAAGAATGGAAAAGTTTAGGAAGGTGTTGGATGAGTATGGCTTGGAGGACATTGGTTATATAGGCCCATAGTTTACTTGGGAATACGGTAACTTACTAGAAACCAATATAAGAGAAAGACTCAATTGGGGTGTTGCTAACGTGGATTGGATTTAGAATTTCTTGAATTTCTTCTTGAGGCATCTTGCTCATTCATTTTCCGATCATTACCCTTCATTCATTCAAACGGATCAAGGGGAAAATAAAAGAGCAAAAAATTAATTCTGTTTTGAAGCTTGGTGGCGCATAGAAAAGTTATGAAATAGTAGTTAAGAAGCTGTCTAAATTCTAGCTCTGGAGAGCTAATTGATAGGCTGGAATGTATGAAGGTAGGTTAAAAGAAATGGGCTGATAAGATAAAAGCAGAAATAGAGAGGGTAACGTCGAGGTTGAAAAAAAATTAGAGGAACTAGATAGTCAAGATAGAACATATGACGTGTTGGCAGAATTATTAGATGTTAAATTGCATCTTAATATGGAGTCTGACAAAGAGGAAAGTACTGGGAGCAAAGAGAAAGAGCCAATTGGTTAAAATGGGGTGAGAGGATTACTATTTTTTTCCACAATTTTGCATCACAACGGTGTCGACAAAATCAAATTAATGGATTGTAGAATGAGGAGGGAATTCTAGCCACTGAACAAGGAGAAATGGAAAGGGTTGCGCGACCTTATTTTTTGAACATTGTTGCGACTAGATGCGAAAGTAATTCTAGTCAAATTTTAGCAAATGTCAAAACTTGTATTACTGATGATACAAATAGAGTGCTGAAGGCATAATACAAAGGAGAAGAAATTTTTGAATCTTTGAAGACGATGGGCCCAACTAAAGTATTAAGAGAGGATGGTTTCCTAACGATGTTCTTCCAAAAGTACTGCACATTATGGGAACATATATTTTCCAGTTCTGCTTCGATATTTTGAACAAAGGTAAATCTTTGGAACCTTTGAATAGAACAAATATTGTTTTAATCCCAAAGGTGAATCATCCTACAAACTTAAAAAAATTTAGACCCATAAGTTTATGCATGGTGCTTTATAAACTTATTGCAAAGACAATTGCAACTAGATTACAAAAGACTCTTGAAACATGCATCTATGAGGCTTAGAGTGCTTTTGTGCTTAGTAGACTTATTACAGACAAAGTACTCCTGGCTTACGAAGTTTTATATGCTTTTAGAAAAACGAGAACAAGAAGGATATTGGATATGAGCAAAGCTTACGATCATGTTGAGTGGCATTTTAATGAGCTTTGCAAGTTCTTGGGTACAGTTTGTAATGCATTGTATTACTTCTGTTTTGTATTCTATCATTATTAATGGAGAATCAGGTGATACTTTTAGGCCAAATAGAGGGTTGCGACAAGTTAATCCTTTGAGCCCTTACTTATTTCTCTTTTGTAGCGAAGGCCTTTCAACCTTAAAGAGAAGGGCTTTAAATATAGGTCAAATTAGTGGAGTGAAGTGTGTATGAGGGGTCTATAGATAACTCATTTGATGTTTGCAGATGACTATATACTGTTTGGAAAGGCAACTGCTAAAGGTACGATGGTCATAAAAAACATTTTGCAAGAATATAAGTAGAATTCTGGGTAGTGCATAAACTTTGACAAGTCTACTGCATTTTTCAGTTCTCACGTTTTTGCTAGGGATAAATGGGAGATTTCGCAAGTCCTAAAAGTGAGGTATCTGACGATCCAAAAAAAAAATACTTGGGTCTTCCAAACATGGTGAGGAGAAGGAAAAAAATAAGCTTTCCAATCTTTTTGGAGGATAGGATGCGCAAAAAGCTAAGTGGCTAGAGTAACAAGTATTTATCACAAGGGGGAAAAGAGGTATTCTTCAAATCAATTTTACAAGCAATCTTAACATACTCTATGCTATATTTTTTATTATCGAGTTCTTTATGTGCTGAATTGGAGAGTATCATTGCGCATTTTTGGTGGCAAAAGAGCAGTACTAAGAAGGGGGAATGGGCTTTCGTAGGTTGGTACAGTTCAATTTAGCATTGTTAGCGAAACAAGGGTGGAGATTACTTAATTATCCAAATTCCCTACTTGCTAGATCGTTGAAGGAAAAATATTTTCATAATACGAGTTTTCTAAACTCAAGTTTAGGAAGTCTACATTCGTATACTTGGCAAAGTATATGGGCTACAAGGGATCTATTGGCATTGGGGCTACGATGGAGGATAGGAAAGGGAACAAATGTTTCGATTTGGAATGATGATTGGATACCTGGGAGAGATAGAATTGCATATCAGTATTTGGTGGATAATCAAACATTACAGAATGTAACTGATTGATTAATCAAGACACTAGAAACTGGAATGTAAATCTAGTGCAAAGCACCTTTACCACAAATGATGCGAACAAAATTTTGGGAATTCCTTTGGCGAAGACTATAAAAGATGACTTTCTTGTCTGGAAAGGGGAAGCCTCTGGCTAGTATTCGATGAAAAGTGCCAATAGATTGCTTTTATAAGAAGAACAGAGGAATCTTTTAATAACCTTTCACATTACAAGAAAATTTGGTTGTTGGATTTTCCCAACAAAATTAAAATTACAATTTGGCGAATAATAAAAAATTTTCTGTCTACTTTTGCTAATTTGCTTTACAAAAGATTAATTGGCAATCTTGGATGTCCCCGATGTGTAGGTGGTGCTAAAACAGTGGAGCATGTTTTCAAAGATTGTCAAAAATCAACTGAGATGATGGTTAATGAATTTTAAAGGGCTAACGATGTCACCTGATTCAAACATTAAGGATTGGGTGAGCCAATTATTTGACAATCATTCTAGCCAGATGGACAGAGTTTTTGGATGTACGCTTTGGGCAATATGGACTGACAGGAACCAATTTCTGCATGAAGGAAAATAGAGGCTAGCATCAGAAACAGTTAATTTCATTAGTTCTTACATTCAAGAACTTGATGGAATAAATATGAGGAAAAGCAATACCACTGTTGAGGAAACATGGTGGAAGGCTCCGTAAGCACATACTGTAAAAATTAATTTTGATGTAGCTTATAACCAAAAAGAGAGCAAATCAAGTTCAGGCATTATTATCAGAAATGGCGACGGTAAAGTCCTACATTTAAAAGTTTCCTTACATGCAAACATACCAACTTGGCAACTTCCTTTGCAGCCGAAGTTGTTGCGTGTTTGCAGGCTGTGGAACTGGGTTTGTTAGTGAATTTTCCTATGGTGAAGATTGAAGGTGATTCTTTGTCAGTAATCAGGAAGATGAAAGGAGATAGAGAAGACAGATAAAAAATCAGGCCTTGCATATTTGACATCAGATCTATGAGCAAAAGATTTGAAAAATGTATCTTTAAACATGCATTGAGACAAGAGAACAAATCGACGCATATTTTCGCTACAGAAGGTCTCAAAAGACATGAAGAATTTTATCTAAGTAACGCAGTACCTAGTTATGCTGAACAATCTGTGAAGATTGACGAACGAATGCTCGGGCTCCCAGTGACTGGTTGACCGTTAGCCTAATTGGAAGAAGTTTCTGGTAAGACATACAAAGCTACCCAAATGGAAAAAAAAAAAGATTTTTCAGAAATCGTTGTTTCAGATTACTAGAAATGAGGAGTGTCGATTCATGTGGCTGGGTTTCCATTAATGATTAGGGTTTCATTTATTACTTCTTTTGTTGTTTTTTACTTCATTTAATTGTTTGTCTTTTTGGGGTTATGTTTTAACTATTTTTTTGTCTAGTGGATTTGTATGTGTTAGCTGTTTGGTCTTGTTTTTAGGCTTTTGGCCTATTTTCTAGTATTTCTTCAATAAAAATCTAGCCATTTAAAAAAATTAATTAAAGCATAATAATTAACTTATATTATTTGCAAATTTATTGATTGTTTTATTTAATAATTAAAGCATAATAATTAATAAATTAAATTTTCAAAAAAATTAAAAATGGGTATTAGAATGAATTTTATATTATTTAAATCAATTTATTAGTACTTGCAAAATAAAACATTATATAAATAATATAAGAGCATTGCTTCTGAAAGAGACTACTAAAAGCATTAACTATTTAAATATTTTATTTTATTTTATTATATTTTATTATTTTTCAATGTATTTGCTGGAATGAGCTTAGTAACTAATCATCCGTATTCTATAAACTCATTTACCAAATTTATTTTTTAAAGCTAATAAAAAATAAAAAGAGTAGGTGGAGATAAAGCTTTGGATGAAGATTGTTAGTTTGTGGGTATTTGATTGGTGATGGCAAGAATGATGGTTGACGACCACAAACTAAAAAAAAAAACTCGTAACTTTAGGGTTTGAGAGAGAGAAGTTTTTAGAGAGGAAGAGACGCGAGGGAGAGGAGAGTAATTAAACCAATATTTTATTTAATAAATTTAAAAAATAAATTTAATTTGTAAATAAATTAATTTTTGTGATAAGGATAAAATCGTCTTTTTCAAATCTATTCCATATCATGATTCTAACCAACCAAACAATGGAATACTATTACAAGTGTATTCCATTCAATCAACCAAGCAATGTAACACCTTTTACGTCTCTATTTCATTCTAGTGAACCAAACGTGTCGTTAATGTCAAAGGTAATATATGTTTGAATCATGAATGGTATTGAATGTTTAAATGCATAAAGTTTGGCACTTAATAATTAGCTTAAATTGGTCAATTCTATTACAAATGTTGAATGGTTTGATTTTTCCATTTGCCATATGTATGCTCACACATACACATATGATAATGGAATGAATTGAATAAGTAGGTAGTGAATTTAATGGAAAATGGCTAGGTAAGTATTAGAAAGTATAGTATGTAACAATCATATGTATTGGTTGATGAAATCATGTTTCAACTTGATAGGCTATAAAAAAGAAGTATTGGTAACCTAATGTGGAATGGTATGGCCAGTGGCGGAGCCAAGGGGGCAGGCAGGGGCCACGACCCCCCTTAAAATGGAAAATTTTCCATTTAGGTCCTTTATAATTTATAAAATTTTAAATTAATAATGGTAAAATTACACTTTGGCCCCTCGGAATAATAAATATTTGATTGAATCCTTTAAAAATTATAAAGATATAGACTATTAAAATGGTGAAATTATATTTTTACTACCGTACAAATATACAATTTAATTCTGGCCGCCCAAAAATTTTGTTCTAGCTCCGCCACTGGGTATGACATGGTAAGTTTAAATGCTAATATGCAATGAATTAATTTCAAAAGGGGTATTTGCATGCTTCATTTGACAATGGAATTTTTTGGAATTAATGAGTATGAGTATGCAAAATAACTAGAGTTTGAATTTGAGTTGATTGTATGCATTTGATTAATGCTTGAATTATATTAACTTGAATCATGGAAGTACCACTGAGCTTTATTGTTCAGTGTATAGTTTGTTTATTCCGTGCGCAAGTTCAGATGAATCTCGAGGTTACGAAAAGTGATTCCAGCATCCAGTTAGAGACCCTCGGCTCAACAATGTATGTATAATCCCGTTTTGGTTAAATATATGACATGTACCTATGTTGATTCGATTTTTGCATAATATGTAGTCAATTTCATATCGAAGCTAGATTTGATGAATTAGAAATAGTTAAATGGTTGGATGGTATAAATGAGTTTGTCACATAATTGGTAATGCACGAATTGTTGATATGCTTATAACTTATTTGGAAATGTATATATATATATATCTATTTGCCAAGTAGTTTAAATGGTTAGTATCATGGAGTTGATTGTGTGCTTGGATGAAAATGATGAAATGAATGTAATGCATTATATATAAGGTATTATTGTTTAGTTTTGAACTTATTAGAGGTGTGTATTTGGTTGAAAATATGAATGGAAATAGGTTTTGGTGTGTTTAGGTAATTGCAAGTTGGTACTATTTTAGACCATTTGCAAACAGACGGTCACGCTGCGATGCCGACCCCTTAACGTTACAACAAGACCTAGCCAGTGAGTTGTGTCGTGATGAGGAACCCTCGAAGTTGCGATGTCAACCCGATATTTTTCAATTTTTACAAATTGGTCCTAATACAACCTCGTGTTAGCAAATGAGTTTTTGTAAACTCGTATAAGACCTGGAAATGATTATATACCATATCATACGCATGTATTACTCATATTTAAATGTTTAATGGTAGAAATTGAATATAATTTATCATAGTTGCTCCGACAATGAATGTAGCATCCTATAGCTCAAATCCGACAATCGGGTTAGGTATGGAGTGTTACATGAAATAAATGCTCTCGATGGCTAAACAATCTCTTTAATGACTCCAAACATCCATAAATCAATAAGAAGGTATAAATATGGTTCAAAGAAACTCACATGAAAACAATAAACAAGCTTACAAAAATCAAGAGCAAAAATCCAATCATTTCTCTTTGTCATTCTTATTTCCACTCGTACACACTTATGGGTTAAGTTGTAATGAAAATTTTCAAGTGTTGTCTTGGATTGTGAGAAAACTTACTTGTTGTATATCTACCTTTTAGAAGTGATAATTCGTTTTTAATTTTATTTTTCATTTTTGTGACGATTTACTTAAAATTTTGAATAGAAAAGCTTAAGTGGAATGACTCTATCTTGCCTACTTAAAAGATAGTGATTGTAAAGGATAAACCTTGTCCTTGAAAGGTTCAAATTAGTGAATTTGAGAAATCCTTAGTTGTGGTAAGTTAAGGTAATGGATGTAAACTTAAGGCTGAACTAGTGTAAATTCTCATTAATTGCCATATTTGCTTTAAAATTTTAAAACACCAATTCACCCTTTTGGTGTATATTAAGCTTAATCGTGATAAGTTGGAATATTAATTATGGAAACTACCAATATTTTTTTTATTTTGTTAAATAACTAGTCATGATAATTCAAAGATTATATTAGTTGTCCATGTGTCAATAAATTAAATTGTTCACTTTAGTTTTTAGTTTTAGATATTATATAATATATATGATTATATAAGTAGAAAATGTTTATATATAAATATAAAATATAAATTATTAATTAAGTTAAATAATTTAATTTAATGATTATATAATTTTTAATGCAAGAGTAAAAAAATAAAACAATTTATAGAAAAAAATAATAAAAAGTTTTGATTTAAAATATCAAAATCTTATATTAAATAATAAATAACAATATAATCCAATATTGATTGAAATATATTTAAATACACCAGAATGATAAAAACATATAAAATTGTTAATAGGACAAAACTAAAATTATTTTATATTAATTTAAATTTGAAAGGGATAAATCTCAAAATTGTATATGAACTTTTGTTCAATGTGTAGTTGTCACGAGACTAGAACTTTAGTCTCGCAATCCGTGCAGCCTCATGCGATCCTTTTGTTTCAAACACGCCTAATTCAGCCTAATCATCCAACACTTGAAGATTTACAAAGAATTCTTCCAAGGCACCAATTTATATAGTGGAAGCAACACAAATCAAAAGAAGACTTAATGAACAGAATAGCCACAGAAAACAATGCACGAGAGGTGTTTGAGTAAATGCTCCCAAAGAATTCTATTACTCTTGAGAATTCAAGATACAATGGATGAATGGATCCAAATGGATCAATTACAAGTGAAGGGGAGGTTCTCTATTTATAGTTGAACTCCCCCAAAATCGACGGTTTAGATCAAGTTACATTGACAGACGAGATTAAGCCTATCCCTACAATTAAGGGATTTACAATATTTACAAAATCAAATCAAATCTAATCTTATCAAATATGATTCTCCTCGATCTTCTAAGATTAGTTTCCCTATTTACCAAGATAGTATAACTTTTCATATCTACACCATTGGGCCACCTAGTCTTTAAATAGATAAGCTTCTTCAATAGTTTTTTGAATTGTGCCAGCTCTCATGGGTCAGATGATCTCCATCTAAATGATAGACCTCTATGTGATGCATTTTGTGCAATGGTCACAAGATTTGAACTACAGCCCGTGACATTTTCCCCCACCTATTCTCGCAACACCCTCGTTGTGCCTTCGGAACGACAATGACTTGATTTGCCTCAGAACTCTCTCATCGTCTTGGCTCCTTCTCAACTAGTCCCACTATCAGGTTGTCCTTTCCTTCAAAACTTTTGCCTTAGCTTTTGTCGCCTCTTAACTCGAACTTTCCTACTTGTTAGTACATCTCATTGGTAAGAAGCCATGGCTCTCACCTACCCATATTTTGACTCGCTTCAATCAGAATCCTCTTGATTCTCGCAACTAGGATTTAACATGCCCACAGTCCTTCGGCCTCATTGCTTAAGAAATTTGGAAGGGCCCCTACGTTCTTATCAAGCCAACAAGTTAGAACATAAAACACTACCAAAGTGTTTGGAATATACCTTGCTCACATCATTTACTCTGGTCAACTGTCCAGTTTGCATCACCACTTTCACAAAGTCTGATGCACCATCCACCTTTCCCTTAAGTGGTAGCTTCTTCGGTGAATCAACAGAAATGAACCTTATCGATCCCAACTTCAAAGTTTGTATCACTACTTCTTCCTCTAAGCTCGATGCACAACTCACCCCTTCCTTAGGTGGAAGCCTCGCCGATGGCTCAGCAAACTCCGTCGCTTTCCTTGAATTGGGCCTCATTGGTCCTAGCTTCAATGTTTACATCACTAATTCTTCCTCTAAGTCTGATGCCAAACTCACATCTTTCTTGGGTAAAATCCCTCCAATGACTCAACAAGCTTCGATGTTGCCTTTTCCTTGACCACAGCTAACTTGAATTACTTTGGACAATTTCACAACTTATGCAGACCACGGCATAAGAAGCATTTCACTCGCTTCTTCTTGCTCCTTATTACCTTCTTGGCTTCGACTTTTCCCTCGCTCGAACAAAGTTTCTTAGGCACTTTGTTTGACATATCGTCCCCTTCAACAGTAGGCTTCTTCAGACATTTTCGCAATCTATGTAGACCATGACACAAGAAGCACTTTGCTGATTTCCTCTCACTTTCGGCCTCCTTGGCTTCGGCACCCCTTGCGCTCGACCCAAGTCTCACGACCTTACTTTCTGGCTTGTCCTTTTCAGAAAACACAAATTTCTTAGGACATTTCTTCAACATATGTGAACCATCGCAAAGAAAGATCATGCCCTTCTTTTTGTTAGCTTTCTCCTTCCCAACTCGTGGTTTCCCATTACCACCATTGCCGTTGCCATTGCCATTATCTTTCTCATAATTCCCTTCACATACGCCACTTTCCTCAAACTTGGAAAACTCAAGCTTATTTTTCCCTAGACCCAGCTTGACCACATACTCCATTACTGACATGGCTTTCAATAGCTCTTGGACACCTCATCGTTCCAATTTTTGTCTGACCCACGACTTTAACCTATTCTTAAAAGTAAGAAACGCCTCAATCTCGGTCACATCTAAAATTTGGAGCATGAGTTTTTTGAACTCTCAAACATACTCCCTTACTGTGCCTCATTGCGTAAGCCATCGTAATTTTGCCTAAGCTTCCTCCTCGACAAATTTTAGATAAAATTTCCCCTTCAAATTATGTTGGGACTTTCACTTCACAATTGAGTGCTACACTTGACACTCCATTTCTTACAACTTCTCGACACAAGGAAAGCACTCCTTCGAGCTCCTCTATTCTTGTGCTTAAAGCCTTCATCATGGCCATTGTTTCCTCTTTCAAAGCCATCACCATGGTCTCGAGAGCATCATTCATTTTTGTTAGCTTATTCCTAGTAGAATTTAACAACTCTTGTACCTTTTCCACATTGAAATTGAGAGACATTATCACAAAGTCTTTAGATTGTTCCCGTCAATCCTTGAGTGATTCCTTCACATCCCCCATGGACTCTTTGAGATTGGCCACTCGTTCCTTTACAGCCAACAACTTGTCCTTCAATAGGATTAGTTTTCTGGCTCAACTGTGGGTTTTCTTTTGCTCATTTTGATCGACAACTTCTTTTGACATCTCGACGGTGCCTTCGCAACCCAAGCTCGGATACTAACTGTTACAGGGATAGAACTTTAGTCTCGCAATCTATGCGGCCTTAAGTGATCATTTCATTTCAAACATGCCTAAGTCAGCTTAATCACCCAACAACTAGGGATTCACAAAGAATTCCTCCAAAGCACCAATTTATATAGCGAAAAGCAACACAAATCAAAAGAATGCTTAATGAACAGAATAGCCAAAAAATAATACACGAGAGGTGTTTGAGTAAATGCTCCCAAAGAATTCTATTACTTTTGAGAATTCAAGATACAATGGATAAATGAATCCTAATGGATGAATTACAAGTGAGGGGGAGACTCTATTTATAGTTGATCTCCCCAAAACTGACGGTCTAGATCAAGTTACATCGACGAACGAGATTAAGCATATCCCTACAATTAAGGGATTTACAAGATTTACATAATCAAATCAAATCTAATATTATAAGATATGATTCCCCTTAATCTTCTAAGATTAGTTTCCCTATTTACCAAAGTAACCTAACTTTCCATATTTGCATCATTGGGCCACCTAGGCTTTAAATGAACAGGCTTCTTCAATAGTTTTTTGAATCGGGCCAACTCTCGTGGGTCAAATGATCCCGATCTAATCGATAGACCTCTCTGGGATGCATATTGTGTGATGGTCACAGGCTTTGAACTGCGGCCCATAACATCATAATATACATAAACTTTAATTTTATGTAGTTTTATATATGATATTTTGATTTGATTTAATTTTCACGAATTACTAACATCATTATCGATATAACATAATTTTACATTTACATACTGCATCAATAGGCGGTGGCGAAGCTAGGGGGCTGGTAGGGGACCCGGCCCCCCTAAAATGGAATTTTTTTCATTTAGGCCCCTTTATAATTTATAAAATTTTAAATTAGTATTTGTAAAATTGCACTTTGGCCCTCCAAAAATGATAAAATTTTGATTTAATCCTTTAAAAATTATAAAGATATAGACTATTAAAATGATGAAATTACATTTTTACCATCGTAAAAATATATAATTTAATTTTGGCAACTCAAAAAATTTACTGACTTCGCCCATGCAAATAAGTATACTTATTAAATAAAAACAATTTCAATGTGTTTATTTTTAAAATGCATGCAATTGTATCAAAATCAAAGTTTTATGTAGACATTTAAACTACAATAAAAATTTTATGTATATAACTACAGAACATAATTTTTTTTGGTTGCCTAAGGCATCCACTGAAGCGAGCCTGATGACTAACTCTTCGCGTTCAGTAGGCCCATCAAGAGGGTAGACGCTCACCACAAGTTTTGAAGCTACTCTATACCTAAGACAATGAATAAACCCTTATCTATTGATTAAAATAGGAGAGACCATTACTATTTCACCTAACTCCGTAGTTACACAACATAAAAACTTACATATCAAATTATACCTTAATTAAAAATTAAAGTGTAGTTTTGATATTGATTGGTATAACTCATTGTGGTACCGGCCACTATGGTTCAGTGGATTGAACACATTATTTTGGTGAGATTTAAATCAATACTTTTCAAACGGACTTTTGAGTATATATGTACAAAAGAAATGGAGCACGTGGACCACGAGCAATAGTTTATAGTGGGCAGCAAATGTAACATGCAATTGGCTTGGCTTGGCTTTGCCCTGCTTTTCCGTCCAAATTACTACTATATAATAGTAGGGTAGTTCCAGTTCTACTTGACCATTTGGCGGCATTTAGAGTTGCACGCTTGACAGCCTGTCCCACGAAGCCACAACGCATGGATCTCTCTTTAACTTTCAGATCTCCATCACCTTTTCTTCTACCCAAATCCAAACCATCAACCCTCTCCATCCCCCTCATTTCTCTCAAACCATCGCCTCATCGCCTCACGGTGGCAGCGGCTGCAGGGAAGATGAAGATGATTGAGGGCGTCAGTGATGAATTGAACTCCATTGCTTCACAGAATCTTGACTACGCTGCTGCTCGTAGAAGAGTTCGATCTGCTTTCATCCCTGTCCACCAGCAGCTTGATCATTTATTGTTCAAGGTTTGTTTCATTTGCCAACTGATTGCGGCTAATTTAGCACTTTCATCTTTTAAATATTTTAATTTTAGCTTTTCATATACTAATTTTTGTTTTCTTATCTTTTTCTTGCGGAAAATTATGGGATTTTGCTTGTAGATGGCTCCTACTGGTGTAAGAACAGAGGAGGTAAGCGTTTATTTGATTTTTGTCTTTTGTTTGCTCTGAAACTGAAGAGAAGAAAAGTAGCTCAACGTACTAGGATAAGTTACTTTGTAACTGAAACGAAGGTATAAAGTTTACAAACTTTAACTTCTGGACAACTTAGAAAAAAAAAACCCCGTTTTGCCGATTATATATATGTTTAGGGAGTGGTAAGCGAGTAAATTATCACAAATTTTCCAAACAGAAGTGTAAATTTCAATCATTTGAACTTAACAACATTGTTTTGACGTTTTTGTAGTGGATCGAAAGAAACTCAAAGGGATTGGAGATTTTCTTTAGGCGATGGATGCCTGAACCCGGGGTTAAAATTAAGGGTGTCGTATGCTTTTGCCATGGATATGGTGATACTTGCACTTTCTTCTTTGAAGGTCAGCTAATCGTATCTTACAGTAATTTGAATTGCTTCATGTTTCATGGTTTCATATTGTACTTTATTTCTGTAGTTGAACCATGTCCAAGGACTTTATTTGATTCATGGAGAATTTGGGATTACAGGCATTGCTAGGTTCATTGCAGCATCTGGATATGGTGTTTATGCTATTGATCATCCAGGATTCGGTCTTTCTGAAGGATTGCATGGTTACATCTATAGCTTTGATGAATTGGCTGACAATGTCATTGAACAATATGCAAAAATTAAAGGTATGGAATTTGTAGTGTTGGTATTGCCTTGTTTCTTAATAAGTTGTACATTTTTTGCACTTTTGCATTGGAATAGTTAGTTCCAGAATCTGTTCTCATTTTGCTTAATATTATTGATCTTCAGAAAGACCTGAAGTGAGAGGATTGCCCTGCTTCATATTGGGACAGTCCATGGGTGGAGCTGTTACTCTCAAAGTTCACTTCAAGGATCCACATGGATGGGATGGAATCATCCTTGTAGCACCTATGTGTAAAGTAAGTTCGTTGTTTGTATCCACAAGATCATGAGTTGGCCGATTTAAAGATTATCAATAATCATGCATCATTTAATTGGTTTACAAGTTTGCTTCCCTAAACACTAGGTAAACATAGATGAATGAGAACCTTGATTATAGGCCAACTTCAATACCTAATGAATCATACTTTATAACTTGCAAAAAGGGAGAGAAGAATAAAAATAACAACAGCTGTAGCAGCAAGAAGTAACCTCTTATATGGTCTAGAGTATATTATCTTCAAGTTATTTATAGCATATAAATTGGTCTATATATACTATAATGGCATCCCCAAGCTCCAAGTAAAAAGTGAAACCTTAAAATGATTTGAGGGGGAGCTATATGGCTACTTGTGGCCGGAAAAACATTTTAAGGAGCATTTAGTCCTCAATCCATCTACAGTAAACAAAAGACTCAATGCAGTGAAAGAATGGTGAATTGGAGATTGTAGCTCTTCAGTCTCTACTTTCCTAGTTCCAATGTTTATGGATGTGAAGGGCAGTCTATTCTGTTTTGGCTATGGAAATAAGTTACGTCTATCATATTGGGGCATAGCATTCTTTAGGCCCCATTTCTGGGGATTTGATAGCATTTATGACTTGTTGGCCAAAGCTTCCGGAAAGTTGAGATAGTTTTACTATCAAAAGTTACTTTGTCTACCTCTTGTCTGAAGTATGCTGCTCCTTGCATGAAAACTGAATAGCCTGAGAAATGCTCTGATGTTCAAAATTATTGGAGCAAACACATCATATCTTTTGAAAAATCCTTTAAATTCAACATGATTTGTCATCGAAAGTAGACTCATTGTGCAAATCATTTGTTTTCTTGCTTTTGCTTGTCACCGGGCATCATTGCTTGCCTGCATTGCATTACCATTACATCATCTTCAAAGATGTATTATGGTAATAGTCAGATTTGTGTTTGGACTGAGATAATATCATGTTAAAATCCTGTGCTATATCTGAATTATTTTTCACATTCTGTATTATGGACTCTCTTTTGACATTCAGTTGATACTTTGTTGCCGATAAGATTGCAGATGATGTAACGCCTTCAAAACCAGTTTTGAACTTTTTGACCTTTCTGTCTAAAGTTATGCCAACAGCAAAGCTTGTTCCGCAGAAAGATCTAGCTGAACTGATGTTCAGAGACCCAAGGAAAAAGAAGATGGTATGTTTCCTTCAGTCACCCTATAATGGATTAGCTTATATAGTTTTGATGATCAAACACCAATCTGGCGCTATAATTTGATATTGAAGCAGCTTATGAGATATTAAGAGGTCTTTCTTCGTATATAAAATGAAAACACTTAAGAGTTTTCACCAGATGTGTGCCTTCATTAATGATATAGCCTAGTACAAATGGTTCAATAATCATGTATCCTTTCTTGTCCTGCAGGCTGTGTACAATGTGATTTGTTATGATGACCGAGTGCGATTGAGAACAGCTGTTGAACTCTTAAATGCCACAAAGGAAATTGAGGAGCAAGTGGATAAGGTTTGTTTCCGGACTATGTAGTTTCGTTTCTCATTGTCTACAGCATGGGGGATGCTATCACATTGCTACAATCTAAATTCAAAATTTATAACAAAGAAAAGTTGAGGCAATTGGCAAGAGTATTTTGCAGGTTTCATCCCCACTGCTGATACTTCATGGAGCTGCGGATAAGGTTACAGATCCAGTGGTGAGCCAGTTTCTTTATGAAAACGCCTCAAGCAAGGACAAGACTTTGAAGCTATATGAAGAAGGCTATCACTGCATTCTGGAAGGGGAACCGGATGACAGAATTTTAACTGTCCTTAATGATATTATATCATGGCTGGATGCTCGGTGCTAGGTTTTAATACAATTATTATTAAATTAAACTAATGGATGGGTCCTCGAATTAAAGACCGGAGTAAATTAATCCATTTATTGTAAAAGTGAGTTTCCTTACCATTTAATTTTGAAGCAAAGAGTTCAATTTTATTTTTTGGTAAAACAAAAAGGACTCAATTGGTCCTACCATATCAAAAGCACCATTTATTTTGTCTCTATCAATCAGATCTAATAAATCTGCAGGGACTGTTGTCAATACGTTAACTCCCACCTTATCAGCAGAGACCAATTTAGCAATCTTGTTGGCAACACAATTAGCCTCCCTTGGGGTGTGTTTAACCACCCAATGTTCTTTATGTACGGTAACTTTTGGATTCGCCTCACCAGAGCAGAGGTTGAAATAGCCGGAGTGTTTGTTCTTAGTGCTCACCTCGAGATCATCTGTATGAATCAAAATTCTCCATTCTCTATTCTTTTAGAAGGGGAGGACCATCCAAAATATCCCAAAGTTCAGCATCAAAGATAGAGCAAGTTCCCAAGAAATGATTAAACCCCATAATCCATTCCCCAAGATGGTTTCTCACCACTCCACCAGTGGATGCATAACCTGTCAAGATTAACAGCACCGTCAATATGCAAATAAAACCAATTACCTAAAGAAGGATACCTATTAATGGGAGCGTTTTGTCGATTAAGATCTTTATGCGTAGACTACAACTGTCTCACCCAAGTAACAGAGACTCCGACAATCTCAGAAGCTTTCCATGTAAGACCTTAAAAGAAGAAAAGGTTTCTATTCTTCCAAATGCACCATAGAATGATACCAAATAAGCTTGCCCAATTGACTCCTACAGAGTCCAATACAACACAAGAATGAAGGTTGGAGAGTAACCATTCAAAAAGATTAGAAGAAAAGAAACTGTTGTATTAGCTCAAAGGCACCACCTGATCCCAAACTTCTTTAGCCGTAGGATAGTTTCTGAGCACATGAATGATGTCCTTTATGGAATGTCAGCAAAAAGTGCAAGATGTTTCCTGTCCAATACCTCACTTTACACGTTCCAATTTAGTGAACAAGCGTTGTTTGAAAATGAGCCAAAAAAAAAGACTCTATGAGGACCCTCAAACTTCCAAGAAGTTTCCCAAATCACTTCCTTAGAATTCCAAGAATTTTCCCTGATCGACTAATAAGCACTCCTAACTGAGAAGGCCCTTGTCAAACTCAGTAGCTAAGAAATCTTGTCAAGGCCTCCATCAGGATGTGGAGGAGGAGGAATACTCACAATATGCCTGATGATATTTTTCGAGACCCAGATACAAAAGAAATCCAATTTCCAATTTTCTTCATTAGTTACCATGTCTTCGAGAAAATAATCCGCATCCACAATCCTACACAAAGGAATACAATTAATAAGAGGGCCCAAGTGTGGAACCCAAGGGTCATACCAACACTGGATAGTCTTCCCATCCCTCACTAACCAGGCAAGGTTATCCTTAAATAAGGGCCAAATCTTCAACAATCTTCTCCAAAGAAAAGAACTGTTATTTTTCAGAATACTTTTAGCCAGTAGGTCTTTTACTCCACACTTAGATCTGAGCACTCTCACCCACAGAGCATTAACGTTAGAAACAAGATTAAAACCCAATTTCATAAAAAAAAGGTATTTTGGTCCTCCAATCTTTGCAACCCAAGGCTTCTATAAGAATGAGGCTGACAGATCGAATCCCAACTAACTAGGGCTATTTTCCTCTTTCCTTTTGAAGAACCTAAAAAAATCGTTTAACCATGCATTCAATCTCCTCACAAATTTATTTTGGAGTCATCATTGACTACATAAAATAATTAATAATAGATAAAAGCACAGACTGAGCTTAAGTAGCTCTCACTGGAAGAGATAATTGTCTTGCGTCCCAACTAGAAAGTTTACTATGTACCTTGTCCACCACAAATCGAAGGGTACTTTTAGTGAATCTTTCATGGAATAAAAGAACTCCCAAATAACGGCCAAAGTCGTGAACCTTTTGGAAAACCAATACGCTACTGACCTGATGCTCGAGTCCCTCACCAACGCAGTGTGAAAAACAGACATTGGTCTTTTGAGAATAATCTTGTGGCCATAATAGGCACAAAATCGCTCCATAACTTTCTTAATAAGGGTGGTGTGGCCCAAATCTGCTTGATTGAAAATAACTAAATCATCAGCAAAAAATAAATGAGACAAATTTAGACATAACCAGGATAATCTAATTGAATTCTATTGCCTATTCGAAATTGCAGTCTTGGTCCATGCACAACACGAATAAGTAAGGAGGCAAAGGGCATCCTTGACGAATCCCTGTTACGAGTTTAAAATTTTGAGTTAAAAAATCATTTTAAAGTAACTGCATGGTGGATCTAGAGATGGCAGACATGATGACTTTTCCCAAAAAATATGGAATGCCAACCACCTTTAAGGAAGCTTCAATAAGCTCTCATCTCACCCTATCATAGGTTTTCCCAAGATCGATCTTAATCATTAAGAATGTCATCAGTGACGTCCTTCCTGCCTATGAAGCCTACCTTCTTTTGCGATATTTTTGGGAAAAACCAGCTTAAACCGATTTGCTATAATTTTCATCACCAACTTATAGAGCACAATACATAAACTGATGGGGCAAAAATGTTGAAAGCTTTCAGGATTGGCGATTTTAGGAATAAGAGTTATGAGTGTGTTGTTCAAATCGGGATTAATGAGATTTCCAGAAAAAAAATCTTTTTGACCCAATCGCACACATCATTTCCCACCACATTCCACTAGTTCTGAAAGAAAATGGCATGGAAGCCATCGTTACTAGGGGCCTTTAGAGGGGCCATATCAAAGAGCCCTTTCTTGATTTCATCATTTGTAACCATCTTGCCCAAAAAATCAATGTCTCTTGGATCAAAGGTAGGGAAAGAGTTGGGAGGTAAATCTGACAAAGGGGTTGGAGCTTCACCACAGATATTTCGATAGAAGTTAACCGCTTCGTTTTGAAGAATATTCGAATCATAACACCACTCACCATTTTGAATTCGCAAGGTAGAGATACAGTTAAGATTCCTTCTCCTAAGAGTATGGCTATGAAAAAAAATTATATTACTATAATGGCCCAATTTTGCCTGGGCCCAGATTACAAACAATAAAATATAAAAATAGACAGAACCAAAAATAAATAAAAAAAGCTCAAAATATAACAGTCCATTTACAAAAAAAAACATCTGCCCAAATATCCCAAATAAAAAAAAACCCTAAGCCCATAACATTAAGTTTTTTTAAAAAACTAAACAGAAACCCTAATTCCTAAGCCTCCAACCGCCACCACTCATATGCCTTCGCCATATTAACACCAATGTTGCCCAAGGTCTGACACCTCAAGAGCGCCTCTTCCCACTGTCGGCCAGAGACACCTGCAAAAAAGAAAAAAAGGACAAAAGTACAAACACAACAACATGCAAGAAACAACAATAGAAATAGTAGAAAAATTAGAAAAAAAAATGTATAATGAACAGTATGTAATGGTTATAAAAGCCATGGAAGCAGATTGTATTCGGACTGGATTTTTTATGGAGAAAAATATATACAAAGAAGTAATCAAAAACAGAATATAGAAAAAAACTTTTAAGGTGATTCTTTCTTTCTTTTATTTTTTTGAATCTACTATTTTTGATAAAAATAAAAAATAAAAATATTAAAAAAGAGAAAGGTTTGAGGACTCACTAGACGCCTTGTGCTCCGTCACCATGAGTAGACGAGGCTGTCACCTCTAATGAAACGTGACTCTGAGGAAGTTTTCAAAACTAAGGAAACTGAAAGGTTTTTGTTCATTTCTTATTTTTTAATGGGCTTTCGAGGGTTTGGGCTTTCGATCTAGGTTGAGGGAAACAAGGAGACCAAAATAGGTCTTTTTCATAAAATTCATCCACCAGGGACGGCGGTCGCCGTCTCCGACGATCGGTGGCCGAGGCGGATCGACGGTGGTTCCCATGGCCAGATTCTGGAATGTTGAGAGAAAAGAAGGGGAAGGGTTTTCAATTTTTTTAAAATGGGTCTGAAGTGATTTTTTTGAAATTTTTTTATATTTATAGGGCCCCTACACGACGTTGTTTGGGGCTGGCCTCAGAAGCCCCAAAATGGCAATGTTTTGAAGCACAACTCGAGATCTGACCCGGATACCAGCAGGATCCACGTGTTTTCACGACAATAGGGTAATTGCGGCCTTAGTCCTTCCACTTTTTAATTATTTTTCAATCTAGTCTTTTTTTTCTTTATTTAAAATTTATGCCATGTAATTTTAATTTTGTTTCATTTTAGTCCCTCATGGAATGATGTGTTTGAGGGTCTCGACACCAAGATACCAATTAATCAACTAGGTACCAATTTTGGGCGTTATGAGGGTGCTAATCCTTCCTCGTAGATAACCGACTCCCGAACCCATTTCCTAGGTTTTGAAAACTAAAAATCATTATCTCAGTGAATCTAAAACTTTTACAAAAAATGAACAAATTACGAGGTGATCCAATTACACCTAACAAAAAGGATTGGTGGCGACTCTATTTTCATTTTCAAAACAAGTCGATTTCAAAAAAAGGTTTCAACAACTAGGCGACTCCACTGGGGACAAAATAAGAGAGTTAAGTTGTGAGTTGATTACTTTTGGTCTTTTTGTCGAAAATTGATAATTTGGTTTAAATTTACGATCTCTTCATTGCGTTTAACCCTTCATTTTTGTAATTTTCATGTTTGTTTTATTGGTTCGAGTCTCTTGGTATATTTCCGCATATTGCATTGCATAATCGTTTGATTTTCCCCTTCTTAAGTGGGAGTGAGAAGCTATTCTTTCGTAAGGTCTTCACCTTCTTATAGGATAGTTGATCGCTTTAGAACCAAACCGCATATAATGGGCCCTAAGAACCTACCCTAGGTAGAACCATACAAAACCTCTAGTGGTCATTCGAATAGGTGTTCTATTTATTATTTCTTGCTTTGAATTCTAGCTTTGCATGAAATGTACTGACTTGTTTTGTTTTGTTTTGGCTATGATTACATTACATTTTCATCATAGAAAAGGGTGTTGATTCATGTTCAGTTGCTAAATAGAGAGCTTGTCATGGAAAAGGGATTTCTTGATAAAGTGGAAGACAATGCGGCCATTCGGATATAGCCCGATAAAACACAACAAGAGAAAGGCGACAGCCTGACAGAAGGATATGTGTCAGAATTGTGGGATTTCGCTCGTATCAGTTTGACTTAAAATAACCTTCAAGGGTTAAAAGAAATATGGGACCAATGGGATGACGAAACCAAGCAGTTATTCTACTAAGACTATAGTGATTTACCTTATCTACTAAATGTCAAAGTGAATAAGCATTTATTCCGAGCTCTTGCCCAGTAATAGAATCCTGCCTATAGCTGCTTCACTTTTGGAAAGGTAGACTTGGTGCCCACCGTAGAAGAGTACACAACTCTGCTCCATTGCTCGAGTATTCAAGCCGACAAAGCTTGTTCTAGAGTCGCCAATGTCCCGATTTTCTTAAAGAAGCTAATGAGCATAACTGGGATGAGTGAGCAATGGGTCATGACCTAGATTAAACAAAAGGGAGATAGCAAATGCTTCCATTGGAAAAGTTTGCAGGATTTGATCTTGGCACATCCAGATACGAAAAAAAGAGTCAACGTCTTTGCCTTGAGTATCTACGGGTTGGTCATCTTCCCCAAGGCACTAGGGCACACAGATGATGCAATTTTAGATATATTTGACCGACTTGACAAAAGGGTCACTCTCGTCCCAACAATTTTGGTCGAAACCTTCAGATCTTTGAGTGCATATCGACGAGCGGGTGAAGGAAGGTTTATCAGGTGTGCACAGCTCTTGTTAGCATGGTTCTATAGCTACTTTTGGGAGGTAAAAAAGGTCTCTTATCGAGTATTCTTCGAGAAATATTCTCAATTGAAAGAGTTTGTGGCTACCCCAAGACGAGACAACATTTTGGAAAAAAGTGGATGGCAATTCCCCAATGTCTCCAAGATGAAAACATTGAATGGAGGGCCTTTTGGATGGTCCCAGATGAAATTTTGTACCGATGTAGAGATTTCGACTGAGTCCCTTTACCTAGGATATGGGGAGCTATTGGATATGCCCATTTACTTGTATTGAGACAGTATAGGTCGAGGCAGTCTATACCAGCAAAGTAAGGGTTGGCTCAGTGTGAGTTTGCATACAAAGGTGATAATTAGAAGAAGAAGGTTCGTGAAATATCGAACCCTTGGAATCAAACACACAAAATGAAAATATTTTCCGTAAATCCCATGAAAACCTCGGAATATGATTGGTGGTGGGGTAAAAGAGTAAATGACAATGTCTTTGTGTCAAGTCAAGAAAACACTCGGCCAATAGAAGAACACCTATAAGTGATCCCGTTTAAGATAGAGATTGTAAAGCAAGATTTTGAAAGAAGGAGTTCAAAGCTGGCGAAACAGATAGAAAAGTTGGAAGAGGAAAAGATGCGGCTAGGATTAGACGTCGATTTCCAGAAGTTAAAAGTCGAGAAAATGAGAAAGGAAAGAACAAGACTGAGAAAGACTTGGATAGTTTAAAAATAGATTATAAGAAGTTACGTTTGTCGATGAAGACTATCGGGTTGGGTAAAACATCGGAACAATGGTGGTAAGAAATGAAAGAAGAGAATATTAGAGCTGATTAGTGGGAAAAGAAATTCCAAAAGGCTTAAGTTCGAGAAGATGTTAGAAAGCAGAAATGAAAAGGTTAAATTGAGAGCCCGGGTGACAAAATTGGAAAGATCACTGTATCAATATCGTAGTCACAACTCATCAATTGAGTTGAAAGCAAGCCTAAATAACATTGAAGAGTTGAATGGAAAGATAAAAGAGCTCGAGGCCACATTGCAAAATTGTGAACTTCGAGTTGAGCTTCTTGAAACGAACAATGAACACTATAAAGAGTAACTCCAACGCTCTCAAGGTCAGATTAGGGATAGAGATCACATCATGGACAAAACTGTGACTTAAGTACAGGAAGTAGCCGACCATTTGTAAACCTTGGCGGTTCAAGCCGACATGCTGAGCTTAAAATACCAATTAGAATCAGATCAGGGACAAGAATTAGCTTGGTTTCTTAAGAAAGTCAAAGCTTTGAGTATTAGGGCAAGGCTGTAAATGTAAAATATATACGTTTTATGTGAAGAGATTTGTTTTCTAGTAAAGTTGTTCTAATATAATTGAATTAGAATCAATTTCTTTTTTGCATTCATTTCATGCATCAGCATTACATTTCATCATATGCATTAAATTTCATAAAAAGACCCTAATTAATCGAAATTATGACAGTTACCCTGGAAACCAACAAGAATCTACCAACTGAATATCGTTATGGTACCCGCGGTAAAACCAAAGCAATGGATCAAAGGTTAAAGAGATTAGAACAAATTCAGAAAGACATGCAAGATTAGTTGCAAGTACAGCTGCAGGAACAATTAGTTAAATTACAACAATACATGAAAGATCAATTAAAAAAATCCCAACGAAGTATGATAAGCTAGATGACACAATTGCTGGCCGGAGGGACCGAAAAAGGGAAAAGTACTGTGGTTAACTCGGGGGATGATAATGAAGACCCTACATACCCCCAAGTTTTACCTTGGTAAATGTCCAAACCTAACCAGATACATATCCACGAAGGGTACCCATCACCGTAAGACCTCAACAATATCAAACTGGTACGTCAACACCAGTGAACTACCCAACAAGTTCAGGTTCTAATCCCGAGGATAATCTGATCAACCCAATTGTTCTCAATTTAGATGACATGACTGAAATGGATAGAGCAAGAGTAGAATTGCCCAAACAGATGGAAAATAGGTGCAAGTGGTTGGAGGAGAAATTCAGAGCTATGAAGAATGCTGACTACCTTGGCGGGGTTGATGCTAAGGAGTTGAGCTATGGAAAATTCAAAAAATATAATGGAACTAGTTGTCCTGAAGCCCATATCACAATGTTCTGTCGAAGAATGATGGGATACGTCAATAACGACCAATTATTAATCCATTGTTTTTAGGATAGTCTGATCAGGTCAGCTGCTAAATGATACAACCAACTAAGCCGTGCCAAAATCAACTCTTGGAAAGACTTGGCATAGGCTTTCATGAAACAATACAGCCATATGATCGACATGACACTCGATAGAATTACGCTACAAAACATGGAAAAGAAGCAAAGTGAAACTTTTAGGCAATACGCTCAGAGATGGAGGGAAGTGGCCATGCAAGTTCAGCCACCTCTTCTAGAGAATAAGACAACAATGCTTTTCAAATACTCTAAAAGCCTTGTTTATTAACCATATGTTGGGAAGCGCTACCAAGAGCTTCTCAGATATAGTAATGTTTAGAGAGATGATTGAAAATGCAATAAGAAGTGGGAAAATAGACGCAGGGGAAACGCCAAAAGATCAGCCCTGAGAAAGAAGGAAAATAAAGTGAACATTGTAAGTGTGTATATTAAGAGCTATTCAAAATCAGACATTGTGGGCCAACTAAGGACCGTGACAACCAACCATCAAGGTCCTTCAATGCAAGAATCTAACTCAATGTCAAACGCGGAAAAACTCCAATTCACACTCATCCCGATGACATATAAGGAGTTATATCAGAATTTGTTTGATGCGCATATGGTATCCCCGTTTTACTTAAAACCCATGCAACCTCCATTCCTAAAATGGTATGATGTGAATGCTCAATGCGAGTAACATGCAGGAATAACAGGACACTCAATTGAGAACTGCACTGTATTTAAAAAGTTGATTGAAAGGTTCATTAAGATAGAGATTGTAAGGTTCGATGATCCATCGAGACTTAATGAGGCAGGAAATTCGTTACCCAGTCATTCTAACCAAGGGGTAAATGTGATAATTGAGAGTAGAGGAAAGAGGACCAAAACCGATGTGGCGAAAGTAAAAACCCCACTAAAATGGGTTTGGCAAAAGATGATAGACGTAGGATTAATCGTTCAAGATTTGGAGGAGGTACCTAAAGGGATGAGAAGCTACTGTGAGTTCCACGTTGAAGAAGGTCATGAGATCTAGGAGTGCACTGAATTTAGAGCTTTAGTGCAAATTTTGGTGGATAACAATGAGTTGGAATTCTTTGAAGATGTCAAAGGCTTGGAAGGAGGAGATATTTATGCCTCAGAAGAAGGATTGACGGAAAAGGTCTACAAGGTCAACCACCTGGTGGTGATTATTTCACGGCCAAGAAATAATGAAGTAGGAACACAAGCTGCATCGAGAGTCATTATTCAGAAACCCGTGGCTTTTCCTTATAAGGACAGTAAAATGGTTCCATAGAATTATGACTACAACGTAATGATCCAAGGAGAAGAGAACTCGGTTAGCACTTCAGAAGAGAGGTAGGATGTTGTTTCTACACGCACAGTGGAAGGCACTATGACCCTGCAAATACAAGAACCAAGCCCGTTAAAAGAAAAACCCTAGCAGTTGAACACAAGAAAAAAAAGACGGCTAGACTTGAATCACCTGTTAATGAGTCGATAACTGAGAATGAGGCTAAGGAATTCCTGAAATTCATGAAGCATAGCGAGCATGGTATTGTAGAACAACTACAAAAACAACCAGCTCGCATATTAGTACTAACCTTGCACTTGAGCTCAGAGACACGTCATAGCGCGTTGATGAAGGTGTTAAATGAAACTTATGTCACTGATGATATCTCTGAGAACAAGCTAGACCGTCTGGTTAACAATATGAGTGCCGACAATTTTATTTTTTTCAATGATGATGAAATACCGTCAGAGGCCATGGGATCCACAAAAGCTCTACACATCACTACATGCTGCAAAGGATATACGTTGCTAATGGTGTTAATCGATAATGGATCTGCACTGAATGTCTTGTCGCTATCCATACTGAATAGATTGCTAGTGGATAGCTCTCACATGAAGACGTGCCAAAATAAAGTGAGAGCATTCGATGGTACGGAAAGAAGGGTAATGAGAAGTATTGAAATACCCCTATTAATTGGCCTAAACACATATAAGCTAGACTTTTTGGTGATGAATATCAAGCCCTCTTATAAATGTTTGTTGGGTAGACATTGGATTCACTCGGCTAGGGTAGTACCGTCGTCATTACACCAAAAACTGATGTTGGTAATAGAGGGTCGATTGGTGACAATAAATGAGGCAATAGAATGTTTGTTTTGATCACTGGAATTTGTTAATGCAAATTTCATTATCAAAGGAAACAAAATCCCAATACCAAGAATATCCAAAACCACGAAGATAGGCCTGCAGTTGATGGTTGGAAAAGGAGTTTTACCTAGAACAAAACTCGAAAAATACCTTCAAGGGAAAGTCAAGTCACCAATGTTAATGGACAAACAATACTACTTTGGCTTAGGATACAAGCCAGATGCGAGGCAAAAGAAGAAGGAGCTGGAAAAGAAAAAAGAAAGAAGAAGAGCGCGACTGAATGGGGGAGAGGTCAAATGGGAACTGATGGCATTTCCCCATATATCTAAAACGTTCATGTTAGGAGAAACCATTTACCCTGAACGAATGAGGTCAGAAAAAGAAAGCTCGAAAGGAATATTGGGAGACTTGGGCATCAATGCCATATCTAAAGAAGAAAATGGGGAAAATCTATCAGGTATTCGTCATTATATCCCCGGAAGTGTTCTAAACAATTGAAATGCAGAAGAGATCCTTGTAATTTTTAGAACTAATTCAGAGTAATGTTCAAAACACACTTATAGCTTTAAGCTTGGGAGCAATAAGAATCCTTTTGTGAAGAAGGCATATGTCTACTATTTTTATTTCAATAAAATGCATCTTTGTATCTTATTTTGGCAAATATTCTTTAATTTTTTTCATTTCATTCATACTCATACCACACAGATAATTACTTTTAGATTCATTTGTTATTTAGGTCTTCTAACATGTCTCAAGATATCAATGATACGAGTGACGTTGCTGCTGACTCAGAGTCTCTTTTTGAGCAGGATATGTGTCTAGAGGAACATCAGAACTTTGAAAATAATCAAGATTGTAACCTATCTCCTAATTTGTTAAGGATGGTAGAACAAGATGATAAACAAATTCTACCTTACAAAGAGTCAGCAGGAATTGTGAGCTTAGGAGACAAACAAGAAAGAAAGAGGTAAAGATCGAGGCTTGCATCATTGCAGAGACAAAGCGAGACCTCATTGAATTGCTCCAAGAATTCAAAAATGTTTTCGCATGGTCGTATCAAGACATGCCTAGTCTAAGTACTGATATCGTGGTACACCGACTTCCCATAAGGGGAAAATGCAAACCGGTCCAACAGAAACTCCAAAGGATGAGGCCTGACATCCTGCTGAAAATAAAAGAAGAGGTCAATACACAATTCAATGCTGGTTTCCTGCAAGTGGTTAAATACTCAGAATGGGTAGCCAATAGAGTTCCCATCTTTAAGAAAGATGGGAAAGTACGAATGTGTGTAGACTACAATGATTTAAACAAAGCCAGCCCGAATGACAATTTCCCGTTGCCTCACAACGACACCTTAATGGATAATACGGCAAGTTATTCACTGTTCTCTTTCATGGATGGCTTCTCTAGTTACAACTAGATAAAGATACATCCTAAAGATATGGAAAAGACCACATTCGTAACCATGTGGGGGACATTTTTCTATAAAGTGATGCCATTCAGACTGAAAAATACGGAAGCGACGTATCAAAGAGCCATGATAACTTTGTTTCATGATATGATGCATAAAAAAATCGAGGTTTATGTTGATGATATGAATGTAAAATCCCAAACAGAAGAGGAGCATATACAAGTATTGAGGAAACTATTTTTTAAGGTTGAGAAAATTTCAGCTAAAACTCAATCCAGTAAAATGTACCTTCGGGGCTAGGTCGGGAAAATTGTTAGGTTTTGTAGTCACAAAAAAGAGATCGAGATCGACTCAGATAAAATCAAAGCTATACAGGAGTTGCCTTCACCGCGCACTCAAAAGGAGGTCTGAGGTTTCTTAAGGAGATTAAATTACATCTCCCAGTTCATTTCACAATTAACTGGGAAATGCGACCCCACATTCTGTCTCCTTAAGAAACATAATCCAAGCGTATGAGATGAGGAATGCCAGAAGACTTTCGACAAGGTCAAACATTACTTGTCTAATGCCCTAGTGCTGATGCCACCTAGTCTAAATAAGCCATTGATATTGTACTTGGCAGTATTTGTGTAACACTCTTTACCTGTGTCAGACGCTGAGACAGGGTACGAGGCATTACCAGACTTAAACATAACCAATCATACAAAACCGATTCATGAAATTTCATCCAAATTAAAACTTTTCATATTTCATCATAAAGTCCCTAATATGGGCTTACGAGACCCAATACATACTTTGAAAGTGGTTTGGGACCAAACCGAGAACTTTTGAAATCTTTGAAAATTTTCTTAAAAAACAGAGGCACACGCCCTGAGCACATGGCTATACGCCCAGCCGTGTGGATGAAAGTTAGGCTATTTACCAAGCCTTTTTCCATCCAAACATTTACACACTTATACCAAATTTATCAACACATAACATGGCATTATAATAAATGTACAACTTAACCAGTAATAGCCAACATCAATGACCTTATACAAAATGAACTATCAAATAACATAGGCCAACATTTTAGGCCAAATCAATTATGACACATAATAAAATAATAAAGTCCTCTATAAATGCCATAATTCATAATATTACTTTCAAAATACCAAAAGAGTGTTGATAATGTGGATGGATCTTCGATGATTTCCATACCCCGAGCTAGTTTGGTAACACTATAAGACAAATGAAAGAAAAGGGAGTAAGCATATAGCTTAGTAAGTTGGTATGTAAATAATAAAAAATTTATTAACATGCTTTTATCAATCCTCATAATGTGTTCTCAAGATAATACAATCATATTTGCAAATAGTTTCACTATTCACTCATGTTCATATCAAGCTATCTACGCGAGTCATGGTCAATAAATTATTTATATCTTGAGCTACTGAACTCCAAATTAAGATCCGCTAAATTTCTCTAAAACTAGACTCACATATATTTTTACCATAAAATTTTTAGAATTTATGGTTTAGCCAATAAGTACAGTTTATTCTTTAAAGTCATCCCTATTCTGCTGTCTGACAGTTTCGACCCTTCTTCACAAAAAAATTAATTATCTCCTCATACGGGATTCGGATGATGTTCTCGTTTGTTTCTATTGAAAATATACTCATTAAAAATTTTAAACATATAAATTATAACCCATAATTATTTTAATACAATTTTTAACGAGTTTTTAAAGTCAGAACAGGGGATTCCAAAACCACTCTGACCCTGTCTCATAAAAATTCAAATATCTCATAATATGAAATTCTTTTTCTTACACTGTTTCTTCTATGTAAAACTAGACTTAATAAGATTTAATTTCATCTCTTATTCAACCTCTAATTCGATTTTCACAATTTTTGATGATTTTTCAAAGTTATACAATGGCTATTGTCCAAAACTGTTTTATTACTAATTTTACTCTTTCATGTTTTCTTTGTATTAACTTTCATTTACATACACATAACACCAAACATGTCCATAGATAGCCATTCCAATAGCTGGTCATTATAAAATATTTACAAGTCGTCATAGTCATACTTACTCCACATCAACCTTACCAAAATTCGATCACATATCGAGCACATTGCTCATGAATATATATACACATGTACTTGCACTCATTCGTCACATATTCACAATCATTTACACTTATTCATTTCCCGTTGAACATATCAAAATATTAACAGATACATCAGAATATTGCACATAGTACTGCACTTGTAGCCAAAGCTACTTCACATCACTTATCACACATAGGCTCGTTCTCGAGCTATTCACATTCGCGAGTCTGCTAACACAAGCTGTCGGTCATTCATAACTACTCAGTGCTGCTCACACAAGCTGTCAGGTATCCGTAACACATGTCGGATTACCCAGTCACTGGTATCCTATTCTATTCTTAAGGTTCCCAGTGACATGTCACTTGTATCCTATTCTATTCTTAAGGTTCAACCGGGAAATTTCTCACTTGTCGATATTTTGTCAAATACATCAAATATTCAGCCACATTTCACAAAATATATCAAAATATGAAAGCGTAAGTAAAAACGATGCATTATTTACATACAAACTTCCCTCGGTCCAAAATATCAAATGTTTGCGTCTTAGTCCACAACCTTGCCTTTTCCCCATTAAGGTTAATTTCTCGTCTTTCTTGATCTATAATAACACATTTAACTCATTTAATATATAAATTTTCAGTTCAGACCCAAAAACACCTTATGGCAAAAATTACATTTTTGCCCCTAACTTTTCACATATTTACAATTTTGCCCTTAGGCTCGTAAAATGAAAAGTGCTCATTTTTCTCATTACTAAAGCTTAGCCGATTCATATTCCCTCTTATAGCAACCCACAATTTTCACTAAATCACATTTTTTTCTTTTTTTTTACACATATTTTATAACTTTTACAAATAAGTCCTTTTAAGCAATTTCATTAAAACTTACTTAGTAAAAGTTGTTTATTACACTTTAAACTTCCATATTCTACCATAAAACATCAAAACACATGCAAGTAATCCATGGGTAAATTTTTAAACACAAACCCTAGCTAAAAATAATGGTAAAAATAGCTAAACCGAGCTACGAGGATCTCAAAAATGTAAAGAACATTAAAAACGAGGCTAAAACGGACTTACAATCAAGCTTGGAAGCTTGAAAAAACCTAGCTATGTCTTCCTCATGTGAAATTCGGCCAAGGGGTTGAAGATGAGCAAAAATTAGCTTTTAATTTGACTTATTAATTCATTTAATCACCAAATTACTAAAATCCCTTAAATTAAAAATATTCTATTTCACCTATTTCATGTCCATTTTTGTCCAAAAAATTAACCAATGGTCTAATTTCCTTTTAAGGACCTCCAATTTAAAGTTTCATAGCAATTAGACATCTCTAGCTTGTAGAACTCAAGTTTTTCACTTTTTGCAATTTAGTCCTTTCGACTAAATTGAGTGCCCAAACGTCAAAATTTTCGAACAAAATTTTCATAAAATCATTTTGTACATCTATAGATCATTAAAATATAAGAATATTAAATTTTTCCTCATCGGATTAGTGGCCCCGAAACCACTGTTTTGACTAGGCCCAAAATCGGGCTGTTACAATTTGAGAATTCTATGAGACACGTGTTGGGCCAACATGATGAGTCAGGAAGGAAAGAAAGGGCGTTATACTACCTCAATAAGAATTTCACTAAATGTGAGACAAGATACTCACCGATTGAAAAGTTGTGTTGCGCTTTAATCTTAACAACCCGAAGACTAAGACAATGCATGTTGTACCACACAACTTGGCTCATCTAAAAAATGGACCCTCTAAAGTGCATAATGGAGTCGACTGCTCTGAATGGAAGGATGACCCAATGGAAAATTCTGCTTTTCAAATTTGATATAGTCTATGTGAACCAGAAGGCAATAAAAGGGAGTACAATAGTAGATTTTCTAGCCAATAGAGCTCTAGAATATTATGAATCTTTAAATTTTGATTTCCCAAATGAAGATCTGATGTATGTTACAACCATTGAAGAAGATACTCAAGACGAGTATCCTTGGAAACTAAATTTTGACGGAGCTTCAAACGCTATGGGTAATGGAATCGAGGCAGTCATGATATCCCCAAACGGAGATCATTATCCCTTTACTAGTAAATTGAATTTTGATTGCACGAACAATATGGCAGAATATGAAACATGCATCATGGGTATTTGTGCAACCATAGAACGCAAGATCAAAGTACTGGAGGTATACGGGGATTCAGCATTACTGATCTATCAACTCAAAGGTGAATCGGAGACAATAGATCCCAAGTTGATCGAGTATAGAAGGCTGGTCTTGGAGTTACTTAAAGAGTTTGATGACATCACCTTCTGCTACCTTCCGCGAGATGAAAATCAGATGGCTGATACCTTAGCTATTTTAGCTTCTATGGTCAAAGTGAATAAATAAAAGGATGTAAAACCTATCTAGATGAGTATTTATGATGATTCAGCCCATTGTTACAACATCGAGGAAGAAGAAAATGATGACCACCCTTGGCACCACGATATACTGCGATATGTAAAGAACCATGAATACCTGGGGTAGGCAACCGAGAATGATAAAAGGACGCTAAGAAGACTAGCCAATGACTATGTCTTAGATTGGGAGATCATATACAAAAGAAGAAAAGATCATGTGCTACTTAGATGTGTGGACGCTATTGAGGCTAAAAAATTTTTGGAAAAGTCCATGAGGGTTTCTGCGGAACACATGCTAATGGTTTTACAATGGCCAGGCAAATCATGAGATTTGGATATTATTGGTCCACCATGGAAGGAGATTGTATCAGTTATGTCAAGAGATGTCATAAGTGCCAAATTTATAGAGATAAAATTCATGTGCCCCATTCACCTCTTCATGTTATGACTTCTCCATGGCATTTTTCTATGTGGGGCATGGATGTTATTGGGCCGATCTTGCCAAAAGCTTCAAATGGGCATTGATTCATCTTCGTGGTCATCGATTACTTCACCAAGTGAGTAGAGGCTGCTCATATGCCAATGTCACAAACTCGACAGTCAGCAAATTCTTGAAGAAAGAAATTGTCGAAACCACTTTTTTGATATTTGAAAAATGGAGGTCAACTTTGAAAAATGAAAATGAGAGTCGCCACCGATCTTTTATTAAAGTGTGATCGGATCACCTTGAAAACGATTTTAGGTTTGCGAATTTTGAGAAAATAGGTTCGGGAGTCGGTTACGCACGAGGAAGGGTTAGCACCCTCGTGATGCCCAAAATTGGTACCGAATTGATTGTTTAATGTTTTAATGTCGAAATTTTGAAAAGATTTTAGAATACGATCCTTTTATCTTGAATAAAATGAATTGGATGATAATGCTTACTTATTTCAAAGAAATAAATTGTCACACTCAGTAAGTTAGAGTGTAACGTTTCAAATCCTCAAAATTAAGTTTATCTCTTGATTTTTAAAACCTATGCATTTTGAGAATGGTATCTGATCATTTGGGTTAAATGAGAAAATCAAACCCAGTAAGTTAGGGTTCGATTTCACAAAATCCCTAAATATGGAATATTGCCTTTATTTTTACTCGTTAGAAAAATCATCATTTCGAGAAAACAATACGTCATATCCAATGCGTTAGGACACCACATATTGAATTCTCGAAAATGAGCTTTTATTTATGTGTTTTAATTAAAGCATATTCTCGGTTATTTAGATTCGACGAGGAAATTGGAACCCAATACGTTAAGACCCAATTCTCTCGAAGATTTCAAATTTCGAGTATTGCGTCAATTTGAAAGCTTTTGAATAAAACGATTTTGATATTTAAATAAAATGTAATCCGATTGAATGGTAGTAAATTACTCAAAATGATAATTTGTAAATTACGATTCATGCTAGTGAACGATACACCATCAAATGTAAACAACCAATGGATGAATTCAAACAAGAATAGCAACAATAATCTCGATCATACAATATTCAAAAATTAAATGAGTTACTAATCAAATCTTTAGATACACTAAAAAGCGATAACAAGAGAAAAAATCATAATTGAATAAATTATACATACAAAAGTTTTAAAATAATATATATATGTACACTTAAAATAGACTCAAAATAGAGTTTAATATAAACACTAGATAGAATAATAGTATTTAAATGAATTTTGCAATAAATATTATGCAAGAAGAAAATTTAAAATATGTGCAATAATATACATGTGTTAATTTAAAATAAGTAATACATAATTGGATTAAATAATAATGCACAATAAATTTTAAAACAAATGTGTAATAAATCCAAAGTGGTAATATAATTTTATTTATAACATAAAATAATACTACATAAAAATGTAATGAACTAATTATTAATATATGATGATAATTCAAAATGTAAATAACAAAAAATGGCATATGTACATAGGTAAACAAGCGCATAAACTAATATAAATAATAATACTAAAAGTTATAGCAACATTAATAATAATAACATTAAAATAATTAATTGAACCATAAAATTGCTAAAACGGACTAAATCGAAATAAAAACAAAAAAATACTAGGCGAATTCAAAATAAAAAACAAAAAAGACTAAAATGCAACACGCGCCGAAAGAGGGGGGACCAAAACTGCAAATAAACCATAGCCCCAAAATGCAACACTTCAATGGACTAAATCAAAACAAAATAAAACATTGTGGCTAAATTAAAAATATAAAATAACGAAAAAAGGGCCAAATTGCAACGCGCTACGAAGTCAGAGGGGCTTATAGCGCAAATAGACCATTGAGCCAAAAAGGTGCGGATCCTTCCCCGTGTCGGGTCACACGCGCGGGTTACAGGGTCAATACGTCACCGTTTTGGAGCCACTGATTAGACTCCAAACGGCGTCGTTTCACACATCACATAAGGGCTAAAAAAACCCTAACCAGATAGCCTCCATTTCATTTTTTAAACAGAAAGAAAAAAAGAAACATAAAAGAAGACAGAGAGTCTGAATGCTCTCCTCTCTGTGCCGCTCTGTGGGGCAGTCATTCGAATAGGAAATCCAAGTCCTTGCTCCAACTCCGATTACGACGGAGAGAAGCAAGGTTCGGCTAACCTGTTTCTCTTCCTCCTTTCTTTTATTTCTTTTTAAAACAAACAATAGCACAAAATGAACGTTTTTGGAATAGAACCGAAAAAAATCGAAAAGAAAAAAAATTTTAGATCACCTTTCTCTTGAAACTTTTTGCTTCTTTTTTTATTTCAATATGTTTTTTTTTATACAGAATGCCCCCTCCTCCCTTGATACAATCTGCGTGTTTAGCTTTTATAGCCAGAAAAATAAAATAAAAACTGAAAATCCCCTATTTCTCTACTGTTATTTTCTTTTGTTTTGTTTCTTCGCTGCTTCTTGTGTGTATTTGCAGGTACTGGTACAGAGGTGAGCGGGCGCGCATGTACGGAGGCTCGCGTGGCACAGTGTAGGCGTGGTCCCTGGCAGTGACATGCCTCGGCACGGCGCATGGACGGAGGCTCGTGCGTGAGGAGCGGCTTGGCTGCGGTGCAAGAGCAGAAAGCTATTGAAGGCTAGGGTTTGTCTCAGCCAGGCTGGGTATTGGGCCATTAGGTTTAGTGGGTTTTGGGTCATACTGGGCCATTGTAATGGACTATTTAATTTATTTTGATTTTGGGTGTTTTGCTGGTATGGGCCCGGGCAAAAATGGGCTCTTACAGAAATCATATGTCGATATGGAATGCCAGAAAGGATTATATCTGACAATGCACTAAATTTGAACAACAACACGATAGCGGAGGTCTATAGTCAATTCAAGATCAAACACCACAACTCATCACCATATCACCCAAAAATGAATGGTGCAGTGGAGGCAGCCAATAAGAACATTAAGAAGATTGTGGGGAAAATGACTGAAACTTATAAAGATTGGTATGAGAAGCTACCATTTGCCCTCTATGCTTATCAAACGTCTGTTAGAACCTCCACTAGGGCAACGCTTTTCTCATTGGTTTATGGAATGGAGGAAATTTTGCCCAATGAAATCGAAATCCCTTCTCTCCAAGTTTTGTCAGAGTTAAAGTTAGATGAAGCAGAATGGATTCAATCTCGATATGATCAGTTGAACTTGATTGAAGAGAAAAGGTTGAAAGCTATCCGTCATGGTCAGATGTATCAAAAAAGAATGATGCAAGCTTATGACAAAAAAGTTCTCCCCAGAGAATTCCATGAGGGGGACCTGATATTGAAAAAGATCTTTCCTATACAAAAGGACTTCAAAGGAAAGTGGATGCAAAATTGAGAATGACCTTATGTGGTAAAGAAGGACTTTTCTAGAGGAGCGCTGATTTTGGCCTAGATGGATGACAAAAACCTGCCTAACCTTGTGAATTTGGATTCGGTCAAGAAATACTTCACCTAAAAAAATGAGAGGCAAATGCGAAAACCCGCAAAGGGCGTTTTGAAACCAAAGGGGTTTTGAGTTGAAAACCCAGGAAAGGGTAGTTCAAATTTAGATCGAAGATTGATCATGTGGTAGTCTCGTCCTCTCAGAAGAAGAAACGTTACATCTTAGGGCATCAACAAAGTACTTTAGATCTCCTAAACACCTATCAAGGTCAAAAAGGTCCTCGAGAAGTTCGTGCAGAGAAGCTTATGCTACGATATTTAGGGCACTTATTTTCATCTTACTCCTTTTTGCATTTTAGCAACGTTTGCTATTTTGATTAATCTATTTCATTTCAAGCTTTGCTCTCAATAAATTTCAATCTTGTCAATTGTTATGATCTTTTTCAAGCATTTTTCATTCAAATAACGATTAATGGACTAAAAATATTCAAGTAAAAGGATTTTTGCATATTTCCCTGAAAAGTTTCTAAATAGTTAAAGGACCTGAAACAGGACCACTAGTTAGAACTAACCAAATCTAAGGGTTGGAAGCATCGGGGAACAAATAGTTTAAATTGTGATTACTTCTTCGGATTTTCTGTCAAAGATACCAGATTTGAACAAGAAAGTAGGGTAACACGTCAGTGATGGAACCTTGACGAACAATGAGCCATGTCAATCTAATTACTAAAAAAGGAATCATTCTTAAAAGATGACATTCTGCATTCATGCAAATATCATTTATATACATCTAGTTATGAGTATTTGATTCATTTTGATCATAACATCTTAATCGCTTGGCATATCAATGAAACCACAAATCCTATGCCTCTAAATTTTAGTGGGTCAGATTGAAGTCTCCATAGCAAATCTTATCTCCTTGAAGTTGCAGTGGAGTAGATTGAAGTTACCATGGCGAATCTTATCTCCCTGAAGTTGCAGTGGAGTAGATTAAAGCTACAAATCTTATCTCCCTGAAATTGTAGTGGAGCAGATTAAAGCTACAGATCTTATCTCCCTAAAATTGTAGTGGAGTAGATTGAAGATAATGAATCTTATCTCCCTGAAGTTGCAGTGGAGCAGATTGAAGATAGCAAATCTTATCTTCTTGGAGTTGCAATGGAGCAGATTGAAGCTACAAATCTTATCTCCCTGAAGTTACAGTGGAGCAGATTAAAGCTACGAGTCTTATTTCCTTAAAATTGCAGTGGGACAAACTAAGGCCACAAATTTTATCTCTCTGAAGTTGCAGTAGACCAGATTAAAACTAAAACCTACAAATCTTATCTCCATGAAGTTGCAGTGGAGTAGATTACAGCTACAAATCTTATCTCCCTGAAGTTATAGCGGAGTAGATTGAAACTACACTTCCCATACTCCTAAAGTTGCAATGGGTTAGAACAAGGCTACTTGAAGAGGAGAAGCACCAAAGAAGTCGAGATTTGGCAAAACAAGAAAAATTTGGTCCTTTTTAGAGTATTTGCTCCATTCTCATTACACGACAATGAGTAAAGAGGGGCAGCTGTAATAACCCAATTTTGCTCGGGCCCAAATTACAAATTATAAAACAAAAAAATAAATAGAACAATAAATAAATAAGTCCAAAATATAACAGTCCATTTACACAAAAAAAAACATCATGCCCAAATGACCCAAATGTCCCAAATAAAAAAAACCTTAAGCCCATAACATTAAGTTTACAAAAAAAACTAAACAGAAACCCTAATTCCTAAGCCTCCAGCCGCCGCCACTCTATGCCTTCGCCATGTCAGCACGAACGTCGCTAGAGGTCTGATGCCTCGGGAACGCCTCTCCCCACTGTTGGCCAGGGACACCTGCAAAAAAGAAAAAAAGACAAAAGCAAAAACACAACAACACGTAATAAACAACAATAGAAATTGTAAAAAAATAGAAAAAAATGTATAATGAACAGTATGTAATGGCTATAAAAGCCATGGAAGCAGATTGTATTCGGACTGGATTTTTTATGGAGAAAAATATATACAAAGAAGTAATCAAAAACAGAATATAAAAAAAAATTTAAAGGTGATTCTTTCTTCCTTTTATTTTTTCGAATCTACTATTTTTTATAAAAATAAAAAATACAAATAAAAAAAAAGAGAAAGGTTTGATGACTCACCAGACACCTTGTGCTCCGTCACCGTGAGTAGACGAGGCTGTCACCTCCGATGAAAGGTGACTCTGAGGAAGTTTTCAAAACTCAGAAAACCGAAAGGTTTTTGGTCCTTTCTTGTTTTTTAATGGGCTTTCGATCTGGGTTGAGGGAAACAAGACGGCCAAAATAGGCCTTTTTCGTAAAATCCAACCACCGAGGACGGCGGTCGCCATCGCCGACGACCGATAGTCGAGGCGGATCGACAGTGGTTCCCATGGCCGGATTCTGGGCTGTTGAGAAAAAAGAAGGGGATTGGTTTTCAAAATTTTTTTTAAATGGAGTCTGAAGTGATTTTTTTAGAATTTTTTTATATTTATAGGGCCCTTACATGACGCCGTTTGGGGCTAGCCTTAGAAGCCCCAAAACGGCGTCGTTTTGAAGCACAACCCGAGACCCGACCCAGATACTAGCAGGATTCGTGTATTTTCGCGACAAGGGGGTAATTGCAGCCCTAGTCCTTCTTCTTTTTTAATTATTTTTCAATCTAATCCTTTTCCTTTTTTTTTCTTTATTTAAAATTTATGCCATGTAACTTTGGTTTTGTTTCGTTTTAGTCCTTCATGACCGGTGCGTTTGAGGGTCTAGGAATAATTTCCCAGTTAGTCCCTCTTCCTTTTCGCGCTTTTTATTTTGGTCATTTATTTTGTTTTATTATTCAATTTATTTAATTTATTATGATTTATACTTACAATTTTATTTAAATTTCGATTCAGTCCCTTATTTATTTAATTTCAGCCTTTCATGAATTTTTTTATTATTTACTTATTTATTATTGCAACTTTAGCCTTTCATGAATTTTTTATTATTTACTTATTTATTTATTATTGTAATTTTAGCCTTTCATGAATTTTTTTATTTTTAATTACTTATTTATTATTACAATTTCAACCTTTCATGAATTTTTTTACTTTACTATTATTTACTTATTTATTTATTGTTGCCTTACCGTTTATTTTAAAATTTATACTGTACAATTTTTGCCATATTGTCACTATTATTTCTTCTTCTTTTTTGTTAATATTATTTCTTTTATTATTCTGGCACTTTCATGTCATGTCTTTTAATCATGCATTTTTCATTTTTATTTTTTATTTTAAGTTACCATATTTATTTTATTATTATGAATTGATCATTAATATTTTATTGTTGTTATTATAATTACATTAGTATTATTATAGTATTCCTTTAGTTATTTATTATATATCATTCTAATATTCTACCCATATAGCCATTTTATATTATTTCATTATCACCATATCATACATTATATTTAAATATAATTATCTGTTTTATGCTATGTCCGAGTAAGTTAGATGCACATTGCTTTAAGTACTACATTTGTTCCTAATTGATGCATAAAAAAGGAAAATTTTAAAATTGAGGCAATGTTCCGTATTTGAAGATTCAAGAAGTCATGCCCTAACTTACGGGGTTAGACTTTTTCCTTGAACCTAGATAACCGAACATCCCTTTTAAAACTAAAACACATGAGATTTAATTAATAATCAAATAATGAGCAAGCTTATTTTTGAGGATTCGAGACGTCGTGTCCTAACTTACAGGACGCGACATTTTTGTTTACCTCGAGATAAAAAGGCCTTTCACATATGTTTTAATTTTCTTCAAATTTTTAATTCTAGACACTAAGATATTAATTAATCAATTAGGTATCAATTTTGGGCGTTACGAGAGTGCTAATCCTTCCTCGTATGTAATTTACTCCCGAACCCATTTCCTAGGTTTTGTAAACTAAAAATCAATGTCTTAGTGAATATGAAACTTTTACAAAAAATGATCAAATTACGAGGTGATTCGATCACACCTAACAAAAAGGATTGGTGGAGACTTCATTTTTGTTTTCAAAATAAGTCTATTTCAAAAAAGGTTTCGACAATTACGATCGCCAAGTTGCAACCAATCGCATCTAAACTTTTGCTTCTAAAGCAACTCTTCATGGTGCAAAACAGATTCCAAGTCTTCCCTAACCTGCATCTCAATAAGAAGAAAGCGACCCGAATTAGATCTTCCCGAAACCTTTGAATGTTAGCCAACCTGTGTAAAAGTTGTTTTTTCCGCGACCCAATATGACCATAAATGATTTTATTCCAAACCGAAATATTAGCAAAAAACCTAATGAGGGCCTCGGACATGCTACCATTAAAATTCCATTTGTTTTTAATAAAATCAGAAAAGTATTTGTGTCCGGTCCAACCTGCCAGAAATCAGAACGGACGTCCTGCAAAGTTTGAAGGCTACGATTTAAGCAAGAGAAAAATGGGATGATGATTTGACTTGATTCAAGGAATATGGGAGACCATACAATAAGGAGATGCTTTGATCCACTCGTCATTACCAATGGCTCGATCAAGCCTTTCAAAGACCCTACCTCTCCGCCAAGTAAATGTAGGGCCCTTGAAGCCTAAATCCTGCAAAGCCAAAGAGTCCATAGAATCTCCAAAAAGAGAACAATGTTTACCATTCAATCGACCTCCAACCTTATCACTTTCAGAAAGAATGGCATTGAAATCCCCTATAGCCATCCAATGGACCGGCCCAGGAGGGAACAACCTCTTAAGATCTTTCCCAAAGAAATTTTTATTTCTTCCTATTCGGGTTTCCATAAACAAAAGTAATAAAGATGCCTTCAAATAAACTGTTACTGAGAACATTGAGTCAAAATAAATTGAGATTATTCTTAACAACCTCAACTTTTATAGAATCTTTCCAACCAATCCATATAACCCGAGAAAATCCCACTGCTTCCACACGATGAGAATTTTGAAGGCCTAATTTAGCAATAACTGCGTCAGCTTTAAAACCACTAATTCTGGGTTCTGGGTTCTGGGTTCTAATAAACTCATAATGTCAGGCTTGTATTCCAAGTTATACTCTTTGAAAACACGAGAAAAATTAATCCCTACACACCTTTGGCAATTCCAGGACATAATAGTAATATTTAAATCCATTAGCAAAAATATTGGAAAATAAATAAAAAAGAAAACTTACTGCTTGTCCTGTTCCATCGTAACCGAGGCTTCCAAAAGAACCCTCGGCTGCCCCTTACCAGTCTCAGATACTAGCTGTGCCGATATTAAGTCAGCCATAGAGTTGACGGATTTAGTTAAGGGAACCCGCGAAGAGCTGGACACTTTAAAATTCCTCCCTGGATAGCGAAAGATTTTATTTAATTTCTTCCCACGTCGACTATCATCCACTTTTCTTCCACTGTTACCACCAACTGGAAACGAAGAAGGTCTCCCCACAGAAACGGCCCCGTTCCCATAATTTGATTTGGTTGTATTATGAGATGAGTTTGCATTAGGAATAACAGAATTAAAAAAAAAAACCATCATTAAAATTATCAGTGGTTGTCGTTGGGGGTTTTTCTCCATTGGACAAAGTCTGAATTGGTGGATTTTGGGAAAGCAACAAACGATCCTCCATTGGAAATTTCGGTTCTCCAAGCCCACATTTTTTATGCCGTCCATATGGTCCCCAAGGATCTCAATCGAGCCTGGAGTAGAAGTAACCTTCGACCCAATCGACTGCATGGGTATTTTTCCCTGGGCCTTGGATAGCAAACCATGCCCATCACCATTAAGAGAATGACCATTAAAATGGCCTTTAGACGACCCAAGCCCCAAGTTGGCTAAAGTCTTGATAGAAAAGGGAGTGGGCCATTTCCCATCTCTAGATTTAGAGGCCTGCAAAGCAGCCCCTCTTATTATTATCCAGCGTTTCCATTTCTTGTCCATTTGTTTCCTTTAAAATCCCTTCAAAACCACAACCCTTCTAATTTGCATAATTCAGAATAATGTAACGAGGTTCGGAGAAATTATTTCCCTTGATTTCAGCCCCAAATCCCCTTTCCCTAGGATTCCGCCTTGATTTTTTCTCAACAAGCATCCAAGGGCCAAAGTTCGCCGATTCAGTCTCACCGCCGACCGTCTCTAACACTATAGCATTATTCCCATTTCCAGTTGCAACAATCTGTTCACCCTCTTTCACCGTATCAGTTTTAGTAGGAGGACACAAGTCTTTTCCATGGTCGTATCTACCGTAGGCAAAGCAAACAATCGACAGAGATTCGTATTCAATCCTTTGAGGAACACCATTTATTAGAATTTGGGAAACCAGGGGTTTGTCGAGATTAATGAAAACCGCCATGCGAGCAAAATTGCCTCTGGCCCTACTGTCTGTGTTGAAGTCCAACCTAACAACCTTTCCTGTCAGTTCTCCAATCTCCTAGAGGATTTTTCAATTGTACAAATGACCCGACAGACTAGGAAGCCGAATCCAAGATTTGACCAAACTCGGTTAAGGTCTTGCAGGATCAAAATCCTTGGACCAGGATTGAACTGTTAAGTACTGTCCAAAAACAATCCATGGCCCTTGAGATAAAACTTTATCATAATCTTCTTTGCTATGAAATTTAAACAGAAAATAACCGTTTTCTATACCCAGTAGGTGAAAAGGCATCGAGGGTCTCCATAAGTTTGAAATCTTGTCTTGCAGTGAAAGAAAGCCGATATTCCGGCCAAGCAGTTTTATCACAACCGTCATAGCCATATCATTAATAAGTATTTGTTTGATCCTTTCAGAAAAAAAACAATAGAAGGAATTCCATTAACGGACGATTTTTTGATGTCTCCTTCAGCAAATTCCAGAGAAGATTCCATCCCCATCTTTATTTCTGATGTTGCAGTCAACTCCCCCAAGGTAGAGGGTCCTCCTAACAGCTTGTCTTTTCAGGGTACTACCGGTGCAGAGACCGGTTCCTCTACAATGGACGACTACCGATCTAAACCCTGGTCCTTAAGACAGACCTTTTTGGTAGACCAATCCTCGGCCTGGCCATCCTTGTCACCTTCACCAATTGCAAGCATCATACAACCTCGGATCTGATATGTAAATACCAACCTTTTTTTATTTATTTCTGTTTCTATTTTCCAGAAAGGGTTCAATTTTTAAACCATAGTAAACTTGAACTTTAAAAAATGATGGCTAAGGTGACCAAAAAAAAAAAAAATCAGCATTCTTCCTTTCTAAGAAAAATTAGCATTCCAAAAATACTATAGTGATTAAAATTGTTACTTTTACTTTTCTCGCCATTTTAAAATATGATAAATTAATTTTTTTAATATTAAATTTTTCTTATTTTCTTCAAAATTAAGTGTACAATAATTTTTCTAAAAAAATTACAATAACATAGTAAATGGATTAATTTATTCCTTAACTTATAAAATAGGATTCTTTCCCTGCAGCTATTTTGTATTTAATGTTATCGAATTTTGGTATCATTACTACTGATTCAACATGCATAAATTTTGAATTCATACAATTATATATATTATTTTAGTTCAATTTTCTTATACCATTAATATAGATACTAACGGTATCATTTTAATTTATTACATATACAAATAATATATTTACTTAACATGAAATAGAATGTTGTAGAGTAAAATATTGATATAAAGGGTATAAAGAGTTTTGTGGTTCAATCATGTTCCAACTAGAGAATGGTATTTTGAAAATTCTTGCCTCTCGCGATTTACAGTTAGCGTTGTGAGTACAAGTTCGTCCTGTCAGCGTATAGACTTTTGTATTGTTTTGCCAAGTTGCTAGCGGGAGGTGCTGTTTTGTCTGGTTGGTTCCATCGATTATCAATTTTGTTGGGAATGGATGAGGTTTTGCAAGGGTTGTCTTTGCACGAGAAAGCGACTGTTGAATTGGTGCTTGATGGGGATGCTAGGGTGAAGGATGAAATCAACTATGATCTTTGCCTTGTAGGTAAATTTCTGGGAGAAAGGGTGATTAACTTTAATGCTATGGAACATACTCTCCTTGCACTATGGTGCTCGTTGAAAGGGACCACGATTAAACCGTTGGGAGAGAGTGGCTTGTATCTAATTCAATTCTACCATATCATTGATTTGAAGAATATCATTTCTGGGGGGAAGGGGGGGGCGGGGCTGGTCATTTAATAATTGTATTCTTCTTGTTCATTAACTTCAAAAAGGTGAGGATCCTGAGGAGATTAATTTTTCTTTTGCCAATTTCTGGGTGCAAGGGCACGATTTACCCCTTGGATTTGCTTCTGAGGGTTTGGCTAAGAGTTTAGGGAATACTATGGGGATGCTAAGGCTCATTGGTAAATACGGGGATAGCACATCCCATGGTGGCGTGTGTCGACTACTAGTGAGATGGAGGGAAGTCGGGACTGGAGCAAATTTTCGAATTCTGGGAAAACAGTTAGTTTAGATAGTCGATGTTTATCTTTTCCATGTAATACGACCTTTCATTTTGGTAGTTTTAGTGTTTCAAATGTTGAAGGTGTTCTATCAGGGGAGGGGTCTTCTATTGTTGACAAAGGTGAGAGTTTGGACAGAGATCAACTTCCTAAAGTGGTTGAGTCTTCGGTGGGCCTTACCGGTAATGGAAGTGGACGTGGGGAAGTGAAGCGTACATGCTTGCATGGGGCTGTTTCGCTTGCAAAGGGAGTTGTAGGTACATTAGCTGCTTTCGGTTCTAAGGAAAAGTACATTATGGACATTGATGAGTCCAAGAAACGCACACGACCTCTGGATTGTATTGAAGGGGAGTCAGGTGTTAGGTTGGGTGCTACTGGTACGACGTTTGCTCTGGGACTTTCTTCTTCTGAGTTATTGATCGGTCTTCCAATGGTGGCCCGCCGATAGCCATGAATTGCATCGCTTGGAACTTTCGTGGTTTGGATAATTGACACGTAGTTCCCTTTGGAGCCTTGTACATACAGATAAGCCCAATTTTCTATTTTTATTTGAAACTTTAGTTAATTCTAATAAAATTGAACAATTACGTGTTTTATTGTATTTTGATCACTACTTTTCTATTTATAGTATTGGAAGGAGTGGTGGATTAACTCTGTAATGGAAGTTTAGGGATGTGGTTTCAGTTTCTAGTTACTCGTCTAACCATATTGATGTCATTGTCGAAAGCTCGAATTTTCATAAGTGGCGAATTACTGTGTTTATGGTTATCTGGAATCTCATAGGAAGAGAGTAACGTGGGCGCTTATGCGTTCCTTGTCAGAGCGTTTTCAGCTTCCTTGGCTCTGTATGAGTGACTTCAATAATTTTCTCTCGGTTCAGGATAAATGGGGTGGTGTCTCGTATTTGGATAATATCTGCCGTAGGTTTCAAGATTGTATAGCAGATTGTGGTCTAATAGAGGTGTCGTTGTTGGGTCCTTTTACGTGGGAGAGAGGTAGTGGTACTGCCCATTTTGTAATGGAGAGGTTGGATATGGCTTTTGCTAATGCGAGATGGATGCAGATGTTTCCCTACTTTAAGCTTTTCAATCTTGTCAGTGCCACTTCGGATCATAATCCCAGCAAGTTGGTGGCTTGTTTAATTCATCCTGAATGATGGAGTTAGCGAATTCGATTTGAAAATGCTTGGCTGTCTGAAGAAGACTTTGAAGTGGTGGTTTCATCTAGTTGGATTGAGTGTCTTTCGGTTTCTGTTTTGGATAAGCTAAAGTTTCGTTTTGACTGATTGCTTCAGTGGCATTCTGCTCGCCCTTCTAATTTTGAGTCGCAGATATGGGAACTTAAGCGTCAAATTGCGACGGTTCAGTATTTTTGAGCAGGGGATTGTTTGTTGATTGAGTTACGTGAAGAGCTCAATCGTCTACTTGCATAACAACCTGTGTACTGGAAACAGTGGTCAAAATTTTTCTAGATAAAACATGGTGAGACGAATACAAAGTTTTTTCATGCGCAAGCTTCTTAGCGACAACGTACTAATCACATCCCTATGTTGTATGATGTCACGGGCCATCCTTGTACTGATACAGATTGCTTTGGATTATTTTGTTCAATTGTTCTCTACTTCTATAGAGGCCGGCTTTCACAACTTTTCAAGCTTTCCTTCATCTATGAGGACTGTACATAATGCTTCTTTGCTTGCTCCTTTTACAGAGGGTGAGTTTAAAACGAGTATGGAAATGCACCCTGATAAGTCTTCTGGGCCGAACGGGTTAAACTTGGCTTTTTACCAACAATGTTGGCCTATTGTTGGTAGTGATGTTTTTGCTTAGTGTTCTAATTGGCTCACTCAAAGTCAGTTCCCGTCGGGGTTCAAGGATACATTTTTTGTATTAATTCTTAAGAAGGAGCGGCCTAATTGGATGCAAGACTTGCGACCCAAAGTTTTATACAATGTTATAAATAATTGCCAAGGTCCTTGCGAATCTCATGAAGTTGGTTTTGCTGGACATAGTCTCCCCTATGCAGCCAGTGCTTGTGCTAGGAAGATTGATTATAGATAATATTCTGATTGCGTTTGTGATAATTCATGATATGTATAATAAAGGTTGAGAGAAGGTGGGGGATGTAGAAAATTGATATAAGTAACGCTTATGATTGAGTGGACTGGAATTTTTTACAGTTTATTATGCGTAAAATGGGATTTGACGAAGCTTGGACTAATTGGGTAATGTTCTGTGTGACGATTGTGACTTATTAGGTTTCTTTGTATGGAATGGAGGTAGGATCAATCCTTCCTAAGTGAGGGCTTCGTCAAGGTGATCTGATTTCTCCCTATCTATTTATTCTTTGTACTAAAAGGCTTAGCTTTTTACTTCGTAACGCAGAAATGCAAAGAGTGATCTATGTGGTTTTTATTTGTCGTTGAGGACCTAGTGTGTCTCATCTACTATTTTCGGATGACAACTTTCTTATCCTTGCGAACGTACCCACACTTGACACATGTTGCATTTCTAATCTACCTTGACAAGTACAAGTGATGAATCCTCTTACATGCATGGAGCACATGTGTGATCTCACCTAGTTTATGTCAATCTTATGGTCGCCTATCTAAAAGTCTATTATTGCTCCCTAAGTGGCCAATCACGATAAGAATAGTATAAGCCATGTGTTAAGGGATAGTCATCCTCGCTTATAAATACCCATCCTTGGCATTAAAGGTTTTTCTTTTTTAATCCTTCTCCTCTATGCCATGTCTGACCTTTCCTTTTCTCTTTGGTGACTCTTAACACCTCACCACCATGTGAATCGCTCTCTTTCCCTCTATTTTTTTAGTCATCAACGGTTCCTTCAAAATGGATCATAGCAATCTTGGAAATTTTGATAATTGTCTCGCCCAAACTTTTTCTTTTAGTGTACCTTACGACCCATTATAAGGGCCCCTTTGGATGCAAACGCACAACAGTGCGTTGAATGTTTTCCCCTCTATTATCAATCTCACTGCACTGGACTAGACTCTGGACAGCCTTTGGATGTGTTGGCTTCCAGTACAGTGAGGAATTTCTACTGCACTGGACAGCCTTAAGCTGACTGGTGCTAAAAGCTTCAGTAAAAATTTAGCAACTTCAGTTACTTTTTCTTTTCCTCTTTTACCCATCTATTCTTCAGTTGCATTCTTCAGGTTTTTCTGATGTTTGGTTACCCTTCTTCTCCTCTTTCCCATTCCCTTTCCCCTTCCCCTTGGGTTGCAAATCAGTTTGGTCAATGACCTCTTCCGGTTCCTCCTTCATCCAGGTAAGGCTCTTTCTCCTTCTTCCGTTCTTCATTCCTTTTTCAGATCGTTGAAATCAAGGAGAAATCCAAAGACCTACATGCTCTAATCAGGTATTCCATTAAAAACTAATAGCTTTTATTTATCGATTTTTAAATGTGCATGCATATAATTATTTGAAGAAACAAATAGTTCGTTGTGGAAATTCTTATATGAGATTTTTTTTTCTTCTACTGAATTTCTGGGTTTTGTTGGAATCCTTGAAAAATATATATTTCCTTGTCTGATCGTGATGATATTGACTAGATTGGTTGTCTTTGGATTACATTAATGACCTTTCGATTGGAAAAAGAAGTGTTGGGTCGATCTTGCTTTTGACCAATGATGAGGGTTTAGTGAATATCAGAATTATGGAATCAATTTATGTTTTCTTTCCGATAATTTTAATTGTTTGCAATGATAATTGTTCAAGTGGAAAACTTTTACTGTGAATATCAGACAAATTGTATTTTGAAACATTACAGGATTGGCTTACTCTGTTTGGTGCAATTACAGCTTGGATCAAAATACAATGTGCAAATTCAGCTCTCATTAGGGCAAGCTTGAAGACAGAAAACAGAACATATAATTGTATAGGGACTGTTTTGGCTAAGAATGGTTGCTGGTCATTTCTCAAAGGTGGATTTGTTCTTGATTCACCTTCAAATTTAGCTTTACTGCTATTCCAAGTGAACCTGTTTTCAAATCAATATAAATTTAGGCTTTTATATGTGAAAAAGATTGAGCATTAGATTATTAATGCTGTCACTGATTTTTGCTTCTAAGAACCCTTTTTTTTCTAATGTCCTGGATATGCAAAACTCAGATGATAGAGACATTGATATAACAATTGATAGTTCCTCGTTACAGCCATTTACAGAACAAGAATGGAGGTTTAACCAGCAATTCATGATTAACACTGTAATTACTGTTGACACACTTTGTGAAATGATATTTCAACAATGGTAATGTTCAATATCTTAACAAAATTACTTACCGTCTATTTTTTCCCCCAGCAAAGGAAGCGTGCTGTAACAATACATGTCTCAGATCAACAAGGTAATAGGTTGCAAGGAGCAGTAATAACTATAAACCAAGTCTCAAAGGATTTTCCATTTGGTTCTGCAATAGCACACACCATTCTTGGGAATTTGCCCTATCAGGTATGTGTTCATATTCATTTCTTAATACTTGTCGGACAATGCTAGCTAATTGATCTTGTTTTCTTTTGTCTTCCAGAACTGGTTTGTTGAATGATTCAATGCAGCAGTGTTTGAAAATGAACTGAAATGGTATGCAACAGAACCAGATCAAGGGAAGACCAACTACACCTTAGCTGACCAAATGCTGGAGTTTGTTAGAGCCCACCAAATAATAGCCAGAGGCCACAACATATTCTGGGAAGACCCCAAGTACATGCCTGCATGAGTGAAATTACTTTTGTCTTCTGCTAGATTAAAATGTTTTAGGCAGTTGAAACTAGCAACTGATGCAATTTCTTTCTTTGAGCATCTAATACATTAATAAGTAGTGTCGTGAAATTCTTATGAAAAACTTCTAGTTTTTGTAAAAGACAATGTTAATGAAACCCTTGCCGAGGAAATGAATGGAAATCTTTTCTAAAATGTAAATAATGGGAAAGAAATAAGGTGAAGCACATAAATCTCTTCAAGTAGCAAATATATTGTGCAGTTGTTTTGCTGAAGAATATGTGGACTTACTGTTGTATCAATTGACTGAATTCATAGTTGGTAGCAACTTAATATTATGTTCGGTAATGATTTTCCAGTGTATCCATCGCCTAGTGAGCAGTCAGCAGCTGACGATGCTCAAAAGCAAAAGCTGGATGATGCCGACAAAAAAATTACTATTTTCTTATTCCATAATTCTATTCCTTTTAGTGTTGCTAAATCCATGTATTTGCATGTTGAATTTTATATAAGCAAATTAAGTGATCAGTTTACTAATGCAGGGAAGAAGCAGATGAGTTGTGCCGAACTCGGGAGGAGAAAGATGACAGTTCATGCACTGCCTCAGAAATGTTTTTTGAGCTGTTGATGTATAAACATTTTCCTTCTTTGAGCTAAATACTATTTGTTGTTTACTTATAAGTGATCTTTGAGCTGTTACCAGTAGTAATTTAGATTCTTGGTCTCCAAAATGTTGGTGTATAAACAATCATGAGAAGGAAAATGTTCGTTTTGCAGCCAACAGAAATTTCATGGTTTTTATGTTTATTGATTGTAGGCTGTCAGAAAAGATAATAAACAACAGTTTAGCCTTCTTGAGGAAAATGGGGAGCTTCTGATACGTGCAAACCAAGGCCACACCGTCATGGTGATGAATCTTTCTTAAAAATTTATTAATTTCTTCATGCTTTATCTGAATTGTCACCTTAGATTATTTTTAGCTGTTGTTTTGAGCATCTTTATTTATGTCTATGCACTTCTAAGGAAGATATTGTATGTCACGTTGGCAGACAGTTGAGTCTGAAAGATTATTAAAACAAATCCTTTCAGCTGATGAAGTGCAATGTAAGAACATCATGTCTCTTAGATTTATGGACTTTCTTTATGCCTTTTATTTTGCATAATCCTCTTGATTTTCCCTGAGATGATTGTTTGCGTACATGGAACCTATAAAAGGAATTTGGAATCAATTTTGGAGTCGGGTTTGAAGCGCATGAAAAGATTGCATGTTTACTTTTCAAGTGGCTTACCGACTGACGGTGAAGTGATAAGTGGTGAGATATCATGAAATTTCTCTTTACTGTTCCTCTGAACTTTGACATACGAACTCCTTCATTTTACTCTCTATTTTTAATATGCCAGCACGATATACGTGACAAACTGCTTAGGGGTGTTATTATGCTTGTTATGAAAGGGGATTACTAAGATGCCGATATATAACGTGAATTTTAAGCAATAATGGGAAATGACAAGCACTAATCGGCATAAATTGAGTTTTAGTGAATCTAAATGCTGTACAGGGCTTATGATGATTTGTTCTTTTACCCTCTTCAGGTATGAGATGAGATGTTAAACGTTTTGATCTATCTTGATGTTAGAAAAGCTTTGGAAGGTAAGCATGCTTGCAGTTATTGCTTCGGTTCATAGAATCATGAAAGAAGCAAGTCATCTTTCTCACTTTTCTTTAGAGTGTGGCCGAACATATATTGATTTGTTCTTGCCAAACTACGGTTCTTAAGTTGTCTTCGCTTATTTTCTTGATGACTGCAGAAGGCATGAAGCTTTACATTTCAGACAACAAAGTGATATTGACTGAGGGTTTTGATGGGGTGGTACCTGTCAAGTGCTTTGAGAAAATAGAATCATGGCCAGACAGAAAACATATACCTTTCTCAAATGTTTAAAATTGAATGATGAAATGATCAGCTTTTTTTTATTTATTTTCTTTTAAACCTGTGTGATGACAAATTTGTATTTATAAAAGATGACCACCATTCATATTTGTCCAAGTCGATTACAATAAGAGTACATTTTATCTATATAAATTGTTAATCCAAGTCTATTCAATCTTTAGACAAAATGAACCTTGCTAAACAAGTTATGCGTGCAATTTAGTTGGAGAGGTTTTTTGTTAGCTCATGTAAGACTTTTGTTGGTTAAACTATTAGAAATTCAAGAGCAAATTGGGTCCTCTAATATAAAAATAAGCAATTTAGTCCTTATATGCTTCGTTTTGAAGCAAACAAGTAACTTTTGAATAGTTTTAATATTTTTCTTATCTAAATGCTCGTGGAAAAAATTGAAAATAAATATGTCTAAAAGTTTAATCATAAAAAATCCATCTTTCTACAGAAAATATAACAAAAAAAGAAGAAGTTAAAATGAAAGAAGAAAACAACATTGAAGACCAAAATTGCTGCAATTCAAATCTAGAAACAAAATTGAAATTGAGAAAATAAAATTTACGTTCTAAATTTTAGAGTTTGAAATTGTTGATGCACAAACAATAGAATCCTAATTTTTCAATGGACAGAAAATTACTGATGAGATGAGTTGAAAGGTGCTTTACGGTCGGAAATGGAATACATAATTGGGAATATGAAGAAAAACCCTAATTCATTATGTTGTTAAGTAAATTGAACTTGGGTTGTTGATGGTAAAGTAACAATCATAAAATCAATATTCAAAGTCAAGTTCAAATATTTTAATATTTGATAGAAGAAATTTATGAAGTTTGTTGATACAATCATTAGAATATTTAATACTAAGAATTTTATTAAATTATATATTTTTGTTAAATTATATTTAATCATAATTATTTTAAATTATATTTTATAGTATAATATATTATGATTTTAGTAAATTCATATAAGAATATTTAATACTAAGAATTTTATTAAATTATATATTTTTGTTAAATTATATTTAATAATAATTATTTTAAATTATATTTTATAATATTATATATTATAATTTTAGTAAATTCATATATTCTATTAAATTATATATTTTTATTAAATTATATTTAATAATAAATTTTAATCATTTATTAATTTTGTAATTGTTAAATAATTTTAAAAACTTCTATTATATATCATTTTTAATCTAATGTCCTTAAAGGTCATTTTCTATTTTCACCTCACCGCTACAGCTGCGTTTGAATCCAAACACACACTCCACCGTTGTTTCTAATCTCACCGCTACAGTATCCAATCTCACCGCTACAGTAACTAATCTCACCGCCACCGTTGTTTTTAACCTCACCGGAGCTAAACACACCGCCCATCCAAACTAAACCTAAGTCATCTTCCCAATTCTCTGCTCTTCTTTGTGCTCCCACTTTAATCCAAAATTTGTTGTCATATTTTCTTAGTGAAGTAACAATATGAAGAAAAAAAAATCTCCAATTTCATTCTCTTACTTGAAAAAGGAGGTTGTCCTCTTCCAATGTCAAGCCTATGAAGCAAATCTATCCTAAAGTCTATTCAAGATTAACATCCAAGCTATCGTAGAGTGCTTTGGTATATGAAACGTGGGCTACTTGATGACAAATTACTTTTTCTTTCCTACTTGAAAATATACATTGCCACCACTCAATATTTACTTCTCATGACTAGCCATCTTCCTACATCACCTTGAGTAAATATATCTAATGTTTTATTATTATTAAAATTTATATATTAGAAAAATATTTTATTAAAACTGATATTACATATTATATGCATGTTAAATTGCACTTTTAATATTCGATATCTATGTAATTTTACTCAATTAGTAGCTAAAAAGTACAAAGAAAAAAAAAGATTTCATTATCATTTTCATTAAAATTTTATTTATAATTTAAAGCTTTTTTATTGTCACAATATTTTAATTATAAAAATATTAATATATTTTAATTTTCAATATTTGAATAATATTATTTTATATTAATTGTTTAAAAATAAAAATACATTAATTAAGTAATTAAAAAATAGGTCAATTTACTAAAAAAAGCCTATTTTTTTTAAATTTACCGAAATGGGCCCGATATTTTATTATTTACCGGAATAGACCCTTTTCCCCGAAATTGCGTCCATGTCAGCGCGATGTCAGGGTATGTGCCAGCAAATCGCGTCCACGTCAGCGCGCTTTGCTGACATGGCAACAAATCGTGCTTTAGAGGACGCGATTTGTGTCCACGTCAGCAAATCGCGCTGACGTGGCCGCGATTTGCCCCGCGTGTGAACAGTGCAACGATCAAAAAATTTACCGTTGCCCCCCCATCGGTCAAAAAATATATATAAATACCCCCACCCCTTTTTTTTAACAAACTAATCCTATCTCAAATTTCCTCCCAATTTCTTCTAAATTTCCTCTCAATTTGCTCTCAAATTCCTTCAAAATTTCTCTCAAATCCATATTTATTTTCAATTTGCTCTCAAGTTCCTCTTAAATTTTTCTTAAATCCCTATTTTTAAATAATTTTAAATTTTTTTTATTTTTTTAAACTTTTTTAAACCGTAAAAATTTGTACGATTTCAGCAATGGTCGGAGAATTGACTCGTCTTGATAAGCATTACATATCGGTGGAACAAATGAAAATGGTAAGCGTTAAATTTAATTTTTAAATATTATTTAAGAATTTTTTATTTATGCATTTTTAGATAATTATTAATTTATTATTTGTTATAAAAGTCTGTAGATTGGATATTAGAATGCAATATCCGGAATATGCATGCTCCTCCATCACCGTTGGTAGAGAACTACCTGCGAGAAGCGGGTTTTTGGCACGTGACAACGGTAGGCCGGGGATGCAAGGTGGACTCGAAACTAATCATTGCGTTGATCGAGAGGTGGAGACCCGAGACGCACATATTTCATCTTCCATATGGAGAGTGCACTATCACTTTGGAAGATGTCAGTCTGCAATTGGGATTGTCGGTGGACGGGTACCTAGTCACCGGGTCTGCCCAATCTAGCGATTGGCTTGCGGTGTGTTATGAGCTTTTGGGCGCTAGTTCGGAGAACATGGAGGGAGGTAAGATCGAGGTGGGCTGGTTACGAGACACATTCCCGGATCCGGATGAAGATTCAACCAAAATAGAAAGAATCCGATATGCTCGGGCATACATTCTTCAGTTAATTGGAGGTTATCTGATGCCCGACTTGTCACGGAGCCGCATACTTCTAAGATGGCTGCTGAAACTCGTTGATTTTAGAGCAGCTGGTTAATTGAGTTGGGGGTCTACTGTCTTGGCAACGTTATATAGGGAGATGTGCGAGGCGACGCAACCGAGGAAAGCAAAAATCGGAGGTTGCCTGTCCCTACTGCAGTCATGGGCACAGTTTCATTTTCCATTTCTATGTTCTCGAGTAGACCACCCATATACATTCCCACTAATAACGAGGTAAATTTTATATTAGATTTTACAATTATTATGTAGACTTTTAAAAATAAAAGTATGCTAAAAATTTATTTAATTAGGTGGAACTATCCGGCAAGTCATGCTCGATTACCTACCTCTCTTGAAGATATACGGCTTCTATTAAACCAACAGTTGGAAGCATATGTAAGTATTAAATAAAATTGATATTTCTATCATTCGCTAGTCGATTGGTATTTAGTATTTAGTATGCAATATTTAGTATTATGTATATAACTAATATTTCTATCATGTTCATATAGTTTCAATGGACACCATACAAGGATCCAGTAATTCGGGCAGTAATTCTGGAAGAGTTCTTACAAAATCCAAACGCTTGGCAGGCGAAAGTCGCTTTGATCAACTACGCGACCGTGGAGATGCACTAGTCAGACAGGGTGTTACGACAATTTGGATGTAGACAACCGATTCCCTTAGAACCTGAAGTGTTTAACGATCACCACAAAATTGACCTTCGGCAATTGAATACGGATTGGCCGAGATTCTGGTCTGAGTACATCCAAATGTGGGGAGATCGGTATGACTATATACCTAGTATAAAATTGATCATCATTCCGGAGTACATCCAAACTTGCTGCTCGCTTTGGAAATAGCGCCGCCAAACGAAAATATGCCTCTCGCACAACCGATGTTATCGGTAGATGACGCGTTCCTTTAAGAACAGAATTTATGCATTCAGCCAAGTTTGACGTCATATGGCCATATCGTAGGCTGCCGTCGTATGCTTGTGCCCACTGTTCGAAACGTATGTTACCAAGTTAGTCCGCCCCTTCTCCGTTAATTGAACGTAAAGTTGTCAACATCTCGTGAAAACGGTCTTTATTTATCTCATACCCTGCCAATATAAGTTCATAGTGAATATTACATACCACTTCTACCAATAAAACTAATTCAAATTGATAAACGAAATAACACAGGTATAGACTAAATACCCATGTTGGTCACTTGTCGTCGTTCGCTCTTAGATGGATATTGCCTGTAGTAGTTGGAAGCAATGTGTCTTAGGCAATATTGATGGTGTGTGAACTGCCATAAGCTTCCTTGTAGATCAAATGCAGGTAGTATACCGGCGCCTTGATCTGAAATAACACAGATATCAGGTTGGGGGCACACATGCCTCCTTAACCTAGAGAGAAAGAAATCCCAGTCATCAGACGACTCCCCCGGTGTTATTGCAAATGCAATTGGAAGAATTCTCCCACCGCTATTCTGTACCACTGCAAGCAATAGTCGATGAGTATACCTACCAAACATAAAGGTACCGTCAATTTGTACCAATGGCTTGTAGTATGGAAATGCGTCTCGGCATTGCTTAAAGGTCCAAAACAGGCGTTTGAACACTTGGCATCCATATAGCAATCGGCCGTTGTAGTACTCATGTTCCGTTTCAAGGTCTGTGATGGCACCTGGGACGTATCTCTCTAGCACTTGACGCCACTGCCATATTTCATTATATGAGGCGTCCCACCCACTATGCATCTTCTCCAACGCCTTTTGTTTAGCTATCCAAGCCTTGCAGTAAAAGGGCGTGTACCCCATTTGGCTACGGATATTGGCAATTAACACCGGCACTGAAGTCCTGAGATCTGCTTTTACTGTGGGCAGTATCAAGCTAGCTAACATAACTGAATCCATCTTCGGATGATCTTGTGAAACACCTATAAATGGAGTACATTAAATAATGCAACATTACATAATAAAAGTATTATTCAGATACCTTCAATACTGTACCTGTAGCACATGTTTATGGACCTTTGTACTTTTTAATCTCCCACAACTCTATCCTTTTCCTTAACGAAGCGTAGATTTTCCATGAACATGTGCCATCTTGCACTGCACACTTCGCCTCAAACTTATCAGATTTGGATTTAACGACGTGGTAGTTAACGCCGTTTTTGATACTATGTTGTTTCAAAGCACCAATAAAACTATCCTTGTTGGTAAACTGATTACCAACTTCAAATTCACCCGAATCTAGCCCTAAAATTGTACGATCATGCAACCGGTATGGTAGATCTGGAAACTCTAACGCATCATCTGCAGACAGATCGACATTATGCATGTGGGCTGGAGGTGAGTATGCTCTGAATCGTGGATTTTCTTCTTCATCTGAACTCCTTTCAGCATCTTCAGGTTTTGTTGGAATAGGCTCTGGTTTAGAAAATAAGCCAACTTCTGCACCATCGGGCCCGGGCTCTCGAGGTGGATCCACATTGGAGTCATCTTCTAACCCACAATCATCTGCAGCGTATGAGGTCCCCTCACCGGTTGACATCGTAGGGAGTACATCATCCCTTCTTCTAGGCATTTCATAACGTCCCCAATTGGATGTAGATTGCCAACCACTAGAACTTGATGTCGTTCCCTAGTATGTATTTTCAGTATCAAACATCGAGCCACCGACGTACATGTCCCATCCACCGACAGAGTGTCTTGCGGGGGATGTGCATTCAACACCGTTACCAAACATGGGCTGTTCTGTGTTTTCTAACCTGCTAACCGAATGTCGGTCAGGGGTCGTGTATACATCTCGAACACTGGTCGCAAGTACATCATTTGGCGATGTAAATTGTACATATAACTCAATATATGGTGCTCCACTAGCAAGATGAGTCTGCACCATTACCTCCAAGCTACGAGTACCTTTTATGTCGACCGAGTCATATGTTACCGGATCAACAGAGGAACAGAATCGATACGTAATAGACAGAACTTTCATTGGCATCGTTCTGAAAATTTTACGCCTAATTCTTTTACAAAGTTCTGTTAAATCTATGTTCTGGTTAAAAACCAGTCGCACCGTATTCTCCAACAAAAAAACAACACCATTCTCGGTGTGGCAAACCTCACAATCGTAGTAAATAACAATACTAATACATTCACTCATATTTGAAACTCTAACCTTCTTAGCCTCTCTAAATTGTTTCTACTGTGACTTATGCAATCTCAGAACATTTTTTGCCTCAGCCCAAACATGTTACTGTAGCAAAAGCGCGTCCACGTGGCCGCGATTTCACAAATTCTTCTCATAAAGCATCCTGCTAGAAGCGATTTTATACTATTTGCTCAAAAACGTCAAGTCGAAATTATTTTTCCAGGACCAACTGTAGCAAAAGCGCGTCCACGAGAGAGCGATTTCACAAATTCTTCTCAAATAGCATGCTGCTTGCAGCGTTGTTTTATACTATTTGCTCAGAAATGTCAACTCAAAATTATTTTTTCAGGACCTACTGTAGCAAAAGCGCGTCCACGTGGGTGCGACTTCACAAATTCTTCTTATAAAGCATCCTGCTTGAAGCGTTTTTTAAACTATTTGCTCAAAAATGTCAACTCGAAATTATTTCTTCCAGGACCAACTGTAGTAAAAACACGTCCACGAGGGCGCGATTTCACAAATTCTTATTACAAAACATCCTGCTTGAAGCGTTTTTTAAACTATTTGCTCAAAAACGTTAAGTCAAAATTATTTTTCTAGGACCTACTGTAGCAAAAGCGCGTACACGTGGGCGCGACTTCAAAAATCCTTCTGATAAATCATCCTGCTTTGATTTTATCTTAAAACCCATAAACACGAAACGTAATCCAATTTTGAATAAATTTTAATTAATTTAATTACGAAACTCTTAACCCTAATCCCTTATTTATTTACTTTTTTCTCCAAAAACCCTAAAAACCCTAACATGGGAGACACGGCGAAATCGCGTCCACGTCAGCGCGATGTCAGGGTACGTGCCAGGAAATCGCGTCCACATCAGAGCGCTTTGCTGACGTGGACACAAATCGCGCTTCAAAAGACGCGATTTGTTGCCATGTCAGCAAAGCGCGCTGACGTGGCCGCGATTTCCTGGCACTTACCCTGACATCGCGCTGATGTGGACGCGATTTCGGGGAAAAGGACCCATTCCGGTAAATAATAAAATACCAGGCCCATTTCGATAAATTTTTAAAAAAATAGCTTTTTTTGGTATTTTGCCCTAAAAAATGAACATAAAAATGACCAATCCGATATAAATATACGAATTCATCATATGCTTGTGTCTAATCTTGGTCCCAACGGATCCCAACACCGATGATCTAAAATTCATGATCCCCCTCCAAATGTATAAAACTATTAACAATATAGAGTTTTGACTTTTCTCTGCAATTCATCGATGAAAAATATCCCTTTTTAATCATCACTAAAGAGATTCTCCTCTGTTCTATTCTAAAATGTCTCTCTTAAACCAATTGTTTAATAGAGGCGTTTTTGGTGCAAAATGGTTAGTTATTTTCCCCCGTATTCCCCAATTGTTTTTTTCATGTGCGACTTGATTCTGCTTTTGGTTCATATATATGTATGCGATTCACTTTGGGGTTTTCTTTTCTTTTCTTTTTTTTGCTAAAGTTTATTTTTGATCTGTACAATTGTGTAGTAAAACATGCTTGAGCTTGGCAATCTCGCGCATCAAGTTGCTCCAAAATAAGAGAGATTTGCAGCTCAAGAATATGAGAAAAGAGATTGCCCAATTCTTGCAGGCTGGCCAGGAACCAATTGCTCGAATTCGCGTATCTTTTTCAACTTAATGTTTGTTAATGGACTCATTGATCAGTTTATTTCATAATGATTTTGATTACCATTTTTTTCTTTTGCTGTTCTCATTGTGGGGTTAGGTGGAACATGTAATCAGAGAACAGAACATATGGGCTGCATATGAGATACTGGAGCTTTTCTGTGAGTTTGTTCTTGCCCGAGTTCCAATTCTTGAAAGCCAGAAGTAAGTTCAATTTTAAAAGCCTTTTAAGAACTTAGGCGTTTGCTTTATTGGTTTTGCCTAATGGTTTATTATTTGTCTCCTTTCCAGTATTTTACCATGCCCTTATTTAATCGGTAGTGGTTTTTTCTTCTATTCTTTTTGTGTTTTCAAGTTATATTGCATCAATAGTTAAACACTGTGCTGAGCAAGGCTAGAGGCTGATATCTATATCTTTTAATTTACATATAAATACAATCTAGTTTTCAAGCTGATTGTTAATTGTGAAGTACTGTTCTTAATTCTCTTCTCAGCTGACAGTGCTGTTTACTCATTATCTTTTAGATGCTATTTGATGCATATACCATTGTTAAATTCTTATGTATGATCATCATTTATGTCTACTGGTTATATCCCAGAAACTTATAATTATTCTATCATGATATCTGTCCTTTATGTTTGATTTGTTTATAACAAGTCCTAATATTTTGTTTTTCCTGAAAATTTCATAATGAGATGAAGGAACGGAGAATTGAGTTAATGTTAGAAAGAAAATATATTATTGTATAGAAAATCTTTCAATAGTATAAAATTTCCATCATCTACTGAAAGGATCAATCTACTTTATTGATTCATTTTCTTCTGCTACACTCAGCATGCTATGTTGCTGTAGGACATACAAATAATATTGAGGAGCAGGGTTGCTACACCCATCCTGCTTGTTCTATTTCCTGCAAGTGGCTCTTCTCTCAATCTGGATAATTTTCTTCCTTTAGAAATCATGTTAGGACTAAGAATTCCTGAGAGCAGGCAATCCACTGATTTACCAGAGGGCAACTTAAATCAATATTGCAATTAAGGGAAGAGAAAAATGTAGTTACAAAATTTATTCGCATTTTACAATAATGGAACTAAAGCACTAAATGCATTCTTTCATTACAAAGCAAAAGCGCAGGTTGTTTAGTTTGATCAATTGCTACATTGAAGAAAATGAATGTGGATTTTACTGCATTAGTGGTATATTTTGAGGATACCAACTTGGGTCCATAGGAGCGACCGCTTCTGATTCTTTTCCAATTGTTTCAATAATATTTGGGTGCATGATTGTGTGATAACTGATAACCACATATTTCTTCCAAGTTATGTTTTTGTATTATAATCTTACGTGTAAAAAGTTATAATTCAAGAATTTTTATGTCATTCTCATTTGAATTATTTTGGTTTTCTTAGTCAAGAATTTGAGCATCTTAAGTGTTTTCATTTCTTTGCACAACCTAACTACCCATTTTAACATGTCTTTGCACGTAACAGAGACTGTCCTCCAGAATTACGAGAAGCTGTGGCAAGCATAATTTTTGCTGCTCCTAGATGTTCAGATGTGCCTGATTTATTGCAGATCAAGAATTTGTTTGCTACAAAGTATGGAAAGGAATTTGTCATTGCTGCAACGGAGCTTCGTCCTGATTCTGGCGTGAACCGTGCAGTTAATTATCATTAGTTCTATTTTCAAAAAATATATATCATTAGTTCATTTAAAATTCACTTGTGTGGTTCAATGGTTTTGCTAGACTCGTGGAGTTTGCAACTTGAATAGATGATATGCCATTTCTGATTCGTTTCCCTTTTCTTTCTGTCATCTAGATAATTGAAAAGCTTTCAGTTAGTGCTGCATCAGGTGAAATAAGGCTCAAAGTATTGAAGGAAATTGCCCAAGAATATAGTGTAGAATGGGATTCTTCTGGCACTGAAGCAGAGTTCAACAAGAAATATGAAGATTTACTGGTAAACATAATTAAATAATTTTTCAGAATATTTTTTTCTGTGGACTATGCATAGCATCTTCTATTAGGCATTATCTTCTGGAGTTGTTTCTGGTTCATGATCCATGCTCTTGATATTTATAGTGCTTTCTTTGCTGTTTTAACCAGCTGCTAGAATCTGTTTTATGCATCCTTGTTGTTTCTACCTATAATAGTGAAATGACTAAGAGAGTTCTGTTCAGATTTGTGCCTATTCATTTTTGACATCCCAACATTATTTCTCAGGATATAATATAGTTCTTAGTACTCATTATGAATTCAGATAATCAAAATGAAATTTCAGGTTTCCCAATCGTCAAAATCTGTTGACTTCGAATTATGTATCAGCTACTCTATAGTTCTCATCTTCCATGTTTACTGAGTTCTGTTTATAGTTTTCCTGTTGCCAATCTCTACCTTGTAGTGTTTGTTAACTTGCACTTTTTGAAATTGACTTATCTGACATGTAAGAAAATGGCTTCATTATACGATTGTTCTATTTTTTGTGACTCTATAGTTATTAGTTTCCCACATTTACCAAATTCTTCACCCATTTTTCCTATCACCGATCTATACCTTGAGTTTTTGGTTGTTGATGTTCCATGTAAAAACCCATAACCTATTGAAACTGACTTAACAGACATCTTAATGACAAGGCACTACTTTAAGAGAAATTTCTATTGCTGTGAAGTAATATTTTTTCTGAAGATTTTCATGTGGATGTATTTTACACAATAATTTCTACAATTAGTGGCTTTTCAGCAAACAAGTCTAGAAACATAGTAATGTAAATGTTTACTTCAGAGAACTTTCTACAAGCTCTAGTATAACGTTGTCTCTGGGTCTAGAATTTTGGAAGGACTTGCAGCGTTAGATATATCATTTATGTGTGAAACACGTGCCTATTGTTTTTTTCCACAGATCAGAGTTGAAGAAATGATAGACAGCAACTCAAATAATAGAAATTGAATAGGATAGATTGAAATGGAACGACAAAAGAAGGGTGCCAAAGTTTGGAAGCCGCTCAAATTTGAAAATATAATATTAAGGCTAAAATAATATTTTGCTGAATATAAATCTCTTAGATTATTTTATGCTAGGGTCATTTTCATATTACTAAACCTAGCCCAATCTTTCAAGGCTTACATGATCTTAAGTCTAAACCTCAAGAAAAAATGGTCTCATGCTAGCTATGTGATCACTATTAAAAAGAAAACTCTTTAAAATAAGAAGAAAACAAAATTGAATTATGAACCCTTAAAAAATAGAAAAACAAACAATTATTTGTGTATCATTCCCCTCTTTTCGAAAGGGACCAATGTCTGATGCGAAAACCTTAACAACTTAAGCATATTTTTGAGATAAATCTGTTGCAGTTCATCCTTTAGCACCAAAGTAATTCCAGTGGCAGGCCTACCCAACCATTTAACGAGAAACTGTCAATGTTGGGGTCCATGCCTTGACTTCACCTTCTTGACATCAAGCACACTTTATAACATCTCATTTTACTATTGGTAAATTGCTGACTTGGTCTGCAACAGGAGTTACTTCCCATCAAACCTTCGGAAGGGTACAAGTCTGCTACATTAAAACTGGAGCCGATTTGTACTTGAGGAAGTAACTGTAACTCTATTAGGTAAGCATTAGATCTGATTCTCTTAAGCACTTTACATGGTCCAAACTTTCTGGGTTTTAGCTGTGATAATCACCCTTAGGAACACATTCCTGTCTTAGATGAGTAAGCACCATATCACCATGATCACATTTTGTAGCTCGACGTTGCTAGTTGGCAGCAGCTTCAGAGGCCTCATTGCTGATATTTAGAGCTTCACTGACCTCCTTATGAACTTACTAAGTATGCTTAGCAAATGCAACTCTATCATTGCTCTAGCTTCTGAAGGCAATGGTACTAATCAAGCACGAGTTGTGCCTTTAGACCTATTCTGCTTCAAAAGGAGTCTTTTTGGTGGTCTGATTCATAGAATTGTTGTAAGAAAATTCTGCCTGTTGTATAACAAATTCCCAAGACACACATGATTTCCTGTAAGGCACCTTAACAAATTTCCTGAAGTCTGATTTACTGCTTTTCTTTGACCTTCGGTTTGTGGATGGAAATTGTTGGAATAATTTTCCCAAGTTTCCTCCACAACAATCTCCAGAAGTGTCCCATGAATTTGATATCGGAAACAGTAGAAGTAGGAACACCATGTAGCCTTACCCCTTCACAGAAGAACAACTCCAATATGAGAAGCATCGACAATTTTAGAGCATGGAATGAAGTGTGCCTTCTCTGAAAATTGATCTACCACAAGGAAAATGGAGTCATGCCTCTTTGAGGTCTTTGGAAGACCTTAGAACAAATCCATGTTCAAATGGATTTATGATGTTTCTGATTCAGGCAATGGGGTATATAACCTCATATTTTGTGAGCTGTCTTTGCTAAATTGACAAGTTGAACGCCTCATTAATATGTCAACTTCCTTAAACATCTTGGGCCAATAATGTCTATTTGCCACCATTTCTATGGTTTTATCTCTAGTTAAATGCCCTCCCAAACCATCCAATGGAGTTCTTTGATGATTTTCTCTCACAAAGACCCCTTTAGAATGCATAGTTTGTTGCCTTTAAACTCTTCAAGAAAGGAACTCCACGTAGCATGACACTCACTAAGCTTCTTCTTGAAACTCAAGTATCAATGCTTGGTGGTCAGTGTCAGCTCTAATGGTGAATTAATCAAGAGGGGATAAATTGATTTCTGAAAAACTTGATTAAGAAATTTAAGCACAATTCTAGAGAGTGATAAATTTGAACAATATGATAGAAATCAATTCAACATGCAATTCCCTATTCCGGCTCTCACTGGTTCCTGTTGCTGTACAGTAGGTACCAATGACAAATCTTCAACCACGCACCTCAGCTCAACCAATTCTTCTTGCTGCCCTTGATTACCTATACCATCTCGACCCCTTCCGCATCCAAACATAGTTTTGATTCCATTTTGGTAAAATAAAGATGATAGACAACAACTCAAATTACAGAAATTATGAAGTAGGATGGATTAAAGTGGAATGATAAAATAAGGGTTCTAAGGTTTAGATACCTCTTAAATCTGAAAGAAATGCATCAAGACTAAGATAATATGTTGCTGAATACAAATCCCTAGGGTTATCTATACTAGGGTCAGTAGCATATTATTGAACTTAGACCAAGCTTTCAAGGCTCAAATAAACATCAATAAATTTTCACATGCTCACAACCAGAAAAAGAAAAAGAAAGAACAGTAAACAACTGCTCCTGCATCAATTGGAATGGCTACATGGATTCTTTTCTTCTGTTGAAGAACAACTTTTAGTAGCTACTGCAAACTGTATCTGGAAAATAACAAACCATACATTTAAGATTTCTATGAATTCACGCACCCATAATCATCCACCCAGCACACACACTTATGCGCACATTCTGGTATCTGTAATAACTTGGCCTTTAATGTTATTTACAGGCTGGATCAAAGCAAGTATGTGCTGAGGCTGCAGTTTCTCAAGCTCCCAATAAACAAGCATCTGGTAAATCTTCGCCTTCTAATGGGGCAAAAACTATTTTGCCTACTGATGCTAGGCCGGCATCTCAACACCACCAAGTTCCCAGCCACATGAGTAAATTGACTAGTAGTGAAATTGAGTCATCAGTGAAAAATGGTACTGCCGGTCCAATTTCTGACATTAAAACAGAGACAAATTCACGACCATCTGATGTATTGGAAAGAGCTCGAGCTGCTATTGCCTCTGCAGAGCGTGCAACAGCAGGTGCACGTGCAGCTGCTGAGCTGGTGAATGTGAAATTTGGTTCACTGAAGCTACAAGGAGCTTCATCATAATGTGTCGGTTGTTCAATCACATGTTCTTGTGATTTTCTCAAGCAGTGTCTACTAATAAGCATAAGGAAAAGAAGGAAGAATTTCAAATATAAAAGAAACTTGCTATAGGTTAAACACTGAAGTAGTGATATGGAAATCTTGAAGTTTGCTTGGGGGAATTTGTAATGCTTCTACCATCGTATCATATTCATTTGTCATAGTTTAAGACTAGATTGTAGATTTTCCAACATTGCATATTGCCAGACATTTGAGTTCCCAAACCAACTCGTAAGCAGATTTTATAAACTTAATACTGTTTCTGAAGTTCTTTAAGCGTTACGGATCATGTTATAGCACCTACTTTCTGTATTATAAATAGGCTTCTTTTTCATCAGTTATTTTATTATTTTTAAGACGAATGAAGATTGGATTGTCTAGATTCATATTTTGGATTTAACGTCAACCGAGACTTTAAATCCAACTATCAACAAAAATATTTTTGCTACTCAACGATTCATGCAATTGAATCTACATATTCCTAAACCTAAAGGAGAAAGGGCCTATTTAGTAGTGCGGCACTTCTTGTTTCAAAAACACTTTTGGAAGAAAAATTGATTTTGGTTGAAATTTTTGACTTTTCAAAGGTGTTTTTGAAAAGTACTTCTGAAAAAGAAGTTAAAATTTGTAGTTTTTTTTTTACCAAAAATGCTTTTGGTGTTTAATTATTTTTTCACCCTTTCAATAATATAGTACTTTCTCTCTTTTTTTTCTTGGTGTTTAATTACAAATGTGTTAAAATCATTAATTAAAAATAAAAAAAAATATTTTTTAAAATACTAATTACAAATAATTTAAATGTAGTTTATATATTCTAATTAAATTTTATAAATAAATAATATTTATTACTTAAAAATATTTAAAATTTATATTTCATATTTTAAAATATTAACAAGTTATAATAATTTTTTTATATTCTTACTAAAATATAATAATATTATCTAATTTAAATATTATTTAAATGTATATTTGCTACTTGATAATAACATGTCTAAAATGGATATTTTATTTCTCAAAAATACTTTTTGACAGCAATGCTAAAGACTCAAATTTCAAACCAAACTTTTCCATAGCACTTCTCAAAAGCACTTTTTCACAGCACTTTTCAAAAATATTGTCAAACTATCCCTAAGTTATGATGGGAAGGAAATCTTTGAATAATTACTAAAACGTCTGTCGAAAAATATTTTATAAAAAACAATTCGACTGAATCATAAATCTAAAACTTCCCATCTTTGTAGAAGCATTAAAAAAAACAATTTGCATGCACCAAACCCGTGCAAGGAAGTGCGTATCAAGATTGGAGAGAGAATAAATGCAAATAAAATCCGAGATATTTGGGTTAATATCTAGTTTACCCCCTAAATTTATCTAAAAATATTTAGTTGATATATATATATATTTTTTTGTACTTGGATTTGTATTCTGTCACTCAAGTTAGTACTTCTCTAATACCATTAGTTTGTGTTAATGTGGTATTGATAGACAATCTAGTAATTTTAAAAATTTTAAAAAATCGTTTAAAAATAAATAAATTAATAAAAGAGTAAATTTTTGTTGAGGTTCATTCTTGATGTAAAAAAAATTATACCTCTTTAAATTAATTTTTATATATATTTAATTTTTTAAAAATTTTAGAACTTATATTTGCCACGCAGGTCCGTTCTTGACATTTGATGAAGCATTTATGATGAAAAATTAAAAATCATAGGCATTTAATTAATTTATTTTAGTCTGAAATTTTTTTCCCCACATTAAAAATTGATTTTTTGGGCCTTGGGCGGTTGCACTCTCAAAAAATCCTAAGGCCGAGCCTATTGCCATGTGGCATATTGAGAGGCTTCCACGTATCACCCATGGATTGGTTATCAATGCCCTGTCAGTATAAATTAATGGTGTTAGTGTAGAGATACCAACTTAGGTGACAGAATATAAGTTCATGTAGCAACTAAATGGAAAAAAATTTAAATCTTAACTAAACACTTTTGGACAATTTTAAGTGCAAACTAAATATTAACCTAAGTTTTTCGGTGTAAAAAAATAAAAAAGGAAGCAACTGCTTTTGTAGGAGTTTCCTTCAATGGGGTTACATTACCTAACCAAGTACAAGGTGGATCATACTTGGACAATCTGAAAGTGCACTGCTCAATTCCAAAATTACCAAAAAAAAAAGAAGAAAATGCTGCTCTTTGAGTACTTAGGAAAAATGTCTAAAATATATGTGTATATATTTAAATTAGGTCAGCAAATGTTTAACATATATATTAGGTTAGCAGTTTGCAATATCAGTAATCTTATATTTAGTAACAAATTCTTTATAATTTGATTAACTGAACCCATTAGGTCGGCGGGCTTACCTACTATTGCATTTAAATTATTAATTTTTATAGAAAAGTGTTACGGAAAATATACATTGATTCAGCGCCTATATTAGATTTAATTTATGTTATTTTTTAACATTAATCTCTTATATTCATTTTTTATACAAAATTTAGAATTATTCATAGCCCATCCCCTAACCCTTAAATAGGAGGATATTGATAACAATATCGGTGCCAATCAATCAACCAATTTATGTTATTTTCACTACTCTAATTTCGTGATTAATGACTTATATTTTAGAAACAAACTAAAAAACTTTAAGAGAAATGTTTTCCCATCTCAAGTCTAATTTTAATCTTCTTAATTTTCTTATTTCCACCCAAATTCTGTAATATATTATACATATAATATTAGAATATGTATTATCTATAATATTTATAAAAGTACGATTTTGAGAAATTTTTTAAACCAATAAGAATCTTTTTTTTTTATTTTTCATTATATTACTAAATTGATATTTACAAATAATTATAATCAATTTAAAAAAGTGGAAAAATATATCACAGTAGATATATTAAAATAAATTTGTGATAATTATAATAAATGTAAATTTATTAGTTGAAAAATAATAAAAGAGTTTAGATAATTATCTTATAGATTTAGATTTAGTTAAAGTATAAAAAAAATAAGAAGAAGTCTACAAAAATGAATTAATATATTATATTTATAATAAAATAAAATTTTTGAAAATTATATTAAATTTAGATTTATTATTTGGAAAATGGAATAGATTACGGTAAAAAAGATGTGCGAATTATATTATATTATAGATTTATTTTTGTAATCTAATTTAGATTTAGTAGTTAAAAAATAAGATACTATAATTTTTTTTAAAATTATGATAGTTCTACAAAAAAAATATTATTGTAGTTATATTAAAAAATATAATAATGATAATAATAATATAATTTAGATTTATTAGTTATAAAATAGTATATGTATGGTAATTCTATTAGGAAAAGTTGTGATATTTTATTAATGTAAAATAGAGCTTTATTTTGAAAATAAGTCTAATTATAAAAAAAAAAGGTGTAAGCATAAAATAAGGATTTATTTAGATTAATTATCACTTATTAATAGTAGAGTTATATATCAATTAAAATTGAAGTTTAGCTCTATAAATAGCATCTAGTAATTAAACATATTTAATTAAGTGATAAAAAATTGAAATTTTTAGTATCACAAAAACAATATATGATTGTTGGAAGAGAGTAGAAAGATTATTTTAATGAACGATAAGATAATATGATTTGATATTATGGATTTTTTTAAATTTTAAAAAAGAATTTTATACTGTGTAAAGTAAATATTCTTTAATTAAAAATAATTCTTAATCATTATTGTATATTTTTCGTATTTATCATGAAAAATACAACATTTAAAGATTAAATGCGTAAAATAATGTGATAATAAAAACTAGTATAAAAATACCACTATTGATTTTATAATTTGTTATAACATTATATAATAGCATATGATATGCATTATAGCATACTATAATGCGTGATTTAACGAGTATTAATTATCCTCACTAAATGATACATTTAAATATACATATTTTTACTCCATATTTCACTAAACATAGATATTATAAAAAAATTAATCAATATCTTAATTTATTTCTTTTTAAGATTTATTCTTATTAACATTTTTTAAGTTACACGCGTGTTGCATGTGAATGCACATATAATTATTTTTATAATATTACTAATAAAATTATAATTAATTATAAAAATTGATTGGTTAAACTTAACTAAAATTTGTGTATATCTTTAACCATATTCTAAAAAATTTAATAAACTAAAGATAACTTTGAAAAATCTAACTTAAGCACATTATCTTTTATTTAATGATTAAGGAGGGGCTATGAATAATTTAAAAAATATATATTTACACAAATTAAAAACTATTCAATCACTTTTAGAAAAAAAAAATTCAATCAACGAATTAAAAAAAATTCTGTAAGTATTATTGAGTATCAAATAATAATAAAAGTATCAAATATAAAATAATAATTAATAATAATTGAGCATATCAAATAATAATCAAGAGTAAACTTTTTTTGTGGCAAAAGCAAAACCTATCAATTTTTTAGATGCAATGTTGAATGTTAATAGTTTGACATATTCGATTTACAGTGATTTAACCTCAATTGTTTACTTCCATTATCTTAACCTCACTTGTTAAGAATTTTTTCCATTCATTTATTTTTTAAAAATTAATTTATATATTAAATATTCTATTTTCTTTTATTTTTATAGATTTTTAATTAAAGTTTTTCGGTTTACTGAAAATTTTTAATTTTTTAAAAAAATTGAATTCTGAAAGTTCCTCTAAAGTATCACAATATAATGTTAATTTTCACATCATTCATGTAATTAATGGTGTTACTGCAATATATAAACTTATTTAATAGAATTAAAAGTAAAAGTATTTAATAATAATTTTAAGTTTTCCATGTACCAAAATGAAAAAAGAACTGCGTAATGGAGGGATTAATTTTAGATATAAACAAAAATAAAAAATAAAAATCAATCATCACATATTTCATGGTTGTTGAATGTGGTGAGAAAAGTGAGGAATGAGGGTGAAATTAATCATTGTTGTTGCTTTCCCAAAAAGTCCCACCTCTCATCACCCATAGCCCAGACCCTTCAACAGCTTAAGCTTTAGCCTTCTAGTTAACACAAATAAATGACTACTCTATTTTTAAATATATTATAGCAATTTTACATGTTTCCGACATATCAAAGCATGCATTCAGAGAGAAATGTGTATTAGCTGAAAGCATGTAAAATCATAGCTAGTACTATATTTATTTTAATACGTGGATTTGCAAATTGCAACTCAAACCTGCGTCTCT